>NC_030818.1:25002142-25305535 GCF_001704415.2 Capra hircus
CAAGCTGACACAACACCCCTGAAGGGCAATTTGGCAAAGGGCAGAAAGAGCCTTCACAGCTCATGCCTCTATAAGGATTTCTGGGATGCCAGACCTTTCATGCTGAAACTGGGAACTTGACCTAGTCATTCCATCTCTAGAAAAGTGGCTTCAGTGAGTCAGAAGTGCACCTGCCTCGTGGTGGACATACATGGCTGTTTTATCACGGTGTGTGGTAGTTTAAGGCATCACCTGGTCCTCAGCTCAGCCAGTCACCATGGGCCTTTGGCCAATTCAGTTAGTCTTTCTATGCCTCCATTAATTTATCTATAAAATGACAGTATCTACTCAGAATGTTGTCCAGGATGCTGTATACAAAAATAGACAATACATAGCACCCAGTAATCTCTAGCTATTAATATTAGTGATGGAAAGAATAGCAAAACTAATGCTAATAATAACAACAGGGGAAATCGCATTATTTTATGATAGAGACAAAATATGGAACATTATGCAGCCATTAAAAGCTACATTTTTGCATAACTGTCAGTAAAATGGAAAAATGCTAAAGTTATCCAGTTAAAGCAAGATTCAAAATGACACCAGCAAGATTCTATTTATTGTTGTTGTTTAGACTATGTCTGAGAATTCTAATTACATAGTGTATAATACATGTGTAAACCAGGCTGTGTTCACGGTGCTCCCATGAGTGGTGGGATTATGAATGAGGTACATATTTACATTTGTCTTTTCTGTATTCTGCACATTTTCTACAATAAACAATCTTTACTCTTATTATTTAATATAATTCATGCAAGTTATTTAAAACAAATAAGAAAAAACCTATCAGTCTCTTTTAGGGAACAATTCTGCCAACTCCCTCAAACCCCTTCAGCTAGGAGAAAACCTCTATGTGTATGTATGTGGGGAGATGTCCTTTCATGGTTGGAGGGAGAGGAGGAAGAGCCTAGAGAATTCTAGAGAGAGGGCCGTAGCCCTTAGGCCCTGCAAATATCAGGGAAAACAGGAATTGGGGTGGGGGTGAGGGGCTGGGCCAAAGTCAAGCCCTTTCTGGCAGGCTACAGGGTGTTGGTGGCCATTAAACAAAAACATAGAAAGGAAGTGGAATTTTAGAGGCCTGCGTTGTCATGGGTGGGCTTCCCTGGTGGCTCAGAGGTTAAAGTGTCTGCCTGGAATGCGGGAGACCCGGGTTCGATCCCTGGGAAGATCCCCTGGAGAAGGAAATGGCACCCCACTCCAGTACTCTTGCCTGGAGAATCCCATGGAGGGAGGAGCCTGGTAGGCTACAGTCCATGGGGTCGCAAAGAGTCGGACACGACTGAGCGACTTCACTTTATTGTCATGGGTGGGTGGTGGAAGGGCGGGGGGTCGGTGTTTCCTGGTGGCTCAGCAGTAAAGAATCCACCTGTCAATGCAGGAGACTCGGGCTCAGTCCTTGGGTTGGGAAGATCCCCTGGAGAAAGAAATGGCAAACCACTCCAATATTCTTGCCTAGGAAATTCTATGGACAGAGGAGCCTGGTGGGTTACAGTCCTACTGTATGGGTTCACAAAAGAGTTAGACATGACTAAGAAACTAAACACCACCACAACCTATGGTGAGGGACAGGTCTCATCAGCAGAGGTGCAGATCCTGAACAGCAAAATATCCGAAACAGCCACGGGCAATCCAAAAGGAATGATGCTCTATTTGGAAGTAAATGATGTTTGGGGCCTGGGGCTAACTAGAAGATTAACTGTACCGGCTCAAGCTGCTGCTGAATCAAATCTGGCCTGCACAGCCTGGAAAGGCCTTACAGGCAGGCGGGGCCAGAGAGGGGCTAAGGGTGCCGAGAACCCAGGCACCTCCGCTCTGTGCCAGGCTCTGTGCACATACCCTATACACACTGCATCCTTCCGCCAGGCAGGGCTGAGGTCCCCCATCAGCTGCAAGGAAAATCCTGCAGGTTCAGAGATGTGGTGTGCAGGTGTGCTCAGATGTGCCCAACTCTGTGACCCTGTAGACCATAGCCCACCAGGCTCCTCTGTCCATGGGATTTCCCAGGCAAGAATGTTGGAATGGGTTGCCATTTCCTACTCCAGGGATCTTCCTGACCCAGGGATCAAACCCAAGTCTCCTGCAGTTCCTGCATTGGCAGGTGGATTCTTTATCCCGCTACCACCAGAGAAGCCTCCTGGTGATGGGAGGTGAAAGAAAGCGAAAGTGAAAGCCGCTCAGTCATGTCTGACTCTTTGCGACCCCATGGTCTATATAGTCCATGGAATTCTCCAGGCCAGAATACTGGAGTGGGTAGCCTTTCCCTTCTCCAGGGGATCTTCTCAACCCAGGGATCAAACCCAGGTCTCCTGCACTGCAAGTGGGTTCTTTACCAACTGAGCTGTCAAGGAAGCCCATCCAAATCACATGATTGGTAAGAGGCAGACTCCAGGCCCACCTGACTCCCAGCCCAGGCTCTCTTGCACCTCTTCACTCCAAGGGAAGGAATGGGCTAAGTGGAACGTGTGTGGTGGGTGAAGCCTGGGCACCTGAAAGGCAGAGGCCTGAGCTCAGCCAGGAGAAAAATTCAGCTCAGTGGCTTCCCTTCCCTCACTGGGAAGAGGCCTGGCCCCTGGAGTCTCCTTTGTTCCAGCTGGGTGAGGACAGGCAGGGACAGCAAACACACAGACAGTCCTGTGGCTTCCAGCGTTTGACCTGTGGCTGGCCCTCTCCCTCACCTGAGGCGGAACCAAGCCATCAAAAACAACCTCTAGCCAAATTCCTCCCAGCCACCTGAGTGTCCCTCCAGAGTGAGACACCTGCTCAAGTCATCCCTGCTCACGAGCTAGCAAGCCAGCAGTCAGGGCTTGGTTTAGACCCCTAAGTGGATATTCGTCCACCAGAGTGGGTGGGGTGGAGTCTGGTGAGCAAGCTGAACCCTGGACCTTGAACCCTAGCAGCAGGTCCTTCGAGAAGATAGGCGCCCCCCAATCATGACGATCCTTTGCCACCAGAGATTCTGAGAGCTGGGAACCCATCTGTGTCTCTCAAGGGGACCCATCTTTTTACTTTTGATTTACTTTTGGTTACTCACTCAGAAACACAGCTCAAAATTCAAGGTACAAAAGGGTATTCAGTACAAATCCCCCTTCCCACCTGCGCACCCCTTCATCAAATAGCTCCCAGCAACTGATGTGCCTTGCGCCCTCTAGATGAGGAGAGGGCCCTCCCAGTCCTAACCCTTCTCAAGGAACTTGGCTCCTGGGACCAGAGTGGAGCGCCCAGGTCCCTCTCAGCATCTGGGTCCCATTTTGGAGGCCAATCTTGCATTATTCAGGTTTGGGGGTGAGGGGACTTGGGCATCCCCTTGGACCATGGATGGCCCCTGTGTCCGGGGGCTGATGCCCAACAGCTGGAGCCTCTCACACCCGCAAAGCCTGGGCTCTTTCCTGTGGCTTCCCCAGCGGGGCTCCTTCGAGGACGGAGCTATCAAGGGTGTCGCTGGTGCCCACAACTTCCAGGCTGCAGTTCCGCACCATGGTTTCAGTTGTGCCCCCCTCCCCCTCATCCACAGGCTCTGGTTCCGGCAGGCGAAGTCACCCTCCCTCAGTGCTGGGTCAAGGGAGGGGGCAGTCCGCAGGCCTACCTCCTCACCCTCCTCGATGTGGTAGTCCTTCCTGGTGTTGGGACCCCCCACGAACATGATTTTGAGCTGCTTCTGGTGCCTGCAATGGATGAGGGGGGTGAGGTCCTGAACTGGCTCATGGGAGAAAACAGGAGGGTTGCAGGGGCCTGTGGGGGTCTGGAGGAGGCCCACACTTGGGAGAGGGAGAAGGCTATTTCTGTGGCACTGTCCCCGAGAGTCTCCGTTTCCATCTGCGTGTGCATCCGAGGGTCTGTGTGTGTGTGTCTGTGACTGTGTGTGTGCCCATGTCCTTCCTCTGCTCAAAACCCTCAAGCCTGGGACTTCCCCGATGATCCAGTGGCTAAGACTCCACGCTCCCAATGCAGGGGGTCTGGGTTTGATCCCTGGTCAGGGAACTAGATCCCACATGCGGCAACTAAGATCTGTTGCAGCCACATAAATAAAAGCAACCTTCCAGCAGCTTCCTATGTTTTCTCTGCCTTATATTCATTCATATGTCGAAATCCTAACCCCAGTACCGCAGAATATGACCTAATTGGGAACTAGGGTCATTGCAGGTATAATTAGTTAAGCTATGATGAGATCATACTGGCATGGGGGTGTGGGGAGTGCTCTAACCTAATATGACTGGTGTCTGGAAGACTGGAAGATTTAGACACAGTCACACTCATGAGGAGAATGCCATGTGAAGAAAAAGGCAGAGAGCAGAGTGATGCTGCAAACGACAAGGAGTGCAAAGACTGCAGCCACACCTCCTGGATCAAGGAGAAGCTCGGAGCAGCGTCTCCCTCACAGCACGAGGGGACACAGCAGCCCTAGTGGGCTTTCCCCTTCGTTCTGCTCTGTGGCTCACCACGTCTGCCTGCCTGCCTACCTGCACCCCTTGTTTGTTTCTACGTATTGGCTGCCTCCTCCCACCAGAATGTCCTCTCCACCAGGAAGGGGCTTCCGCCAGTTTCTTCCTGTGTATCTCCGGGGTCCAGAACTGTGCCTGGCGTGTGGTTGGTGCTCACATGCACACATCTGCTGAATGAGTGAAGGGAGGACCTGCACTTTGTGGTTACTAATATCAGGGCAGTGCTGGAGAGCGCGGTGGGGGCCTGGAGGCTGCTGCAGCCTGGAAGTGCCCAGGGTGATGAGGGTGGAACCACAGCAGCGGCGTGGGGCTGGAGAGGAGCGGGTGAATGTGAGTCACCATGAGGGGGAGAGGTGGAGGACTGAGGATAGAGATGAAGTGGAGGAGAGAGTTGGGGGTGACAAAAGTACTAGAAGAGACAAGGTTTGGGGGTGGGGGATGTTGACTGTTACTGCAGTATTGCGCAGTCACAAGAGGGTGGACTTTGGAGTCAAACTCTTGCATGGGCTTGCACCGTGCCCCACACTAGCTTTGTGACATTGGCAAAGTTCCTTGTTAAGATTCCCTGCCCTGGACTAGGACTTCCCTTGTGGCTAAGACTCCATGCTCCCAGGGCAGGGGCCTGGGTTCCACCTCTGGTCAGGGAACTTGATCTCACATGCCACAACTAAAGATCCTGCATGCCACAGATCTCAAGTGCTGTAACTAAGACCCAGCACAGCCAAACAAATAAATATTAAGGAAAAAATCCCACCTCATGGGGCTACTGGGAGAATTACCTGAGACAATGTGAAAACGCCTGGTAGTCTCCAACTAGTCAAGGTGTTAGCGATTGGAGCTGGGCGGTTTGAAAAGCTACCTTGTTGATGTTCTGTGGACCCAGCAAACGCGAGACTGTGACCCTGGAGCTGGGAGCGCAGAAGGCCCCACACCCCAGGTGACTGAGGGGGAGGAGGTGAGGAGGCCACAGGGAGGGCCTGAGGCCTCAGCTGGAGGAAGACTGCCGGACCAGGGTCAGCCCTGTTGGGTGCTGGGGGCAGAGGTGGCTAGGGAGGCCTGGTGGGAGTCTGTGTGTGTGCCCAGCTGCAGAGGGGGCCAGGAAGAGCACCAGAGAGCCTGCCCCAGGAGCTGACCCTGACTTCACCCTCTGCCTGCAGCTTCCTGGGCCCAGTAGGGGTGTAATACTGAACAGTTCCCAGACCTCGGTTCTACTATAATTCTGGGGTATCGACCTCCCCACCCCCCAGTTTCTGAGAGGCAGCTGGGGTTGGAGCGCTGTTTCTCAGCCCTGGAAGGCAGGGCCACCACTTAGCACCTGCATCTCTCTAGTCTCGGTAGGTCACCCAGCTTCCTCAGACGACAAGGCCCGTCATCTCCACGCAGTCACCAAAAAGAGGAACAGAGGAGGGTGGGGAAACCCGTAACAGTCCGTCCTCACCCTCCTGTGATCACCACGAGGATGGCATCCCCCTTCTGCAAGCTTCTGGGAGGAGGAACTCGGAGGTTGAGGGGAGCAGTTGGAGGATGGCAGGGAGGTGAGAACAGAGGGCAGGAGGGTGGGGGCGTGCGTGCGACTCACAGGAGCTTGTTGCAGACCGGGGGCAGGAAGGAGCCCCGGTTCTCCTCCACCCACGCCTTCACTCTCACTGGGCTCTCCATGGTCTCCCGGGAGCCGCACTCCTGAGCGTGTCCTCCGCTCTGTCGAAGGGGCGCGCCTCTGCCCGGCCACCTATTGGCCGCCTGGTTAATAAGCATCCTGAGGGTCAAAGGGCGGGGCAACAACCAGGACTCTCTGTGGCCCCTCTCGGACTTTGGTCTGGGAATCCCCCACCCCCCACCTCGCGCTCGGTGCCGCCCCGCCAGGCCCCTCGCCACATCCCGGGCTCTCTGCCCACCCGCGTGAGAGTGGAGCGCCCGATCCAGGCTTAGGAC
The DNA here is from genome assembly GCF_001704415.2 of Capra hircus. Classification (NCBI taxonomy): domain Eukaryota; kingdom Metazoa; phylum Chordata; class Mammalia; order Artiodactyla; family Bovidae; genus Capra; species Capra hircus. The sequence goes on from NC_030818.1 coordinate 25,008,553, forward strand.
ACGGGATCCAGAACCTTCCTGGCCCCTTGTCCCCAGACTTTCCGCCTGGGACCCAGGGAGACCCCCTAAGAAATCCTGTAAGGAGGAGAAGGCGGGTTTGGAAACCCAAGCGCCTGATCACTGGGTTGCTGACACTGGATTGAGGCCTCAGTTTCCTCATCTGTAGACTGGGAATGCCGGGGTTGCACAGCGGCCACCGTAGGCCCCGACTGATGTTGGTCCCCTGTCCGGTCACTAGGACAGAGATCAGGCCAGAGCCCGCAGATGTGTTGGGTGCCATTTGCTCGGCTCTGTCAGTGACTGGTTGGAGAGAAGACGGAGGAGAGGCGGCGGGCGCACTGCTGGGAGACCGTGATGCTAGACAGGGACCCGCCAGGCCGGGCTTGGGGGTCGGCCCCTCACCTACGCTCGCAGGTGCCAGGCAGAGCGCAGACAGGGTGCCTGGCGCTGTTCTGAGCTCCTTTCGTGTCTTGGGGCGTACTCAAGTCACACCACAATTTACGAGGAGTTTCACAGATGCAGACCCAGGCACTGGGACCGGGAATCTGAGGTGAGGTGGGGAGGGCGGACAAACCTAAAGCGCTGATGATTCCAGCCTAACCTGGATCCTCGCGAGCCGGCGGAGACCCGATGCTTGCCTGTGTGGGTGCGGAGGCGGGGAAGGCCAATTGGACACCTGCTTTCTTCTCTTTCTTCCAGACCCAGAATTCTTGGGAAGACTGCGCGCGTTGGAAGAGGGCCGGGAGGGGACGTGGTGGTGGCCAAGAGGAAAGGAACAGAGCTGACACCAGAATCTAGACTGGAGAGTTTAGAAGAAATTCGAAACTCCTCCGACTCCCGTCCCGCACCCCATCTTGGCCCCTCCCTGCTACGTAGGGTGGGCGGGTTTTCTCAGCGTCCTCAGTCACAGCGCTCCTGGTGCAAATGAAAACCCAGTCAGGTAGCAGGCAAGATTCCTGCCCTCCCCCGCTGGGCCCCTCCTGTTTCCTCTCCACGCACCCTCTTCCCTTTCTCCCTCCTTTTTCTTTTTAGTTATTTATTTTAGAACCTTTTTTTTTTTTTTTGCTGAGTGTTTCTTTCTAGACTCTTGTTTGGCACCAAAATAACTCAAACCATCTTCTTTATCTTTCTCATCTACAAGTAAGCAGAGGAGATGTAAACAATGACACGTGAAACACCAAGGATCTAGGATGTGTGGGGTTTGCTTTGGATGTTTGTTAAATGGAAGGGTGGGTGGGTGTGTGGATAAAGGCATGAATGAATTCCCACTAATAGGGGAAGCAAAACCCAAAAAACTCCATGATTTCAGCCCAACAGATGTTCTGATATGCAGTTCAAGGAAAACAAGGACAGTTTTCCTGCATCTTATTCTTTAAACGTTTTATTTTATATGGGAGTATAGTTGATAAACAATGTTATATTAGTTTCAGGTGTAGAGCAAAGTGATTCAGTTATACATATACATACATCTATTCTTTTTCAAATTCTTTTCCCACTTGTTATATAATATTTTTTAAAACCTCTTTGTTTTGTATTGGGGTATAGCCAATTAAAAATGTGATAGTTTTAGGTAAACAGCAAAGGGACTCAGCCATACATATACATGTATCCATTCTCCTCCAAATTTCCCTCCCACCCAGGCTGCCACATAACACTGATCAGACTTACATGTGCTATGCAGTAGGTTCACCTTGGTTATCCGTTTCAAATATAGCACTGTGTACCTGCCAATCCCAAACTCCCTAACTATCCCTCCCCACCACTCTTCCCCTGCCCCTGGAAACCATCTACAAAATTTACAAACAGCTTAATATCATTAAAAAAAAAAAAACCAATAAAGAAAACAGGCAAAAGACCTAAATAGACGCTTTTCTAAAGAAGACTTACAGATGGCCAAGAGGCACATGAAAAGATGTTCAACAGCGCTAATGATTAGAGAAATGCAAATAAAAACTACAATGAGATATCACCTCACACTAGTCAGAATGACTATCATCAAAACCACCACAAATAATAAATGCTGGAGAGGGTGTGGAGAGAAGGGAACCCTTCTGTACAGTTGGAGGGAATGTAAATTGGTACAGCCACTGAGGAGAACAGTATGGAGGTTCTTTAAGAAACTGAAGATAGAGCTACCATACAATCTTGCAGTTCTACCCCTGGGCATGTGTCTGGAGAAAAATATGGTTTGCAAGGATACATGCACCCCAATGTTCACTGCAGCACTGTTTACAATAGCCAAGACATGGAAGCAACCTAAATGTTCATGGACAGAAGACTGGATACAGAAGATGTAGTCCATACATACAATGGGATATTCCCCAGCCATTAGAAGAGTAAAATAATGCAGGGACTTATATGAATTTAGAGACTGTCATACTGAGTGAAGTAAGTCAGATGAAGAGAAATATCAATTGGTATTGATACAAGTGATTGTATGTGGAATCTAAAAAAAAAGACATACAAATGAATTTATTAACAAAACAGAAACACACTCTCATTTTAACCTAACTAGTCAAACAATATGGATAATTGAGGCTACAATTGATTGTTTGAGGTCTAAACCATGGAGATGAACCTTAAATACAAGCTAGATAATTTGCCACATGGTTTCTGTCAAATATGCCATTCAGTTTGTGCTGCATAGATAAAACACCATGTCCATTCAATTGGCAAGCTTCCTAGCTTGGGTGTTCGGCACCATTTGATCCAATGTTCAGAAAATCAATTTTTGTTGATTTTCAACCATTCAAATTTTATTTAAATTTCAACAATTTAAATTTTATCTATGTGTTTTGGCATTGTTTGGTCACGGTCATCTGGACTGCTTCCAGCTATTGATCCATGAGTTCCTTCTAGTTTCTGGATCTTACCTGCTCATAGCAGCCATCTCTCCCCTCTGCACACAGAAGTTCATTGCACCATGGTGTGAGAAGCCGTCTCTGCCTTAGGACCAGAGCTCATCAGAGCCTCTCCTGGTTGCTGGTGCCTGGCTTTGGTCTCCCCTGGATGGCAGCTGCCTGCCCAGATCACTAAAATCAGTAGACGCTTCTAGGCTTTATCAAGTCTGACTGCTGCTAACAGTCTCTTAATGAACAGAAGTTTTTTCTCCAGCCGATCCTATCTGAGCTCACCTTGATCTGTCTCTGTCTTTCTCCCACTTTCCCTCCCTTTCATATAATTCGGCAACTGTTTAAGAACAGACATGACGGCTAGATCATGAATTGTACTAGTTATTTGGAAATTTGGGCTCTGGTCCTGCAGTCTCTTTTACTTGTATTATTGACAAATGCGTTTACATTTTTTAGTTACATGATTGGTTTGAGGGATTTTTGTTGTGTTTTGTTCAGTTATCATTTTGTTTGTAATTTTTAATTTTATTGCATTGTGGTGACTGAAGATGGTCTATGTATTATTTGGGGATGGGGGATGTGTTAAAATTTCCTTTGCAGCTTAGTCTATGGTCAATTTTTGTGAATGTGTTTTTTCTGCTTCAGTTCAGTTCAGTTCAGTCGCTCAGTCGTGTCCAACTCTTTGCGACCCCATGAATCGCAGCACGCCAGGCCTCCCAGTCCATCACCATCTCCCGGAGTTCACTCAGACTCACGTCCATCGAGTCAGTGATGCCATCCAGCCATCTCATCCTCTGTTGTCCCCTTCTCCTCCTGCCCCAAATCCCTCCCAGCATCAGAGTCTTTTCCAATGAGTCTTCGCATGAGGTGGCCAAAGTACTGGAGTTTCAGCTTTAGCATCATTCCTTCCAAAGAAATCCCAGGGCTGATCTCTGCTTAGAATATAGTTATAAATGTTTCTATTAGCCTAACCTTTTGTGTTATGCAAATAATCTCTTTCCTAATTTATCAAGGTGCTCATGGGTGCAAATAATAGGGACCCCAGTGAAACAGTGGCTTAACCATGAGAAAGTTAAACTTATGTGACTGGATACTCAGAGGCAGAATGAGCCTGTGACCTAGTGGTGTCATCATAGACCCTGTCTTTTTCCATTCCTCAGATCTGCTATCTGCAGCATAGCTTCTTCCCAGGGCTTGCCCCCAAGGGGTCAAGAGATGTAAACTATCCACAGTTCTTCCTTTAAATAAGGGGTTTTCAGCCTTGGCACCACTGACATTTTGGGTGGAAAGTTGCTGTGGGGGGCTGTCCTTTGCACTGTAGGACGTTTAGCACACTTATGGCGTCTCCCAACCAGACGCCAGTGTCTTCTCCCCAGCTAGGACAAACAACAATGTCTCCAGACATTGCCAGATCCCTGTGGGGTGGGGGAAATTGCCTGCAAGTGAGAACCAGGTGTATTTATTGGCAATAAAGGTTCACATACCCCAACCTGAACCAATTTCTGGAGTGAGAGGAGGGATGTTCTGATTGATTTATTCAAATTAAAATTTGTACTTGAAGCTGGAAGCAGAGTTGGCTTCCCTCAAAGTCTGTGCGCATATGGGAGGGGCGGGGTAGTCACACGGTCAGGCTCATGACTGAGGAGCAGGGAATGATGCTCGGAAGGTAGCGACCCATGTCTGCTACTCTTGGATTTTACTGTTTCCTTTGAGCCATTGCCCCCTCTACCTTCTATTCCAATGTGTCTAGCATTTATTCTTAGTTGAAAAAACTTTTTTTTTTTTGGCCATGCTGCAAGGCGTGTGGGATCTTAGTTCCCCAATCAGGGATCAAACCTGTGTCCCCTGCATTGGAAGTGAGGAGGCTTAACTGCTGGACTGCCAGGAAAGTCCCATAGTAGTTATTCTCTAAACGTGCATGAATGTAAACTTGTAATTTCTAACATGTACTGTTAACAAGCATCTGTATCCACCCCTAGATCAAGACAAGAACAACGGAATCTGGACAAGATTTAACTCCCTGCTGGAATTCCCTACTGGCAACTTCTATGCTGATATTTTAAATTCTTATTTAAAAGTTTCATACAGGCAATAGTTAGATATGCAGAGTTCCAAAGAATAGCAGGGAGAGATAAGAAAGACTTCCTCAGTGATCAATGCAAAGAAATAGAGGAAAACAACAGAATGGGAAAGATCTCTTCAAGAAAATTAGAGACACCAAGGGAACATTTCATGCAAAGATGGGCTCGATAAAGGACAGAAATGGTCTGGACCTAACAGAAGCAGAAGATATTAAGAAGAGGTGGCAAGAATACACAGAAGAACTGTACAAAAAAGAGCTTCATGACTCAGATAATCACGATGGTGTGATCACTCACCTAGAGCCAGACATTTTGGAATGTGAAGTCAAGTGGGCCTTAGAAAGCGTCACTACGGACAAAGCTAGTGGAGGTGATGGAATTCCAGTGGAGCTATTTCAAATCCTGAAAGATGATGCTGTGAAAGTGCTGCACTCAATATGCCAGCAAATTTGGAAAACTCAGCAGTGGCCACAGGACTGGAAAAGGTCAGTTTTCATTCCAACCCCAAAGAAAGGCAATGCCAAAGAATGCTCAAACTACCACACAATTGCACTCATCCCACACGCTAGTAAAGTAATGCTCAAAATTCTCCAAGCCAGGCTGCAGCAGTACGTGAACCATGAAATTCCAGATGTTCAAGCCGGTTTTAGAAAAGGCAGAGGAACCAGAGATCAAATTGCCAACATCCGCTGGATCATGGAAAAAGCAAAAGAGTTCCAGAAAAACATCTATTTCTGCTTTATTGACTATGCCAAAGCCTTTGACTGTGTGGATCACAATAAACTGGAAAATTCTGAAAGAGATGGGAATACCAGACCACCTGACCTGCCTCTTGAGAAACCTATATACAGGTCAGGAAGCAACAGTTAGAACTAGACATGGAACAAAAGACTGGTTCCAAATAGGAAAAGGAGTACGTCAAGGCTGTATATTGTCACACTGCTTATTTAACAGAGTACATCATGAGAAATGCTGGGCTGGAAGAAGCACAAGCTGGAATCAAGATTGCCAGGAGAAATATCAATAACCTGAGATATGCAGATGACATCACCCTTATGGCAGAAAGTGAAGAGGAACTAAAAAGCCTCTTGATGAAAGTGAAAGAGGAAAGTGAAAAAGTTGGCTTAAAGCTCAACATTCAGAAAACGAAGATCATGGCATCCGGTCTCATCACTTCATGGGAAATAGATGGGGAAACAGTGGAAACAGCGTCAGACTTTATTTTTTGGGGGGCTCCAAAATCACTGCAGATGGTGACTGCAGCCAGGAAATTAAAAGACACTTACTCCTTGGAAGGAAAGTTATGACCAACCTAGATAGCATATTCAAAAGTAGAGGCATTACTTTGCCAGCAAAGGTCCGTCTAGTGAAGGCTATGGTTTTTCCAGTGGTCATGTATGGATGTGAGAGTTGGATTGTGAAGAAAGCTGAGTGCCGAAGAATTGATGCTTTTGAACTGTGGTGTTGGAGAAGACTCTTGAGAGTCTCTTGGAGTGCAAGGAGATTCAACCAGTCCATCCTAAAGGAGATCAGTCCTGGTGTTCACTGGAAGGACTGATGCTGAAGCTGAAACTCCAGTACTTTGGCCACCTCATGCGAAAAGTTGACTCATTGGAAAAGACCCTGATGCTGGGAGGGATTTGGGGCAGGAGGAGAAGGGGACGACAGAGGATGAGATGGCTGGAGGGCATCACCGACTCGATGGACATGAGTTTGAGTGAACTCTGGGAGTTGGCAATGGACAGGAAGGCCTGGCGTGCTGACTGAACTGAACTGAACTGAATGTATTAACCAGTTATTAATTGTCTCTCAGCCCCAAATTCACTTTCTATACTCTGCATTATAATACAGAGGCTGGCATTCTGCAAACTCCATTTAGGCTTTACCAGCTGGTTTTATTAGGAAGGAAGTTTTATTAGCAGGAAGTTGATGTCTCCTGTCACCTCAAAGATGGAAAGTCTTCGGGTAGACATTCACTGGCTAGCTTTGCTATGAGATTTCAGTTTGGCTTATATAGCTGCTGCATTTCTTCTGACTGAGGGCCAGTGAGCTCTCCCTGCTCCCTTTCCTCCCTCCCTCCTCTTGTGGAGATGATATTTATTAGGTTTTATTTTTACCTCCACTGCAAAGTGGAGGTAATGGAGGGTGATTGTGGGGATGGAGGAGGGAGAAGGGACTTGCTCTTTCCTGACTGCTTCCTGTCTGTCTCTGGTCTGCCTGTGGGTCCTGGGCTCATCACCTTGGCTTCTTCCTTTAGCAGTTTCTAAATCCAATTTGCAATTTTTCCAGTTTTCACAGAATCAGCTTTAAAGTGACCCCATCAGAGATACCAGTTCCAGAGGCTGGAGTGACCTCTCAGAGGTCTGAGTTTCAATTCTGTGGAAGACTTCTTCCACCTTCCAAGATTTAGTAATTCAACTTCTTTGGTTCCCTCAGCCCTATGGGATAGAAACTGCTTCTTACAGTTGCTACCTCTGTGATACTGCAGGTTTTTTGTTTTACTTTTTAGTTACTAGTTAGCAAGTTTAAACCTAGTTAATAATTCTCTGTATTACATTCTCTTTGTTAAATAACTGGCATGATTTCTGTCTCCTGACTGATATACTTTAATAAGCCTCATTCTCTATATTAAAAGACTTCTTTATGGTTGTGATTTGCAACTCAGAGAGGGTTGCTGCTGCTGCTAAGTCACTTCAGTCGTGTCCGACTGTGTGTGACCCTATGGACAGCAGCCCAGCAGGCTCCTCCATCCACAGGATTCTCTATGCAAGCATACTGGAGTGGGTTGCCATTTCCTTCTCCACAGGGAGGGTTAGGTTCTACAATTGGGGCATCAGATCTTAAAGGGGCTAACCCTCCAATATAGTGCATCTCTGATGTGACCAAAGCTGGCTGTTGGCCCTGGAATGCAGCCTGCAACCTCAGCTAAGACCCCACTGGACAGGGAAGGGCAGGGCAAGGCGACTGAGAAGAAAACGCTTCTCCTCAGTGCATGGTGGTCACCGTTAGTTTTCAGGGCTGCAAACAGAGCAGGAAGTTGATGTCTCCTTGTCACCTCAAAGACGGGGTCTTCGGGGAGGCATTCACTGGGCAGCTCTGCTATGAGATTTCAGTTTGGCTTATATAGCTGCTGCATTTCCTTCTTCTGACTGAGGGCCAGTGAGCTCTCCCTGCTCCCTTTCCTCCCACCTTCCTCCTGTGGAGATGATATTCTCCACAGGGTCTTCTTTTCCCTCTTTGCCAGGAGCCACAAATAATGCCTCCTTTCAAATCACTCTGTGTTAGACACTCCCACTGCCCTCTTCCCCCATTCCCCAACATCTTGGGGCATCTCCCTCATTCTTCCAAGCATGGATCTCAAGCCGTGGACAGGAATAGACATATGTGGGCTCTTATGAGTCCAGGACACTGTGGACAGTGGCTGAACTTGGCATTTCTTGTAGCCCAGGTGTCATGGAGGAATTCATACTTACTACCTACAGAAGAGGAAACAGAAATATCAGCCACTCCTATAACTTAATTTAAAAAATGATCAAAACCTCCAAAACAAAAAAAAGACAAAAACAAAACGGAAACAACAAAATGATGGGTGAAAGATTTGAACAAACATTTCATGAAGATTCACAATATCCAATAAGCATTTCAAAAATGCTCTATACCAGTAATCATCAGGGATATACAAATTAAATCTACAATGAAATACTATTACACACCCAATAGAATGGCTAAAATTAAAAAGATTGCCAATACTGTGTTGACAAGTATGCACAGCAATTAGAATGCCCCTCAAAATTAAACACTTTTGTGCATCAAAGGACACTATTAAGAGAGTGAAAAGGCAAACCACAAAATAGGGAATATTTGTAAATAATATCCAAAAGAAGTGAAGGCATGACCTTGAGCAGGTATTTGTGTACCCACTTTCATAGCAGCAAGATTCACAATAATCCAAGACGGAGGAAATCTGACTGTCTATTGACTGATACATGGATAAACAAAATGTGGTATATACATACAATGGAAAAAGAATGAAATTTTAACACATGCTACAACATGGATAAACCTTGAAAACTTTATGTTAACTGAAGTAAGCCAGACACAACAGGATAAATGGTGTATGAGTCCACTTATATGCTGCTGCTGCTGCTAAGTTGCTTCAGCTGTGTCTGACTCTGTGCGACCCCACAGACGGCAGCCCACCAGGCACCCCCGTCCCTGGGATTCTCCAGGCAAGAACACTGGAGTGGGTTGCCATTGCCTTCTCCAATGCATGAAAGTGAAAAGTGAAAGTAAAGTCGCTCAGTCGTGTCCGACTCTTCATGACCCCATGGACTGCAGCCCACCAGGCTCCTCCACCCATGGGATTTTCCAGGCAAGAGTACTGGACTGGGTTGCCATTGCCTTCTCCTCCACTTATACGAGGCACCTAGAATAGCCTGGAGAATCCTATAGACAGAGGAGCCTGGCAGGCTGTAGTCCATGGGGTTGCAAAGAGTTGGACACGACTGAAGCGATTTAGCAGCAGCAGCAATCAGAATAGTGAAACTTGTAAAGACAGAGTACAATAAAGGTTATTAGGAGCCGAGGGAAGGGGGATGGAAAGTTTACTGTTTCATTGGTACCAATTTTCAGTTTGGGATGGTGAGAAAGTTCTGGAGATGGACAGTGGTAATAGCTGCACAACACTCTATTGGGCGTGTAATAGTATTTCATTGTAGATTTAATTTGTATATCCCTGATGATTAATGGTATAGAGCATTTTTGAAATGCTTATTGGATAGTGTGAATTTTTAATGCCACTGAATTGCACACTTTTCTTTTTGGCTGCACTGCACGGCTTGCAGGATCCCTGATGAGGGATTGAACCACAGCAGTGAAAGCGCTGAATCCTAACCACTGGACCACCTGGGAACTCCCTGAATTGTGCACTTAAAACGTTTAAAATGGCAATTTTTACGTAATGTATATCTTACCATGATTAAAAAATGCTTTAAAAAACTATACAAAAATCTATCTTACAGAAAAATGATACTGCTGGACCTATTTGCAGGGATAGAGATGCATAGAGAATGGGCTTGTGGAACAGGGAGGCAAAGAGAGGGTGCGGTGAATTGAGAGTGTACACTACCATGTGTAAGATAGCTAGCTAGTGGGAAGTTGCCGTTTAGTACAGGAAGTTCCCTGGTGGCTCAGACGGTAAAGCGTCTGTCTACAGTGCGGGAGACCTGGGTTCGATCCCTGGCTCGGGAAGATCCCCTGGGGAAGGAACTGGCATTCCACTCCAGTACGATTGCCTGGAAAATCCCATGGACAGAGAAGCCTGGTAGGTCACAAAGAGTCGGAGACGACTGAGCGACTTCACTTTCACTTTCACAGGGAGTTCAGCGGGTGCTCCGTGAAGAGCTCGAGGGGTGGGAGGGAGGCTGAAGAGGAAGGGGATATGTGTATACTATGGCTGACTCATGTTGTTATATGGCAGAAGTCAACACACCATTGTAAAGCAATTATCTTCCAAATAACAAAACAAAAAATCTGTATTACGACCCAGCAATCTCACTCCTGTTATTTACTGAAAAGAAATGAAAACAAAAGGACTTGTAAAAGAGTGTTCCCAGCAGCTTTGTTTATAATAGTTCCAAACAGGAAATAACCCAAGATGTCCATTAACAGGAGAATGGCTAACCAATGTGGTGTATATATGTAAAGAAATATTACTGAAGCCACTCAATCAATTGGTGGCTAAACAGAGATATGCACAAAGGTGGTTTACTCCAGTTCCTTACCTTTTTTCAACTTCACAGGGTGAATTTTCCTACTTAAACTCCAAAATTTTGACCTAAGGATATCCCTGAATGTTTCTGAAACCCCAGAGTTCCACAGCTGCCTCTGCTAAGACTCTCCCTTCCTCCTCTCAAAGGGAAGACTCCCCGCCTCCCATCATTATCTGTGCTGAGCTTCTAAGACCTGACATCCTGTACCTGGTCCAGTAGGTCTGGGTTCAGTTGTTGCCAGAACTGACAGAGGAACTCCCTCATCTTCTCGGCAGGAGGGCTTGGAGGGGGCATTTATTTGGGTGCCCAGCATACCTGGATGCCAGTTTTCATCTCTAGTGTCCCTAGCTTTACCTGGTCTTTCCCGTATTTCTAGTTGGAACCCTTTGGCCACCATCATGCCATGACTCTGTCAGCCCTGATCGGTACCTCTCTTGAGGGTGACCCTCTCATGGGACTCTTTCTCCAAGGCACAGTGAGCACTGTACTCGGTAGAGTGGTGACGGTATGGACACCTGAGTGATACAATTCCTGTTCTACCACTTACTAAGGTAACCTCACTGTGCCTCAGTTTCCTCATCTGTAAAATAAAATACTACTACTACTTACATCATAGGATTGGCATGAAGATTAAACTGGTTGATAAGCTATTGAGTTCTTAAACACTGCCTGGCACATGGTAAGCACTGTGTGTTATTATTTTTTTTAACTGACGTGCCCCCATGTTCTCCATATCCTTTGAAAGATTTTGTTCTCATATGACAAGTGAAAGAAATAATTAGGATCCAGCCAGAATCCACTCAGGACACAGTAATTTGAACAGGGAAAATTCAATATAAAGAGCTGTTAACTACTAAGTGGGGTAAAAGGAATCCTAAAGGATACAGGAATAACGGAGAGAGGGAGCAGCCTCTACCTCCAGAGATAACAGAGAAAACCCACGGAAGGATAAACTTGGAAAGGGCCCTCCCTCTCCACCGAAGCTGAGGCTCGGAACTCTCTGGTGGGTGCGTGGTGGGGGCTCACTGGATGGCAGAGAAGCTTGCCGAGGCGCTGCAGGCTGGGGTTGGCAAGCAGGAAGCTGCGCTGGGAGGATGGCAAAATCTAACTGGAAGCCGCCCACTGGCAGCTGTGCTGTAGAAGGAGGAAGAGAAGACCCTTCAGCGTTCTTCTGGCACCTTCCATCCACTGATGGGGCACAACAGCGGTGCTGGCTGGCGAGACCACAGGGCAGAGATGGTGTGTTTCGAGCAGAGAAGCACTAAGTTAACAACTGACACACACCCTGTTTACATTCTCATAATTGGACGACATTTCATAGGGAATCCTTTCTATTTGTGTTTTATGTGTTTATAGCCTGGTAGCTCAGTGGTAAAGAATCTGCCTGGGAAGCAGGAGACGCAGGTTTGATCCCTGGGTCGGGAAGATCCCCTGGAAAAGGAAACGGCAATCCATTCCAGTATCCTTGCGTGGGAAATCCCATGGACAGAGGAGCCTGGTGGGCTACAGGACAAGAGTCAGACACGAATTAGCAACTAAACAACGGGCAGCACAGAGCAGCCTATGGTTAGGACAGCCCTGTGCTCCTAGCGGTCGGCTGCAGTCACCGTCACGCTGATGTTATTACGACATCCCCTTTCACTCTAAGGAATGTCCCTGTTTGGAGGATAAAAACGTGGTCACACGAACTCTTTACATACTATTTTCTGTCAAACTATTCCCACTGGTAACAATTAGAAACACAATAGATACAGATACGCAAATCTGAAGACAGCCCAGGTATGGAGGGGTCCAGATTCAGGAAGAAGTGCAGCCTGAGCTGCTTTGCTCCGTGAAGCATTGTTCGGTTTGTAGGTGGGAGAAACTAAGAGGCTGAAAAGCTGAGCCAAAAGAAATAGTTCTCAAGAGTGATATATGATTTTTAAAATGTACGTCTGGGTTTGTCTAAAAGCTCTTTTAATACGTACAAAATAAAAAGTCTGATATGAAAGCACAGTGTTGTTAAAATGGCAGCATCTTTTCTTTCTCTAATATCACATAAAGTCATGGTACATTTTATAGGATAAGGCAACTTAGATTTGATGAAATATGGTATATTTGTTCCCATGTTTGAATGTCTCTATGGCAGAGATTCCTGGAAGTGGAACTGCTGGGTCAAAGGACATGTATTTGATAGATTCTGCTTAACTGTCTTAAAAAAACAAAAAAACTGAACAGTGTTCATTTCCCCATACTAACACTGAAATGCCATCAGTCTTTAAATGTTTTTCTCCTCTGACAGGCTCTCACCATGTCATTTCAGCTTCAATCCAGAGTGAGGAGAATCTGTACTTTCCCAGATTATCATGTTCCTCTCCTGTGTGTAATTGGTTCAAATCTGTATCACACTTCCCTAGAGCTTGAGCCATAAGACCGACACATCTTTCTTCTCCAAAGGGCAAATAAAGGTCATTCTCCATGTGGTGCTGCTAAGGATCAGGGACTATTAGGATAGGAAGGGATTTTAGATATTGCCAAACCCTAGAAGTTCTGAAAGACATTCAAGATGGTTCTCACTGTTACAGGTGATAGAGCATCTTCTCTATTTCTACTTAGAAAAATAATAAAATAATTCTTCATTCAACCTCTTGCCCCATGAATGTGAGATCACTCTGGGAACATCTGAGGCCTGCTGACCAGCACCTGCAGTGGTCCCTGAATACCAGATGTGTGTTTATAATTCAGCAGCAGTCGTGGGTGCCTAAGTGGTGAGTTTTGACTCCTCTGTAGCACCTATCTAAAATCATATATTGCTTCATATACGATCATAATGGAAAGCTGGCTAAAAACATAAAATATAAAAAGTTTGCCGAAATAAAGTAAAAGAAGACCATAAAATGAAAATTCTACAAATCTAGTTCAAGATGGTCTTCATTTACTTGATGTGCAAATTGCATTCGGCTAATCAAAATGTTTATCTTGTATGTCAGAAGCAAAAACCAAAAAGACAAAATATGGTGATCACTATATCCAATTTGGTCTTTCATTATTAGGAATAAAGACCAGCCACACCCGCTTCATGTTATTTGCAGAATGGTGCTTACACACAGCAGCCGGAACCCTTCTGTTTTAGCTCATCATTTAGACACAAAAAAACATGAAAGTAATAAAAATAAACCAGTTTTTAAAGTGCAAAAAGCATAAATTCTAAACATTCAGTTAGGAAAGCAGTTTGTGTCTATTTTCGATGCTACAATGAGCCATTACATTTCATACATTTTAATATACATTTGTCCTAAGACCAGTATATGCTCTTTTAAAGACTGTTAACAAAGCATGCTTTTCCCTTACATAATTAAATCAAACATTTTGCATTACATGGTAAATGGGAAGTTGAAACTAGTCTTATGATACTATGGATATTACTCGTTTATTTTAATATCATACATATATCTAAAATAAGTTTTAAGAATCACTTCTTTGTTCCACATCACACAAATTATTACATGATTAAATCAGCACAAGCTGTTGTCAAGGGTATACATGGTAAAAGGAATTCTCCAGTCAAGATATGATAGCAAACTCTGGTTTAGACCTCAGTTCACAAATGAGGAAACAGGCCCAGAAAGGGTAAGAGATTTACTTAAAGTCACACAACCGGGGAGGGCCAGACTCAGACTCTTCGTTCAGTGCTCTTCAGGATGGGTGTGTATGAGGTTAAGTGATTTGAAGGTCTCAGTATACTCGTTCTTGCTGAAAAATCTCTCTAGTAGCACAGGTTCTGACACTACCCTCTCTAGGTTCAGCACTGCCCTCACCAGATTCCTCCGTTAGAGCCCTAATTTCCTTGGGGATTAAACTATTTTAGTTCTAAAAGGCTGTATTAGGTGTTGCCTTCCATTCCTGCGCAACCACGGTCAGTTAATATCTGCTGAACCAAAACTGTAAAGGGTCTCATACAAAGCAGTATCTGCTTGAACCAATACAAGATCTGAAAGTGAAGCGTGGAAAGGGAAGTTGGACCACCAGGGGCTATCTTTGCTCCTTATAGTTCACCAGAAATATTCTACCTGAGGAGCTAGGAGCAAGAAAGAGCAGACTCTGCAAATGCTACTGGATCTGAGGAGATGCTGTGTTTGAGTCCATAACTTATTTTCTTGTCTTTCAGGAAATTAACCCCTTTCAATTTAGGGGAAAAATTATTCCCACCTGTGGGCAAATCATGCCTTTACCTTGAGGGTTTGTTCTGTGTTTTAGGAGGGACTTATTTCAAAGGCTCACTCTCTGCTGTCCTTGATTTACCAAGGACCCAGCAAAGTTGGCTCCAAGGAGCCCTAATCCTGGCATTTTGTAAACAGCTCTGCATCCACCATCAGCCTGAAGGGATCTTGCAGGGGTGTTGACCATCCTTCCAGAGCTCTGGATGCATATCTCCCATAGTTCACAAACCATCTGGAGAGGCTTACCTATCTCCTTTCCCTGGGTGCACACCACAGTATGCACAAAGCATTGACCTTCCTGAAAACACCCCCTTCAGAGGCCCCTCCCTTACACAGAGCCTGTGTCTGTCACCTCAGCCTTTGTCTGATCATTCCAGTCTTTTCTGCTCCAATTTCAAGGCTTTTCTACAATCCTACTCTTGACTTCATCACCCAAACACAACCTGTTAATGACAGTCATCACCGTCAGTGGGATTAAGCTTCCCTGGCGGCTCAGACGGTAAAGGTTCCAGCCTGCAATGTAGGAGACCGGGGGTTCAATCCCTAGGTTGGGAAGATCTCCTGGAGAAGGAAATGGCAACCGGCTCCAGTATTGCTGCCTGAAGAATCCCAAAGACAGAAGAGCCTGTCGAGCCCGTCCATAGGGTCGCAAAGAGTCCGACATGACTGGGCAACTTAACACTTACCTTCCCTTCAACACGGTGATTATGCATGATCATTATTCTGCCCCCATCCCTTGCTCGTGATGGTTCTTAAATTTATTGACATAGTGTTCTCCTTTGTCGTCCTGGCTCTCCCAGGAAAGCAGAGGTCATCAAACAGGGTGACCAACATGCCAACAGAGGCGCCGGCGACAATCGATGGAGGGAATCCGAGAGGGAAGGGGTCGGGGGACTTGGTGGAGGAGGCTGCTGATAAACTCCCAGAGGTCCCCACTAGAGTTATCAATCAAGGATAACAGACACAGTGCCTAGAACTCTCCAGAATGTTTACATTAAAATTTGAGATCAGAAAAAATATGATAATAAATGTAACGATAAATCCAGCCTGGATTATATTTGTGTTTTATAGCAGCAAAACATAATTTAAAGAAAATTTTTTTAAATGCATAAAGGGGCCCACAAAGACGAAGTGCATAAGGCGCGGGACAGTCATAATTCAGTCCTGGGTACGGTTTACACTTTCCGCTTTAAAAATAGAATGGATATCCAGATATTTGTATGAGACCTCTTGATTTTACATATTAGGAACTCGCTTTAAACAAAACATACATTGTGTGGCCCAACAAAAGACGTGGAACCTAGCCTGCAGCCTCTTGAAGACTCGGGCTATCATCGTGTCCCCGGAACGCCCGTGGCTTGCCAAGATTTCGGGGACACTTCTTCAGCCTGAGTGCCCGAGCACCCCACTCAGGACAGAGTAAGGGGCAGTAGAAAGCCTTCGGGACACAACAAGGGTCTGACGGTAAAATCCCCGCCCCGTCCGGTGTTGGAAGCTCGAAGGCCACTTCAGCCCCGGCACTCTCTGGAGCCTCAACCGGCGGTCGCCGGCTTCTCTCTTTCGCGGGTTTCCCGGCTCCCACCGACTTCCAGGGAGCGCAGGTTAGGGGGTAGAGTCTTCCCGCTCACCAGGCAGGCTGGAGCAGGGGGCAGGGACAGTAGTCCGGGACATCTACGGCCCCGGAGCCCAGGCCGCCCCATCCCTCGCAACAGGGCCCGCCCGCCGGCCGCAGCCTGTCTCCTGGGTGAGACCGGCTCCTCGCGGGGTCTGCTCCCGGCAGGCGAAGCTCCACACCGAGGATTCGGAGGTGGTTTTCAGACCGCCGCGGCCAGGGCTCCTCCTCCCGCGCTGCTCAGGGAGGCGGGCTGAGCTCTTTACAAGGCCCGGCCACACGACCCCGCCATTCCAGACGGCGACTTCCGCAGCCTCCCCGCCTTAACTCGGCCGGGAGCTCCTGGACCGGAAGCTGCGGGGTCTCGGGGCCCCGGCTAGTTCCCGCCGTGCCGAGCCGAAGGTGCGCATGCTCCGCAGAGGCCCGCACGGGGCCTGAGTAAACCCTGATAGAGCCATCGCGAGGCGGGGTAAGCAGAGCTCCAGTGGCGCAATCGGTTAGCGCGCGGTACTTATACAGCAGTACATGCAGAGCAATGCCGAGGTTGTGAGTTCGAGCCTCACCTGGAGCATGACCCTTTTGGATACCCGCACGTTTCCCCACTTTTACCTCCGTGCTCAAGGAAACCAATCAGTCTCTCTTTACACTCCTCAGTTCCCGTCTCTGACTGCTCTGCTTGCGTGTTTTGCTCCGCTGCAGGCAGGAAGCCGCTCGTATCCGCTCCTCTTACTCCCTTTCCAAGCTACTTGTTGCCCCCGCGAACCATCCAGCCGCCCGAACCCGGACGTTAACCTGCTGCTCCCTCTCCCTAAGCATTTCCTTTAACGGCACCCAGTCCCGGATCCCGGTACCGGGGATGTGGACCGCAGGGGCGCTGCACCGGTGATGGGGCCCTACCTGGGTCTCGTCATCGAAAATTCTGGCGCCCTCTCTACGGGGCTTGCCCGAGCTCCCGGAGCCGGTTCCCGGGCGCTGCCCCTCACCCAGGACCAGGAGCGGCGGGGTGCGCGTTGGGTGGCGGGGCGGGAGCCGAGCGACCACTCCCGCGAAGCCCAGAGCAGGAGCGGTCGCTGTCCTCCTTTTTAACTACTACTAACTAGTCGTCGCCCCTCCCTCGGATCTAGAGTCCCTAGACGGCGGGCCCTTCTCCCCTCCTCAGGCCTCCAGGCCTCCCTGGGCGGATCTGCGGAGTTTGGGGAAAGTGCCTGGGCGTTTTCCTCCCTATTTGTGCCCCTTCTCCCTGGTGTCAGACAGGACGGGTGGAATTTGCTGGCAGACGGGAGAACAGACGTTTTCTAGGGATACCCTTTCCCGCCCGCCGCACACCCCATGTTCAGAAGTACCCCCTCTAAGCAGGATATCTGCCAGCTGGATTTGGAATGTTCCAGCACGTGAACGCACCCCTGAGGCACGGGGGCCGCTTTGCCTACGGATGGGTGGGCGGGGGCGCCCCACATCCCCGGGAGGTGGGGCGAAGTGGAGACCAAGAGTAGCTGGGATGAGAGGCCTCCCGGACACGTTCTCCCATACGCGTGTTTTCAGCTGTTTTTATGGGGTGTGCTAGTAAACTCCTGGGATGGACATACTACCAGGAGTGCTGAGAAGAAAGACCTGGAAAGCTCTGAGAAAGTGGGCGGAGCTCTTGTCTGTCTCCTCGACTGCTAACCCCAGACCCCGGTTCCGAAAGGGAAGCCCCGCCCCACCTGGAATGTGGGAAAGTCCGGCCACGTCACGTAACCTGGCTGGACCAGACGCTTCCGCTCACAGGCTCATCCTCTGCAGATGGTGAGGGCTCCCCTTTAGAAATCTAGCCAGCCTGGAAACAAATATCTGTCCGCCACCCCGACACAAAAAATTGGCTTATTTTTTAAAAAATAGCTTCATCGAGATATAACTCATATACCCTACCATTCACCCGCTTAGTTTGCAGTTCAGTGGATTTTAGTGCTTTCACAGATAGGTGCAACCATCAATCACCACAGTCAATTTTAAAACATTCTTATCAACGCAGTAGGAAATCGTGTATCCTTCAGCTATGACCCCACCCCACCACTAAATAATCACTAATTTACTTTCTGTCTCTACATTTCCCCTTTTCTGGACCTTCATATGAATGGAATCATAATGTGTGGTCTTTCGTGACTGGCTTCTTTCAATGTTTTCAAGATTCCTCCTGTCCTACCTTGTATCAGTACTTTTTTTTTTTTTAATTTATGGCTGGATAATATTGCATTGTATGGATTCTTTTCAATTTTGAATAGAGAAAAGGCTGGCATTTTAAAAACATTTGCTGAAAAAATTTTAAAAAGGATATTAATGTTAAAATGTACAAAGCGTAAAAACAGTCACATTTGCCAAGTGCGTAATTTTTAACTTTCAGAGGTTATCATTGCAAGCACTGGTCAGATATTTCCAAGAGCTCAGCCAAGAGTTGAGCATGGAGTGGCCCCCAAGGTGGACAGAAACAAATGAAAGAAAGATCATTCTGCCCAACCACCTGTCCACATTGGGAATCCCTTCTACAAAACCCCAGCTCCTATTTGAAAAGTGTTAGCATCAGCATGCCATTTCTTCTCAAGGTGATGTGTTCCACTTTCTGTCAACTCTAATGGTTAGAACATTCTTCTTAAATATTGTTTCTGTTCCTTCAGGTTATTGCTGGAATGATGGTGGTTTGGGGAACTCTTTTTCTGGTGAGGCGGTGAAGTGGGAAGGTAAGCTAAATTAGTTGTCTTTGTTCTATTTAACCTAGAAATCACCAGATAGAGTATTCGTGGATTACAAACAAACAGACCACTGGCAGATTTGTAGGTCAGTGTCTTAATGTGAAGTTGATAGGACTTTTAAAGGTTGTGAAGGGTGATAAAGATCAAGTCAGAAAATTATGGAAACATGCTATAAAAACCATAAAGTACTACATATATAGGTATAAGGAGGTGGCATTCCTATCACCACAAAGCTAGTGGATTAGACCTGTATGCAGGGAGGAAGATGGATAAATATGAGGTGGATAAACTCAGAAGGCAGGGTGAATTTATAGCTGAATATCTGTAGATGTCTAGCTGGAGGGAAGCCTGACCCACCCATTGAACTCCACTGAACTATACACACAGGTTGACATTAACTTTGTAGATGGCTTTGAACAGGCCAATTAAAATTGTGTGTGATAGAAAGAGCTGGAAGGGAGTGCAAATTCAGTAGAATTTGAAGCTAGAATAAGAGACAAATGTTTCTGACAAGTGACAAGATGCAGTTTGATAGAGATAATTGTAAGCCTGTGTTCAGTTCAGAGTTCAGTGTGGTGAGTGCCTGGCTCGACAGCTGTTTGCATATAAAGAATCTGGGCATATCGGATATGCACAGCCTCAGTCGTCCTGGCCCTGTGATTCAATTGCTGAGAATATCATCCGATTATTAATGCATTACTACATAATGCATTACATGGTGTGGTGTCAGAGATCATAAAACAGCAGTCTGTGGAACAAATCTAGCCTCCAGGCAGGTTTTGTTTGCATTTCTAGCGCTGACTTGTAAAGTGTTGAAAAAATTATAATCATTTGCCTATACATCCGGAGATTTTACTGTAATGCCTAGATTTCAAGTTTTCGATGAAAAATTAGAAGACTTGTCCATCCCGACCCCTTATTCCCACATGGCAACATTTTCCTCCCCTTTGGATGAGCATGTTTGTGATCTTCTGTTTGTCAAGGTCCTACAACTCCCCACTCATCCCAAACACAGAGGTGGGTACCAGCTGCCACTGCTCTACCCACTTCACTTGCTTTGCTGTTTTCTTCACCACTGAAGTGAAGTCGGTCACTCCTCTCATTTGTGACCGACAGTCATTGAGGGTGTGGGTAAAGACAGGGAATACTCATGCTGAACTCAACCTGATGGCTGTAACCTGTGTGAACACAACCTATTTAAAATTCAGCAAACAAAATCCCCAGTTCTTTATTATGAAAAATTTCAAACATATCCAAAGTAGAAAAAATAGTATATTTAAAAGTAGAGAATATATATATATATTTAATATATATCCATCCATCACTACTTTTGAGAATTGTCATTTATCTCATTCTCACAACAATTTCCCCTATCATAGTCACCAAAATATTTTAAAGGAAATCCCAGCTATAGTTTAATTTTACTTGTAAATACCTCACTATGTATACCCAGCAGGTAGCCACTTTTTAAAAGAGCATAACCACAGTATCATTATTATACCAAACAAGATTAATAATAGTGCCCCTACATCATCTAACACCTTGTCTGTGTTCAAATGTCTGCACTTAGCTCTGAAAGATATTTTTACCATTGGTCTATTGGAATCAAGAGCCAAGCAAGGTCCACACACTATATTTGATCAATATATCTTAAATATCTAAATCTGTCTCTCTTTTTTCATTTATACTAATTACCCATTCTCTTTTATGATGTTTATTTATTTTATTTTAAATTATTGGCCCCACAGCATGTAGGATCTTAGTTGTCCCACCAGGGATTGATTCTGTGTCCCCTGTAGTGGAAGCCTGGAATCTTAACCACTGGGCCTCCAGGGAATTCCCTGATATTTGTTTGTTGATCTATATAGAATTTCACCACAAAATTTGGCTAATTGAATAACAAGGCATCATTTCAAAAGTTCTTCAGTCCCCCTGACATTTAGATCTAGAAGCTTGGTAATATTAAGATTCAATTAAAAAAAAAAAGATTATAGGTGGTACTATATACTATTGTATCACAAGAGGGCAAGTACATAATAGCTGGTTGTTCTGCTTTTACTGACGATTTCAGGTGTGGTCAGCCTGGTCCATGCATTACGAAATGCCACATCAGCCTCTGACCTAATGATTTTAGCAGCTGTTGATGCTCTGTCTAGATTTATTATTATATTAAGGATTATTCAATAATGTTTTCTAATTCTATTATTCCCTCTGTATTTGTGACTGTGATACCTTAAAAAAAAAACAAAAAACCTTTTTTTCCATTGAATGTTTGGTTTTCCTAAAGCACAATTCACATAGAAAAGGTTAGATAATATTGCTGGATGCTTCCTTTTTCTACTAATCTTTAGAATAATCTGTTGGTGCTCTAACAATTCCCATAGGTGACCAATTAGTTTTTTATTTCACAGCTTTTTAAAAAAGGTATGTTTGACATACAATGAACTGCATTAATGATGTTGAGTAGCTTTTCTAGTGCTTGTTAAATATTCAGATATCTTCTTTGGTGAATTATCTTTTAAAATCTTTTGCCTGTTTTTTATTGAGTTATTCATGTTTTTATTATTGAGTTATAAGACTTTTGTATATTCTAGATGTAATTCCTTTGTTGTGTATATGTTTTATAAACAATTTCTCTCAGCTGTGATTTGAGTTTTGTTTTTCTAAATGGTGTCTCTTGAAAAGCAGACTTTTAAATTTTGATGAAGTTCAATTTATCCATTTTTTTCAATTATGGGTGATACTCTTGGTGTTATAGCTAAGAAATTTTTGCTTAACCCAAAGTCACCAAGATTGTATTCTGTGTTTTAGCTCTTACCTTTAGGAGTTCACTTTTGTGTATGATGTGAATAGAGGTCTAAATTTTTCTTTTTGGGGGTATGGATATCCAATTCTGGCACCATTTGTTGAAAAGCATACCCTTTCCTGATTGAATTGACTTCATAGCTTGTCAAGAATGGCAATCAATGGCAACCCAGTCCAGTACTCTTGCCTGGAAAGTCCCATGGATGGAGGAGCCTGGTGGGCTGCAGTCCATGGGGTCGCGAAGAGTCGGACATGACTGAGTGACTTCACTTTCACTTTTCAGTTTCATGCATTGGAGAAGGAAATGGCCACCCACTCCAGGGTTCTTGCCTGGAGAATCCCAGGGACAGGGGATCCTGGTGGGCTGCCTCTGTGGGGTCGCACAGAGTTGGACATGACTGAAGCGACTTAGCAGCAGCAGCAGCAGCAGCAGTACTGGTCTTTTGCTGGACTTCATTCTATCTTATGAGCTATATGTCAGTGTGGTGTCACGTATTGGTTACCGTAATCAAATACATACATACCACATATAAAGTTATATATATTTATATGATTATAGTAATCAGCACATAACACTATATATACACATACACACATTAGGGTTAGTGTGCCAATTTGTATGAAAATATCCTGGGATTTTTACAAGGAATCTGTTGAGTGAGAATTGCCTCCTTAACAATGTTGAACCTTCTGATTCCATAAATAAGATGTGTATCTTCACTTATTTAGGCCTTTAATTTCTTTAAACAATGTTTTATAGTTTTCAGTGTTATAATGTTGTATTATTTCTTCCTTAAATATTTGGCAGAATTCACTAGTAAAGTACTATGGGCCTGCAGTTTTCTTTGTAGGAAAAATTTTTTAAAACCCTACAAATTCAGTTTTTGTTTTCGTGGGTTTTTTTTTTGATAAATATGGGGGCTATGCAGGTTATTTATTTATTCTTATATGAGTTTTGGCATTTTGTGTCTTTTAGAAAATTTTATCTATTTCATTAAATTTGTTGAATTTATTGGCATAAAGTTATTCATAATATTTACTTCTTGTCTTTAGGATCTGTAGTGATGTCCCCTCTAACTTCTGATAGCGATCATTTGTGTGTTTTTTTGTCCTGATCAAACTCAGAAGATGTTTTCCACTTTTATTTATCTTTTCACATATCTAGTTTTTTGTTTCATAGATTTTTTTTTCTATTGCTTTCCTGATTTTCATCTGATTCTGGTGCACTTGAAGAGAATGTAGACTGTGCTGCTGTTGGGCAGCGTGTTCTGTCGATATCAATTATATCAAATTGGAGTTCTGCAAACGTTCCGTATCTTTGACTTTTCTGCCTACTTGTTCTAGCTATTATTGAGAGAAGGGCATGAAAATAACCAACTGCAATGATAGGTTTTCTTGTTTCACCATTTAGTTCCATCTTTTCCTTCTTCATGTTGTTGGAGGCTCTGTTACTGGCCTTATAAATGTTTACAGTTGTTGTGAACTCTTGATTCTGTTACCTGACCCTATATTCTATAGCTGACCCTGTTACCATTGTTGATGCTTAATTTGTCCCATATTTGGCCAGGGTAAGTCCCATTAAGTTGGCTCCTAGGTCTTTGTGACATAATCCTAAATCTGAGGTATGATATGTTTCTGGCATAACAAGACATTTCAAAGTGCATTTTGTACTAGTCTTCTCTCAATCCTGGAATTGGCCATTTCTCCTAAGAGCGTGGTTCTTTTTGGTGGGAAATGTTATTTAGGTGAGCACAATCTGTGTGCGAGAGTTCCTTACTGCTACTCTGCGGTTGTCATATTTCCAAGCCTTTCCAAGAGACAGAACTAGGACATGCATATTTTTTTAAAGAGAGAAAAGTAGGGATTTCCCTGGTGGTCCAGTGGCTAAGACTCCACACTCCTAATGCAGGGGGCCTGGGTTTGACCCTTAGTCAGGGAACTAGATCCCACTTACCACAACTATAGATCCTGCATGCCACAACTAAATATCCCACAGTGAAGATCGAAGATCCTGCATGAAGATCCAACTGAGACCTGGTGCAGCCTAGATAAATAAATAAATATTTAAAAAGAGAGAAAATAAATCTCGGGTTTATAGTGATATTTCCAATTCAGATGTAAGATTACAGAATTTATACACTTTGATTTTATATTTGAATTGCTTTTCTCTTGCTCTAAAAATACTAGTTCTTTACAACTCTTACATAATTATTTATTTGCTATATTGTACCACATAATAGTTTAAAAGTAATAGTATATGTTATTTCTCATAATAAGATTATTGCTTACAGTTTAAGATTCCTTTGTGATTTCTTTTGTCCTTAGTTCATATTCAAAATACAGTATTTGAAGTATTATGCTTAAAGTAATTTTTCTCTGTGGCTATGCTATCGACTTGATACTCAATAAATACCTTTTGATTGAGTTTGTTTTACATTTTTAGGAATCTCTTTTTTAAAGTTTTTGATCGGAGGATAATTGCTATACAATATTGTGTTAGTTTCTGCCATACATCAACATGAATCAGCCATAGGTATACATATATCCTCCCCTTTTTTTCTTTTTATTTATCTAAAATATTTACATGCTTCTAAACTCAAAACTACAAAACAAGGTTTATTCCAAGAAGTCTAAACCTTGTCCCCTAATGCTGTTTTCCTCTTTGTTTTTTGGTATAGGTGATAATTTAAAAATTGCTTTCTTGATATATCGTTGGAGAAGACTCTTGAGAGTCCCTTGGACTGCAAGGAGATCCAACCAGTCCATTCTGAAGATCAACCCTGGGATTTCTTTGGAAGGAATGATGCTAAAGCTGAAGCTCCAGTACTTTGGCCACCTCATGTGAACAGTTGACTCATTGGAAAAGACTCTGATGCTGGGAGGGATTGTGGGCAGGAGGAGAAGGGGACGACAGAGGATCAGATGGCTGGATGGCATCACAGACTCGATGAACGTGAGTCTGAGTGAACTCCGGGAGTTGGTGATAGACAGGGAGGCCTCGTGTGCTGCGATTCATGGGGTCGCAAAGAGTCGGACACGACTGAGCGACTAAACTGAACTGAACTGAACTGAACTGATATATCTTTCCATTATTTATTCTTAAAAAACATAAGCAAAGACATGTCTGTGTTTGTATTCCACTTCCTCTCCTTCTTTTTTCAAAAGCTCTTATATTCATTGCTGATTCCACAGGTAGTGTATTCTGATTATTTCAAAGTTGTAAATAGGACTCTTCCTCACTCCTTATCACAGTGCATAGTATTCTATTCCTGTGGATGTAGCATTGTTTATTCAGCCAGTCCTCTACTCATGAACAGTTGGATGTTTTCAGTCTCCTGGTTTGGTAGATGATGCTGCAATAAAGTTCACAAAGTTTTGAATATTTTGCTATTTTATCTTTGAGATAGATTCTATATGTGGGATTGCTGGTCTGAGAACTGGATATCTATAAAATATAAATATGTATGATTATATTTAATTTTATATATAGTAATTTATATTATATATAAAATGTAATATCATACATATATTATATATAACATATATAGGAACCTGGTGGGCTACAGTCCAAAGGGTCACAAAGAGCTGGATATGACTGAGCAACTAAGCATAATATGTATATAAAATTATATATGTAAAATTATCTTTAAAGAGGGTTTATGATATGATGGTCCATGTGTGTGAGGCCACTAGAATTCACATCGTAAGAGCAATGGTTGAAGGACCTGGGCCAAGTGATGCTATATGGGGCATTTTCATGTCCTCCAGTTCCAGTTCCAGGGGAGACACCACTCAGTGCCTCTCCCCAGTGGTTATTTAAGGAAGTGGCATTTACTGGAGGCCCTGACATAAGGCGTGGCTGGCCGAGGACCTCACCTTACAGGGCTGCCCTGGAGAGAACCCAGGCTTAGAAAAAGTCCACAAGATTCCACCTTCTGACCCTTAGATGCTGCCCTGCTGCCTTCAGCTTAACCCATCTCTGCTGAGTCTGTTAGTTTTATAATATTCAGTCATTTAAAAAATCATTTTATTTAGCCAATTATTTTATTATCTTCATACTTCCTAATTATTCTTATCTTTAGAAATTTGTTCTGTCTTAACTATTTCGTTCTTTTAAATACTCTGGTTAATGAGTAGATTTCCTTCTCTAACTTTTATTACACACCCTTCCCTTCATACCTGGTCTTTGCATTCATTTCCGCTTAGCCTTCTTTCAACTTTTTATTCTAAATTTATTAATCTTCTGCTATCTGTTTTTTGTTTTTTGAATGTAAACTGTAAAACTGAATTCTCTTTAAGTGTTTCTATGTTCCCTGTTGGTTGGCGGGCCCTTTGGAAACAGAACCCCTTGGCGGGTGGGTGGGGTAGGGTTCATCCTGAGGGAAAGCCTGGTGGGGTGAGGATCTTTCCCCCTCTTTTGGCTCCCTGCCTTTCCCCACGGAGCCTTTGACGACTCCTGACCTTAATGATCCAAGTGACTAGATGTTCCTCTTATTTCCCATAACAATAAGCCATCAGTGATGACTAGGGTTGAGACTCCGAGGAATATGGGTCCCAGAGAAGAGCAGGCTGAAGAGGGATATATGACTTTCTTTCAAATATTCATGAAAGGAGTAGACATATTCAGTCTTTTTTAAAAAGTCTTTATTAAGTTTGTTTTAATATTGCTTCTGTTTCATGTTTTGCTTTTTTGGCTGCAAAACATGTAGGATCATAGTTCCCCGACCAGGGAAGGAACGGGGGATAAGAAGCTGCCTGCCAGTGAAGGGAGTGGGTTGACTCCTGGTCTGAGAAGATCCCAGATGCCACGGAGCAACTATGCCCACGTGCCACAGCTACTGAGGCCACACTGTAGGGCTCGTGAGCCATGACTACTGAGCCCGGGCACTTTAGAGCCTGCACACTGCAGCTGCTGAGCCTGAGCACCGGGAGCCTGTGCTCTCCAACAGTAGAGGTCACCACACTGAGAAACCCGTGCACCACAATGAAGAGTAGCCCCTGCTCGCCGCAACCAGAGAAAGCCTACAGGAAGCCACAAAGACCCAGTGCAGCCAACAATAAAAATAAATTAATAATAATAATTAAAAAGAGGTCTGCTAATGTTTGAGTCTCTGATTCTGAAGACTAGCTTCATCAGTTCTCTTTCCATGGTTTGAATGTTCAAGCTAAAAAAGTGCCCCCTTGCGATGGCCAGTTAGATTGAGTTTTTCACTTGTAACCAAAAGGGATTTTGACTCTTGCAATTATTATGGATGTTATGTACAAAACATCCTTTTATATTGATGACTGATTTTTCAAATTTCTTAATAAGAATTCCTTTCCGAGGGAAATGGCAGCATCCAGTCATTCAGGCTCTTAAACTGACCTGGGGATGAAGTTCATAGATACTCCGCTGTGCCTTTGCACAGAGCCCAGGCCCCGCTACCAGCACACTTGCCACCTCCGCTTGAGTGACTCATCCAAAGCACAACACTTGGGTTTTTTTTTTTCCCTCCCAAACCTGCTCTCCTAGTCTTTCCCATCCCACAAATGGTCCTTTCATCCATTCATCTGGATTCTAAGTGAAAAGCTTAGGTAATAGCCTTCATCATCTCCTTTTGCTCCCTCTAGATCTAATCCATCAGCAAGTCCAGAATCTCCCTCTACTCGGTATACTGGGCCCTGCCTTTCTCTCCATCCACAGTTTCTGTTATCTCCTGCTTGGACTCTGCAGTAGCTTCTTATACTGACTCCCTGCCTTTACTTCTTAGCCTTCTCCTGTTTCTTCTCCACACTGAAGCCCAAATGGGCCTTTAATTACACAAATCAGATCCTGTCATTTTCTCGCTTAAAACCACCAGTGGCTTTCCAGTGCCTGCAGAACAAGATGCATAGGCCTACAGTGGTCTGGAAGGCCCCAGCTGTTTTTATCAGACCCTGCCTGCTTCTCCAGCCTCAGTTCCTAGCACTCTGACCCCGCTTACTACGTTCCAGCCATAGAGTCTTTCTGTCCCTTGTTTGCGCCTCAGAGCCTTTGTAACAGCCATTCCTTCTACTGGAACATCTTCACTCAAATCTTAGGGAGCTGGCTCTATAACCTGCAGAGCTCAGTCAGATATCGCCTCCTCAGGGGTGCCTTTGAATTCACTACTATCTAAAATTACTGTTTAGGGACTTTCTTCCTTGGCAGTCCAGTGGTTGAGACTTTGCCTTCCAGAACAAGGAGTGCAGGTTCAATCCCTGGTTGGGGAGCTAAAGATCCTACATGCCTTGCAGTCAAAAAACCAAAACAGGAAACAGCTGCAATATTGTAACAAATTCAATAAAGACTTTAAAAATGGTTCACATCAAAAAAATCTTAAAAAGTTATTTTGTGAAGTGGCAATTGCTTATTTCCTACCATTAGGATATTAATTCCCCCTGTGCTGAGCTAATAGGTACTCGATAAAGAATGAATGAATGGAAGATAGTAGAGGGGCAATACATGGGTGTAAACTCTAAAGTTGCATAGAGTACATGCTGTTGTTGCTGCTAGTTTACTGTGCAGATTCGGGTCTGGAGCCTGGGTTTCAGACCGTTCTCTGGAGTCTTTCCAAGGTGTTGTCACTGAGTGTGTGCCGTGCCTCAGGCGGCTTCCCGTCTAGCTGATGAGCAGCATTCCCACCAGAAGCTGATGAGAAAACACAGAGCGGGTGCGGACAGTGACTTGTGTTTAGAATAACCAAGGACTCGGATTTCTCCCTCCTTTGGTCTGTTATAAGTCTATTACCCCTTTCTTTCTTTCTTTTTTGGCTGCTAGCTGGGCGTGTGGGATCTTAGCTCTCTGACCAGGGATCAAACGCACACCCCCTGCCTTGGGAGCACAGAGTCTCAACCACTGGACTGCCAGAGAAGTCCAACTTGGTGTTTATGAGAATCACCTTGGGGATGTTACAATGCAGATTCCTGGGCGATAGCCTGTGATTCTGGGAAGCCCTAGAACTGGCCTGTGTGAAGAGGTAAGCGTTAGGTGACCAGTGCATCCATGTTGGCCTGGGACACCCCAGTTTTAGCACCTAAGGTCTCTTTCCTGAAAATCCCTCAGTCCCTGGCAAACCAGGTGGGTCAGTCACCCTCAACTGTACATGTTCAGAGAGAGGCAAATGGCAGTCGATGGAATCGCTTGGAATGGCTTCTTGAAGGAGCTGAGATGGAAACGTTTCCTGTCCTAGACTTGGATGTTGGCTGTCTCCTTGGCCCTGCCTTTGGGTAAGTCTAGGTTTCCTAGGCACAGAGCCCAAACAGATAGGAAAGGAAACCACTATTTTTTGAACACTTGCAATAATCCGGCCGCTGCTGTAGGGCCTTTATTATCTAATCTATTCCTCGGCAGCCTTTATATTGCTCCCATTTTAGAGGCAGGACACTGAGGCTTGTGAAGTTACGTGACTGAGCTCAGACATATTCCAACCAGTGGAGATGGGAGGGATACAGTTGCCTGACGCAGAAGCCCAGGCCCTTTCCTCGTGTTTTGCTATGTGTATGGGTGTGTGTGTGTGTGTGTGTGTGTCAGAGAGGTGGCTGGGACCTCAGCTTGACAGTCACCCATCAGCCCTCAGGATGGGGCTCTCCTGGGATCTAGGGAAGAACCCGAGGGACTAGACTGAAAAGGAAGAGGCACCCAAGAGGTGTCTGGGCTGGCCCTGACCTAGCTGCGCTGATGGCCCTCTCCCACCAGGTGGCGCTGTGGCTCTGTGGTAGAGGGCTCCCCTGTGGCAGAGGGCTCCCCCTAGCAGTGGCACTCGAGCGGGACCAGCCACTGAGCTTTGTTTTTATCTGCAGCCTATTGGGCAACCTGGGGCCTGTGCAGAGCTTTCTGCCTTTCCTGGACTCTGGCAGGCCAAGAAGAGAGGGGAGGGAGGGTCAGGAGGTCTGGAGAGGAGAAGGCTTGGACCAGTGCAGAGTCATGGCTATGAGGGTGTCAGTTGAGCGCAGCTGTCAGGAGAAGGGGTGGGGACTGCCTCCCGGGATGGGGACTGCCTCCCGGGACTAATGGGACACTGGCCCAAATCACCTCCCAGTGTGCACAAAACACATTGGGAAAGGGGACTTGCCTCGCCATGGTGGGTGCAGGGGTAGGGCTTGGGCAGAGAGAAGGTACTTTTCTCATCCTACAGACTGTTCTGTCCAGTGAAGGCCTGGGCTGGGGCCAGGGATGACCCCCAGTCATCTGCCTGTCAGCCCCCTGCTGACAAAAGATCCCAACTGTCCTCTGGCTGCCCCTGCCATTTGGGAAACCGGCTCCTAGGATGCTGGCCCTTGCGAGCTGATCTGCTATCGCCTGTTTCCTGTGTAAGGACTCATCCAAGGCTCTGCCCCAGGGCTCAGGCCTTCGAGATTCGCATCGAAAGACAACATCACTGAGACAAACTTTTAATTCTTCTTCAAAGCCCACACTAGTGCCAGAAAGCCAGGTTTTGCTATGTATCAGCTGCTTAGGATATGGCAACCCACTCCAGTATTCTCGCCTGAAAAGTCCCATGGACAGAAGAGCCTAGCGGGCTACAGTCCAAAGGTTTGTAAAGAACCGGACGTGACTGGGCGAATGAGCACTAGCACAGCTGCTTAGCAGTGGGCTGGGCAGGAGGGTCAATGTCAGAACAGAAAGTAACGTCTGAACTCAATGTCTGCCCAGCTTTCCTCCTGCTCCTTAGTGCTTTCCCAAGTGGGCCGCCTGTCAGTCCCCACCCTCCTCAGTCCCCCAGCCTGCATCAGTTTAGCAAAGCCGCTCTGAGAGCAGATTGTGAGGGTGGGGAAGAGGGAGGGAAGGTACTGGGGGGCTTTGGGAAAGAGGGGTGCTTAGAAGTGGAACAGGGAGCAGAAAGCAGAGGGGGGCTGCTGGAGACAAACTTAATCACTTTTGCAGTTCCGCCATTCCCAGTTGTCTGAGCTGGGGGCTGGGGCAGAAATCCCCTTAGGATTTTTATTTTTGGATGGCTACACGGCTTGTGGGATCTTAGTTCCCTGACCAGGGATTAAACCCAGACCCCAGAATTGAAAGTGTAGAGTCCTAACTACTGGACCACCAGGAATGTTTTTAAATATTAAATTTTCATTCATCAGCTGTTCGTGTAGACTCAGTGAAAATATTTTGTTGGATTTATATTTAAGATGCCATTTTTTTTTTTTTTAGTCATTAGGTAATATACTCAAAGTTTCAAAATTCAAAGGTTTCAAAATAAGTAAACTTCTGTTTGATAGATAAAAGCCCAATCTAATGTTTCCGACAAAAAGGCAGCATGGATGTTAAAAGACATAGGTGGAAAAATGTGTTAAGGGTATGGAAAACTCTTCCCCTGAGTCCTGCTTGCCTTTATTTTGAGATTTTTGGGTGTACAGAAGTTTCAGCGTTTTCTTAAGTCACGTCTTTCCCTGTATAAGCTTTTCTTTGCCGGGAAAGTCATTGCCCATCCTGATATCTGCTCCCCATTCTTTTTCTTCAGTTGTGTTTTCATGGCTTCGTAATTTGCCCTCTCAGCCACCTCAGAGAAACTTCAATTAGTGCTGTGGTTTTGAGATGGAGCCGAGGCCTGGTGTGGCTACCTGAGGGTGGTGCCTTTCAAGGCTATTTGGGCTTAGACTCCAGCCCTGTCTCTGAACCAAACAGTCTCCCCATTTGGCAGTTACTCACGGCAGGACAAAGACAGAGGGGTCAGCGTCCTTCTTGCTGGGGCAGAGGGCCTGGGGGAATTGGCCCTGCTGTGGGGAGGACCTGGGGCATGGCAGCGCCAACTCCAGCCACAGTCTGGGCACCCTAGTCAGCTAGTCTGAGATGCAAGTGTCCTCAGGCATAGCTGAGCCAAGTGTGGGTACTCTGGTGGACACTCTGAGACTTGGGGAGTCCTGCCCACCAGCAGCAATGCAGGGCTGGTTTCCAGATCCTGAGGACTGGGGAACCAGGGAGGCCATGAAACTGAGAACTCTGAACAGGGACCATGCAGGTGGGGTGGGCCCTCTGAGATACGGAGGAGCCCAGTTAATCAGGACAGGTATTGGTCCTAGTAGCCAGCATGCTCCTGCAGCATTTCAGAAAATGGTGCAAGAGTGGCTGAAACGATTTGTGTGATCATGTGTGTGTGAGTCCTTAAGCAATGCATCGTGGTAGACATATATCAGGCACTGAGCTATTCCAGGGTTGTTATTACTACCTGCTGCTTTAGTCTCAGCAGGGACATGTACACGCCCCCTTCCCTTACA
Organism: Capra hircus; assembly: GCF_001704415.2. NCBI lineage: Eukaryota > Metazoa > Chordata > Mammalia > Artiodactyla > Bovidae > Capra > Capra hircus. The sequence goes on from NC_030818.1 coordinate 25,040,814, forward strand.
CCCTCTCCCTGGATGTTGGGGTGGCCCAATCAACCTTGTTCCTAAGGGGGCTCTTCTTATTTCCCAGGACAGCCTGGTCTGAGCACTGAGCTGGGGACACAACTCTTGGCTGGATAGCTGGAGGTCAAATGTCGTCAACCCATCCTCAAGTCTTATGATGTCAGAGATCATTCTGCTCTTTCTTCGGTATCAGTTTCCTCATCCATAAAATGGGATGACTGACATTGCAAACCAGATGACCAAATGGAGGAATAAGTGAGATACAGTTCTGGAAAAAGGAAAGAATCATCCGAGGCCAGGGCTCTGCGGTGGCCCACCCCGGGCCGTGGACCACCGCTCCTCATGCTGTCCCTCTGGACTCCAGCAGGTGGCAGCATCGCTCCTCTCGCGTGTGCTCTTTGTCCCGTTGGGCCGGAGCTTGGGCCTTACTCAGTTCACACCCCACGTTCCCACCTCCCAGAGGAAGTGGGAGGGATAGGAACAGCCTCTGAGTCAGCGGCCAGGGCCAGGAGCCCAAATGCCCTGGGTGGGAAGGGCCTGGAAGGAGAATTAAAACCTTGCTCTTTCTCTCCAAAAAGCACAGAGGGGCCAGGGGGCTGAGTCCCATTGTGTGTGAGCCCAAGGAGGTTAATGTGGGCACTTGGGGTGAAGGGACCGTTCTGCCACAACCCGTCCCACCCCACCTGGAGGAGGCCAGGACCTCTTCTCTGCCAGGCCAGCTGGCACTTCAGTGGGAATGGGGAAGGTCCTCTATTTGTGTGTGTGTGTAGTAGGGTTGATAATTTCGCTCACACTTCAGTTCGTCTGTGTGGAGTAAAAAGTCATTTCTTTATTTATTGTATAATTAATTTGGCCTTTCCCCCAACTCCTATCTGATAAGCAATGAGAAAAACAATGAAATGTCCCACTTGATTTAAACGTCCTGGGACCTGAGAGTTTAGCCTGTCCTGTTAAGTGATTTTCATTCTGCTTAGAGAAAGCGTTGTTTTCAAACTGAACACTTCCTAAGTTTCTCCCACCGATGCAAGGTGGAGGTGTGTGGACAGACAGGGCAGCTTGTGTGACAGCTGGCAGCAGCCACGTGTTGGGATCCTGGGGTGTGGTGTCCTTTGGTTTCAGGCAAGGCAGCCTGTCCCTGCTGAGTTTGTAACTCATGGTCTGGTCTCGCTTGTCCGGCCAGAGCCCCTGTGGTGCCCCTGGCTGCCTCCCACAGGGCCTCCCACTGACCCAGTGGTGCCCCCTCCCTTCCTGTGACATCTCATTGTTGAGTGGCCGTGACCCTGGGTGACCTGCAGGCTCACAGCTTGGTAGGTAGGCCTGTGGAAACTGAGGCTGGCCTGTGAAGCTGAGCTTCCCAGGCTCCTCTGCCTTACCCGGAGCCTTGGTGTTGGAGACAGAGGCAGGTAGGTTCAGAGCAGCCTGGGAGACGGGCAGGGTTGTCATCAGGGCCCCTCTATTGAGCAAAGCAGATGGGACTTCCTCCTCTTGCCCAGGCATCCCTTACATAAAATGCCTTGATCACACCCAAGAAGAGAAACGAAGGCATCCAGAAAATATGCTCTCAAGAGCATAGCATGGCTTAGAAGACTTTTGACTTACCACATAATCATATTTTGCAGGTCAGATGCCGAACATTACAGCATTTTTCTTTTGTGCTTTTTGTGTCAAAACTCCATCCTCATCTCTCCTCAGGCAGAGAGGATGCCTCGGGCTAAGGAAGATGAAGGTCATGTATTTATAAAGGCAAGAAAGAAAAACACATTCATAGATTTTCAAATACCCTTTTATGCTTGAAATGTTAACAACATTGGATAATGGACCCAAAGGATACATAACAGGTAAAATGTGAAGGATTTTTCCACGGGGATAATTCAGTATCTTGCTCGTGTTAGACTCTGTCCTTTTAGGGAGGATACACAGTGAGTCAGAAGTAGATGCCACTCAGCAAAAAAAAAAAAAAAAACCAGCACACAATGTGAAAAGATGGCTCAGCCCAGCGGGAATCCTTTCTGAGCTCCTTGGGGACAAGGCAAGACCAAGGCAAGACCAAGGCAGGCATAGGATGAGAGGAAGGCTGTGATTGGTGGGCCTCTCTCCAGACTCTGCCATCACCCTCTCCTATTGGAGGAAAGAAAACAGGATTCAAGCTAACTAGGAGCCTGGGGAAGGGGGTGAGTGGTGGGTGTGATTTTCTGCCCCCAACTCGAATGCTGTGGGCAGGTAGGCGCTGGTGGGAGTCTTCATCCCTCACACAGCTCACTCAGGAAGGAGGTCTCACCAGGCAAGGCTAACAAGCCACACTTGCAGGTATTTACCAACGTGCGTCTGCAAAAGTGCTCGGCTGTTCACATTCACGTGTGTTTCCATGTGAATGCCTGTAGAACTCTCGGGGGTAATGCCTGACACAGTAAGCACGAAATAAATGCCAGCCATTATGATCACTGGACATGTAGAAAGGTCTCGTTCATACACCTAAGGAAATACAAAGAGACACATTCACCTAGATATGCATATTCTCCTACCCAAAGACATATAGACACCCTTAAACCTTTCTGTAGAAGTGCTTGAATCTGTATCTGTAGATGTGATATACAGTCATGCATGGTAATTATAGACTACTAGAAAGTCCTTACACTCTGGGCATTGATCTAATGCTATATAAGAGGATGACACAACTTCATAAAGTAGGTATTGTTACTTATCCCAATTAACAGATGAGTGAACTGAGTCACATAGAGGTTACAGCTCAAGGTCACAAAGCTGATATTAATAATTGGTAAACTTGGGATTCAAGCCCAGGCAGTCTGGCTTCAGAGCCTGCACAGGTAACCACTGGCTAGTCTGTTGTTTTTCTCACAGACACGCAGGACCCGCTACAGGCTTTCCGATAGATGTGAAGACACCTTCTCCACACAGGTAGATGTACTTCCACAAGACATGTCACAAGGCGTGGAATCCCCACCACGTGCATGCCGGGCCTTGCAGAACGGTCCAGTTTCCTGACTAACTGACCTAACGTGAGGGTGTTTGTTTTCAGGGAATGGGCTTTCATATGGCTCTGATCTTGGTACCTGCTGTAGTGTGTGTGGGGGGGTGGGGGGGTTAGCATGGTTTTGGGAAGGAGGCCAGACTTGCCTTCATCTCCAGAAGCTAAATCAAGTTTTAGCCTTGCCTGAGATCTCAGAACCTCTCCCCATCCCCTTGTCCTTTGTGAGTGCAGGACACTGGCCCTGGGTGATGGTCTCAGTTTCTCTGCATTTGCCCAAGCCTGGCTCTTGTTCCTCTGCTGGCAAATGTTGACATAGGCACTTCCTGTGAGCCAGGCTCTGTTCTTAGTGCTTCACCCAGTACTCATTTAATCCTCCAACAACTGTCATCACCTTCATCTTGCTCTTTTTCACCATCATCATCATCATCTCCATTTTTATACATTAGGAGACTGTGGTACAAAAGGATATTAAGCAAGTTGCCTGAGGCCTCCAGGTTAGAAAGGGACAGAATGAGGACCCAAACCCAGTCAGTACCCCCTCCACACCAGAGCTGTGAGTCTGGACCTTCAGTGGAAGGATCAGTCTTCATCCCTGGCTGCTCCCCTAGACAGTTCTGAGAGTCTCATCCCCACTGGGGCCGCTCTCTCCATGTGATTTCTCCAGTAGGGTGGTTGGACTTCCCAGATGGCAGCTGAGGACTCCCAGAAGGGAATATTTCAAAAAAGAAGAAGAGGAAACTGCCAGTCCCCTTAAAGACTACATCCAAAACTTATGCAGTGTATATCCAGTGCATTCCACATGTTAGCATGGGTCACGGGTCACAGGTCAGATTCAGTGTGGGAGGACCATACCAGAGGTCTTGTTCATGGGGCCTTCTTTGGAGACTGGGCACCTCAGTGCTGTACCTGAGTAATGTAACAAAACCCCTAAAGCCTGTGGTTTACTTCGAGACCACCAGAGAGCAGAAGCTGAAGAGTGCTGAGGAGTTCCTAAGAGCTTGGAACAGTAAAGAAACTGTTATTGGAGATTGGAGAAGAGGGGACCTAAGATAGTCTGTCGGGGTTCCCTGATAGCTCAGTTGGTGAAGAATCCTCCTGCAATGCAGGAGACCCCAGTTTGATTCCTGGGTCAGGAAGATTCACTGGAGAAGGGATAGGCTACCCACTCCAGTATTCTTGGGCTTCCCTTGTGGCCCAGCTGGTAAAGAATCCACCTGTGATGTGGGAGACCTGGGTTTGATCTCTGGGTTGGGAAGATCCCCTGGAGAAGGGAAAGGCTACATACTCCAGTATTCTGGCCTGGAGAATTCTGTGGACTGTATAGTCCATGGGGTTGCAAAGAGTCGGACACAACTGAGCGACTTTCACTTTCAAGATAGTCACTCAGAAGGCTTACATGAGAATGGGGAAAAAAAGAAAGGGTACCTAAGAAGTGATTTCCAGGCAGAAGATTGAAAGTGCAGAAGGTTGAAAATGCCCATTGGCTTCTTCTAACTGACTCTGAAAACGGGAAAAGGTAGGGATGAACTCAAGGAGCTTCAGAGCAAAATAGAGGAAGTCTAAGGAGCACGTCAACATTCTAAGGATCAATGAACTAAAATGGACTGGAATGGGTGAATTTAACTCAGATGACCATTATATCTACTACTGCGGGCAGGAATCCCTCAGAAGAAATGGAGTAGCCATCATGGTCAACAAAAGAGTCCAAAATGCAGTACTTGGATGCAATCTAAAAAACGACAGAATGATCTCTGTTCGTCTCCAAGGCAAACCATTCAATAGTTATCCAAGTCTATGCCCTAACCAGTAACGCTGAAGAAGCTGAAGTTGAATGGTTTTATGAAGACCTACAAGAACTTTTGAACTAACACCCGAAAAAGATGTCCTTTTCATTATAGGGGACTGGAATGCAAAAATAGGAAGTCAAGAAACACCTGGAGTAACAGGCAAATTTGGTCTTGGAATGCGGAATGAAGCAGGGCAAAGACTAATCAAGTTTTGCCAAGAAAATGCACTGGTCATAGCAAACACCCTGTTCCAACAACACAAGAGAAGACTCTACACATGGACATCACCAGATGGTCAACACCGAACTCAGATTGATTATATTCTTTGCAGCCAAAGATGGAGAAGTGCTATACAGTCAACAAAAACAAGACTAGGAGCTGACTGTGGCTCAGATCATGAACTCCTTATTACCAAATTCAGACTCAAATTGAAGAAAGTAGGGAAAACTGCTAGACCATTCAGGTATGACCTAAATCAAATCCCTTATGATTATACAGTGGAAGTGAGAAATAGATTTAAGGGCCTAGATCTGATAGATAGAGTGCCTGATGAACTATGGACTAAGGTTGGTGACATTGTACAGGAGACAGGGATCAAGATCATCCCCATGGAAAAGAAATGCAAAAAAGCAAAATGGCTGTCTGGGGAGGCCTTACTAATAGCTGTGAAAAGAAGAAAGGTGAAAAGCAAAGGAGAAAAGGAAAGATATAAGCATCTGAATGCAGAGTTCCAGAGAATAGCAAGAAGAGATAAGAAAGCCTTCTTCAGCGATCAACTTAAAGAAATACAGGAAAAGAACAGAATGGGAAAGACGAGAGATCTCTTCAAGAAAATTAGAGATACCAAGGGAACATCATGCAAAAATGGGCTTGACAAAGGACAGAAATGGTCTGGACCTAACAGAAGCAGAAGATATTAAGAAGAGGTGGCAATTAAGAAGAGGAGGCAAGAATACACAGAAGAACTGTACAAAAAAGATCTTCATGACCCAGATAATCATGATGGTGTGATCACTAACCTAGAGCCAGACATCCTGGAATGTGAAGTCAAGTGGGCCTTGGAAAGCATTGCTACGAACAAAGCTAGTGGAGGTGATGGAATTCCAGTGGAGCTGTTTCAAATCCTGAAAGATGATGCTGTGAAAGTGCTGCACTCAATATGCCAGCAAATTTGGAAAACTCAGCAATGGCCATAGGACTGGGAAAGGTCAGTTTTCATTCCAACCCCAAAGAAAGGCAATGCCAAAGAATGCTCAAACTACAGCACAGTTGCACTCATCTCACATGCTAGTAAAGTAATGCTCAAAATTCTCCAAGCCAGGCTTCAGCAATACGTGAACCGTGAACTTCCTGATGTTCAAGCTGGATTTAGAAAAGGCTGAGGAACCAGAGATCAAATTGCCAACATCCGCTGGATCATGGAAAAAGCACGAGATTTCCAGAAAAACATCTACTTCTGCTTTATTGACTATGCCAAAGCCTTTGACTCTGTGAATCACAATAAACTGTGGAAAATTCTTCAAGAGATGGGAATACCAGACCACCTGACCTGCCTCTTGAGAAATCTGTACGCAGGCCAGGAAGCAGCAGTTAGAACTGGACGTGGACCAACAGACTGATTCCAAATAGGAAAAGGAGTACATCAAGGCTGTATATTGTCACCCTGCTTATTTAACTTCTATGCAGAGTACATCATGAGAAATGCTGGACTGGAAGAAACACAAGCTGGAATCAAGATTGCTGGGAGAAATATCAATAACTTCAGATATGCAGATGACACCACCCTTATGGCAGAAAGTGAAGAGGAACTAAAAAGCCTGTTGATGAAAGTGAAAGTGGAGAGTGAAAATGTTGGCCTAAAGCTCAACATTTAGAAAACTAAGATCATGGCATCCGGTCCCATCACTTCATGGGAAATAGATGGGGAAACAGTGGAAACAGTGAGAGACTTTATTTTTTGGGCTCCATAATCACTGCAGATGGTGACTGCAGCCATGAAATTAAAAGATGCTTACTCCTTGGAAGAAAAGTTATGACCAATCTAGATAGCATATTCAAAAGTAGAGACATTACTTGGCCGACTAAGGTCCATCTAGTCAAGGCTATGGTTTTTCCTGTGGTCATGTATGGATTTGAGAGTTGGACTGTGAAGAAGGCTGAGCATCGAAGAATTGATGCTTTTGAACTGTGGTGTTGGAGAAGACTCTTGAGAGTCCCTTGGACTGCAAGGAGATCCAACCAGTCCATTCTGAAGGAGATCAGCCCTGGGATTTCTTTGGAAGGAATGATGCTAAAGCTGAAACTCCAGTACTTTGGCCACCTCATGCGAAGAGTTGACTCATTGGAAAAGATTCTGATGCTGGGAGGGATTGGGGGCAGGAGGAGAAGGGGATGACAGAGGATGAGATGGCTGGATGGCATCACTGACTTGATGGACGTGAGTTTAAGTGAACTCCGGGAGATGGTGATGGACAGGGAGGCCTGGCGTGCTGCGATTCATGGGGTCACAAAGAGTCAGACACGACTGAGCGACTGAACTGAAGGAGCCAGGTCTATTGTTCCAGCCAGCAAAAGGCTAGAACAGCAAGAAACGGTCTCAGAGCAGAGAGAATGTACAGGGTGCTGACAGTGAAATGTGATCTCAGGCAGAGTCATTCTTACGGCTGTGAGACCCTTTAAAATATGGAAGGGCGTGCCTTTAGACCCTTTGGGTAGACAAAAGGACTTCTAAGAATGCCAAGGATCTACCTCTTAGGTCTCCTGTACTGAAGAAGAAGTGAAGTGAAGTGGCTCAGTCGTGTCCGACTCTTTGCAACCCCATGGACTGTATGTAGCCTATTACACTCCTCTGTCCATGGGATTTTCCAGGCAAGAGTACTGGAGTGGGTTGCCATTTCCTTCTCCAGAGGATCTTCCTAACCCAGGGGTCAAACCCAGGTCTCCTACACTGTAGGCAGACACTTTACCATCTGAGCCACCGGGGAAGTCTGTGTTGAAGAACAGCACTAAAAATCCCACAACAAACTCACAGGTGACTTCAGATAGGAAGGGCTCTTTTTTGGAGATTATTGGGGTGTGCCTTTTGTCTAAAGGGGGGTTCCCTGGTGGCTCAGTGGTAAAGAACCTGCCTGCATTGCTGGAGACCCAGGTTCTATCCCTGAGTTGGGAAGATCCCCTGGAGAAGTGAATGGCTACCCACTCCAGTATTCTTGCCTGGAGAACTCCGTGGACAGAGGAATCTGGTGGGCTATAGTCCATGGGGTTACAAAGAGTCAGACATGACTGAGCAACTAACACTTTCACATTTTTGTTTAAAGGATTAGATTATAATTTGATATATAAAGGCACAGATGTTTAATAGAATTTTTTCAGCTTGGATTAAAAGGGACAGAGAGAGTTCCAAGTGGAGAGACCTTTTTTAAAAAAAAATTTTTAAGTTAAAATAAATATTTTTGGTCATGCCACATGGCATGTGGGATTTTAGTTCCCCCACCAGAGATTGAACCCACATCCCCTACATTGGAAGGGTGGAGCCTTAACTACTGGTCCACCAAGGAAATTCTGAACAGACCTTTTTTTATGGTCAGGATGCAGGCTGAGAAATCAGCTGCAAACACCGACTATTTCTTTTGGAAAAGAAAGGATAACTCAGAGAGTGGAAAGTCACTCCCAGAGCGCAGGACCAGGCCCTAATCAATGAACTGGCTTGATTTGTGAACTGCTCTGTGCAACTTTCGGAGAAGGCAATGGCAACCCAACTCCAGTACTCTTGCCTGGAAAATCCCATGGATGGAGGAGCCTGGTAGGCTGTAGTCCATGGGGTTGTGAAGAGTCGAACACGATTGAGCGACTTCACTTTCACTTTTCATTTTCACGCATTGGAGAAGGAAATGGCAACCCACTCCAGTGTTCTTGCCTGGAGGATCCCAGGGAAGGGGGAGCCTGGTGGGCTGCCCTCTGTGGGGTCACACAGAGTCGGACACGACTGAAGTGACTTAGCAGCAGCAGCAGCAGCAGTTGCAGCAACTGTGCAACTTTCTCCTCCTTTTTTTGAGTGAGAGTGTCTATTGCAGTTGTCCTGTGCGGACCTCCTTTTGTGTGTTGGGTTTGGGGAGATGGATAACTTGTCTCTTTAGTTCACAGATCCTCAAATCACACCTAAGCCTCATAGTCTCATTCATGGATGAGACTTTGGGGGTCTTAGACAATGAGTGTGAAGGATGTAGCTCACTGGGGGTCAGAGGGCAGACTACGGTAGCTAGTCTTCGAGACCAGCCCCCAGTGACCCACAACTCCAGTCTTCATGACCTTGTGCAGTCCTCTGGCTTGAATCGAGGCTGTCCCTGTGACTCACTTTTTACCAGTACAAAGCAGTAACAGTGATGTTGTGTGATTTCTGAGGACAGGTCACAGGAAGCCTTTGGGCTTCTGCTTGGGTCTCTTAAGATGCTCATTCTGGGATAAACCAGCCATCATGTAGGAAGTCTCTTAAGATGCTCATTCTGGGATAAACCAGCCATCATGTAGGAAGTCTGACTCCTCTGAGACTGCCATGCTCCAAGGAGGCCACGCTAGCCATGTGGGCAGGTGACAGGTGACAGGTGACAGGTACATAGTCAACCAGACTCCACTTGTTCCAGCCATCCCAGCTGATGTGGGAGTAAAGATGCTGCCATCTTGGACTTACGGTCTGGCTGAAGCTGCACTGGACTTTAGACCTTGTCACCATTTGCACCCACACAAGAGACACCCGCTTTCCAAGTGACCCCTGAGCCAGCCAGTTCACAGAACTGCAGGAGAGAAAAAAAGTTTATCTTAAGCTACTAAGTTTTAGGATTGGTTATATAGCAACAGATAACAAATGTGAAAGAAAAATGACAGATATTTTAATAAAAAAGGCAAATTAACTTGAAAGAGCAAAACTTCAAATGCCTTTTTGTGTAAGTTTTACTTTTTTCTAATATTCATTGATCTATTAAAATTAAAAGGCAAATATAACTAATAGTATAGCTATTACATTTTATCTAATATGTGCAAAAATTTTAATGAAATATTTATAGCTGAATTTTAATAAGGATTTTGAAAATTTAGTTAAATCTAGTGGATATTTTTATGAAAATATAATCATTCACAGTTGTAGGGTTGTACCATGTCTGTCTAGTTGCCAACGTAAAGAATCAGTATCACACTGCATGCGTGTTAAATCTTGACCTGCATATGTACAAATGTAGGAGAAATATTAATTATTTAAATTGGAAAATGTTCCTCAGCGGCCATTTACAGGGGTAACAACTGGTGTATTAATTTACGAGCCTCTGGAACCACAAAGTGAAGCAAGAAAATGCATGCTTGCTGCTGTTGGGATGTGTTACTTCTGTTGCATTCTTGTTCTGAGAGGAAGGATTTGATCAATCAGTGTGTCTCTTCTCTTACCTAAGTGATTCGACCATCCAGCCCTCCCTATACTCCAGAGCAGCATCCATCTCTGATGTCAGGAGCAGCACAGCCCATATGTTGTTTAGCATTTAGACACAGTCTCCTTTGATTCAAGGACCTAATCTGAATGATGTAGAGAAGCATTTCTGTGGGGCCTGAATGGTGTTACCCAGGAGAGTGGGTGTCCAGGGTTAGAGATCTCCTGTGCAAGTGCTGAGCACGGATCCCGGGGGCAGGGCATCTGCGTGTTCTGTAACTGTGTGTGTGTATGATTGCTGCCCCCAGCTGTCCTGCACAGGTCTGGCAGGGCCCTGCCTCTCTCCTGAAGTTCTGCAGAACTCTGACCCTTGAAAGACTCATTCTCACTCTGATTTAGTTCTTCAATTTGCAATATGTCTCATAGCCAGTCATTAGCCTGGGGTGTCAGTTGAGACATTGTCAGCTGCAAGTGACCAAAGACCAGTTCAAACAGGCTTCAGCAAAGAGAGAACACGTCAGCTCCCACAGCCGGGGAGTCCCAGGGCAGAGACAGAGTGCGCCCATGTTGTTTTTAGGGGTGGGGGTTGGGGAGCCCTGCGAGCGATGGCTCCCATCACTCCAGGAGTTAGGGGGTGGGGGACGTGAGCAGGGGCCCCTGCCAAGGATGGAAGGCCTCCAGAAGGCAGCATGCCTTCCACACCTGCTTATAACCATTTGCGAAATTTGGTTTCTTGGTCTATTGTGCTGGGCACCTGGGCCAGATTTCTCAAGGAGCCCAGGTAGTAGGCACTATCTTCGGGAAGCCGGTGGCTGCCTGAAGCAGATTCTTCACCCACTCCTGTTTCAAGGCTCCCCATCTCTGGCCAAGCCCCTGGGGCAGGTGTGACAGTCACTAGTAGGGCAGGAATGCCTGAGCCCAGTGAAGGCAGAAGGCTTTCTAGGTGGGGGTTACCATTTCCTCTGGCCTATTTGAATACTCAGGGGTCCTCCAAGGACGGCTCCCCCAGACTTATGCCACTGCAGTTGTGCCCCATAGAAACGTCTGTACAATAGACATGAAAGATACCGTTTCTGCCAGATAATGAGGGGGCATTCCCCATCCTTAGAGCTCTACTGACAGGCTCTCTGGATGGAGGCCCCGTGGATGGAGCAGCTGTGTGAAGGCTCATAGTACTTCATACGGCTGCCCCTTCTCATGGACTCCCCTAGAAGCCTGGCTGAAGCCTTGCTCTTCCCAAGGCTCTAGAGGGTCCCTCCCCAGCCCTCCCCACCCCCCATCCCCTTTCCACTGACCCTCTGTGCTGAATGTAGCTGCTGCCCCTTCCTCTAGTCTCCCCCATCAGCCCAAAGCCCCCAGTGTTTCCTGACCCACACTCCCAAGGTTCCTCAGAGTCTGCTGAAAACTAACCCTGGGAGGAGAGAAAGGAGGAATGGGATGGCACAGCTTCCGGGCTGCCTGCCCAAGCTCCATTAGGCCGGCTGCCTGCCGGCAGTGAGTCTGGGAACCTATGGGGGCCACACCTCGGGCCAAGACATTCCTGACCCCCTGCTCTGCTCTGTGTGGTGTGTCTTTCCCCGCTTCTTCTCTGTCCCTCTTCTTTTCTCCTTTTTCCTCCTTAGATCTCTCCATAGCCCTTCCTCCCCTCCTCTCCTGTGCTTCCTCTCTCTTCTCCACCCATCAAGCCAGAGTACATCCAGACTACGAACATCAAAAGCCAAACTGGGTTTTTAAGAATATTTGTTGCCATGAACCTACCTGTGATATATTGTGGAGAGGGGAGTGCTCATAAGGCATTACAGGCCGTATGAACTTGGTTTTCTAAACCCTCCCCCCACCAAAGACAGTGCAAATCACACAACACAGTCATATGTATAACACCATAGTGCTCACTTTCTTTCAACTCTGTCCTTTGAGGTCTAGGCCTTGTCCCTGGGTCAAGGCCCTTAGAAGCCCTAAGCCTTGGCAGATTCGGTCAGAGCTGGGAATGCATTTCAAAGGCTGGTCCATCCCTCCTCCCAAGCCTGCTGTGGTGTTTGTCGCTTCCTCCCCTTGGGAGCATCCGCAGGCCCTGGCCAAGCAGACAGATGAAGGCAGAATTTGTTGGATCAAAGTCCAAACACATAATAAAGGCATCTCCCTGCCCAGCTAAGGACATGATAATAATGTGCGTTTCCCCACACACAAACGCAGAGCAGGGGCTGGCGTGCCGTAAACCTTCTCTCGTTACAAAGCCAGAATCTTTTCCATCTGCGTTTAAGCTGCAGCCTATGAAATAATGTCTATAAAAATAAGATTGGAAGCAAAAATATCGAATACAATAAATTATGGCTACATTGTGTTCCCTCCTGAGGGATGTCCTGGCCGAAGAGCCTTCAATATTTCTATCTAGGGCTGTGCTTTGTATTTTCTCATAAAGTATTCCATTTGTTGACAGGAAGAAACAGCCTAGACAGCCGAGATGGACTCAATAGAGCTAGAGTGCTTGGCTGTCTGTACCTGCCTGGCATCCTAATTTCTCTTCCAAAGCAACAACAGCTCTGTTTGTTATGGAACGGCAACATGAAAGCACAAAGGGGGACTGCCCGGGGTGGGGGACTTGCTGGCCAGTCTCCATCTCTCTCATCCAACCCCACCACCACGTCTCCACCACTGTCACGACCATGAGTCCAGATGGCATCATTCCTGGTCATCCTTCATGGATGCAACACACCTACCATCTCCCAGGCATTGGCTAGGGTTTGGGACAGAGGGAGACCTGGGAAATCACCATGAGAGAAATCTGAGATTTAGAAATCTCCAGGGAAGGACTCCCCAGGGAGTCCAGTAGTTAAGACGCCACACTCCCAATGCAGGGGGCTGGGGTTTGATCCCTGGTCCGGGAGCTAAGATCTCACCTGCTGCAACTAAGATCCCGAGTGCCGAAACTAGGATCTGGAGCAGCCAAATAAATAAATGAATGTTTTAAAAGATCTCCATGCGGAATGGCCCGGTGTACAATTAACTTAGAACAACAAGGAGAGTCAACGATAAGGCACCTACAAACGCTGCTAGAGTTCAAAGGAGGGAGAGATGAAGCGGCTTTTGAATTGAGGCTGGAAGGATGGGCTGGATCTACACCCCGAGAACTGGAAGGAAAAAGCCTTCTTGAAAGAGGGGTTGATGTAAGGGAAAGTGCAAAATTGTAACACGTGGACAGGGAGGGGAGGAATGAATCTAGCTGGGCTGGACCCCAAAGTGCCTGAGGGCCAGGGAGGGAAATCAGGCTGAAGGGTGGGGTGAGAGTAGATCATATATGACGAATAAAGAAAAAGGCCACTCAGTCCAAGGACGCTGGCCTTTTATATGGTGGGAAGGAGAAGACCAGTGGAAAGTTACTGAGCTGTGGGTGGACGGAGCTGATTTTAAGCCAATCATCGTGATGTGATTTTGGGGCCAGTGAGCATTCTCTTCCTCCTTCCTGAAAAGATCCCAACCCTTTTCCCTTCTTGGCCAATTCAAAAATTTAACAAAAATGTTGAGCATTAGCCATTTGCTTTAAATCCTACCATTTCATATGTTGTCCCTTTGCCTTAAGCATTTGTGGCAGAGAGGAGGGTGAGGGGTAAGAATGAAACACATGATTGACTGGAAGGACTGATGCTGAAGCTGAAACTCCAATACTTTGTCCGCCTGATAAGAACTGACTCATTTGAAAAGACCCTGATGCTGGGAAAGATTGAAGGCAGGAGGAGAAGGGGACGACAGAGGATGAGATGGTTTGGCACGATTACTCATCAGTTCAGTTCAGTTCAGTCGCTCAGTCGTGTCCCCGTGTCCAACTCTGTGACCCCCATGGACTGCAGCACGCCAGGCTTCCCTGTCTATCACCAGCTCCCAGAGTTTGCTCAAACTCATGTCCATCAAGTCAGTGATGCCATCCAACCATCTCATCCTCTGTCATCCCTTCTCCTCCTGCCTTCAACCTTTCCCAGCATCAGGGTCTTTTCCAAGGAGTCAGTTCTTTGCATCAATTCTTACTCATACCTCCAGGCAAGTAAGTACACCAGGTGCTTTCTAGAGAGCAGATTTTGCTTGGGACAAGTGAGGCATGTGAGGGTAGCAGGTTGGATAGGCAGGAACCATGGGAGAAGGAGAGATAACAGCTCATGTCAGCTCAAATGGCCTGTTTTGCCTTCTTTATGGGATCAGCTCCATGTGACTCTGAGGTGTTCGACTCAGAGGAGAGACCCCCAGGGCCCAAGGCAAGGGTATTACCAATAGGAGCCAAGGGAAGTCCTCATGGATAGATGAGTCTGTGCCACCTTCTGCTGACTTTGTCCTTGGATGGAGAGTGGCCCTGCCCTCATTTCACTTTCTCCCTGATTATGATGGGACCCACTAGAGTTGCATCCAAGAGGCATTTTCTTTGTAAATTCCTTACTTCAGTTCAGTTCAGCTGCTCAGTCATGTCTGACTCTTTGTGACCCCATGGACTGCAGCATGCCAGGCCTCCCTGTCCATCACCAACTCCCAGAGCTTACTGAAACTCATGTCCATGACTCGGTGATGCCATCCAACCATCTCATCCTCTGTCGTCCCCTTCTCCTCCTGCCTTCAATCTTTCCCAGCATCAGGGTCTTTTCAAATGAGTCAGTTCTTCACATCAGGTGGCCAAAGGATTGGAGCTTCAGCTTCAACATCAGTCCTTCCAGTGAACACCCAGGACTGATTTCCTTTAGGATGGACTGGTTGGATCTTGCAGTCCAAGGGACTCTCAAGAGTCTTCTCCAACACCACAGTTAAAAAGCATCAATTTTTCAGTGCTCAGCTTTCTTTATGGTCCAACTCTCACATCCATACCTGACTACTGAAAAAACCATACCTTTGACTAGATGGACTTTTGTTGGCAAGGTAATGTCTCTGTTTTTTAATGTGCTGTCTAGGTTGGTCATAGCTTTTCTTCCAAGGAGCAAGCATCTTTTAATTTCATGACTGCAATCACCATCTGCAGTGATTTTGGAGCCCCCCAAAATAAAGTCTCTCACTGTTTCCATTGTTTCCCCATTTATTTGCCATGAAGTGATGGGACCAGATGCCATGATCTTAGTTTTCTGAATGTTGAGTTTTAAGCCACCTTTTTCACTCTCCTCTTTCACTTTCATCAAGAAGCTCTTCAGTTCTTCACTTTCTGCCATAAGGGTGGTGTCATCTGCATATCTGAGGTTATTGATATTTCTCCTGGCAATCTTGATTCTAGCTTGTGCTTCATTCAGCCCAGCATTTCGCATGAGGTACTCTGCGTATAAGTTAAATAAGCAGAGTGACAATATACAGCTTTGAAGTACTCCTTTTCCTATTTGGAGCCAGTCTGTTGTTCCATGTCCAGTTCTAACTGTTGTTTCTTGGCCTGCATACAGATTTCTCAGGAGGCAGGTCAGGTGGTCTGGTATTCCCATCCCTTTAAGAATTTTCCACAGTTGTGATCCACAGAGTCAAAGGCTTTGGCATAGTCAATAAAGCAGAAATAGATGTTTTTCTGGAACTCTCTTGCTTTTTCGGTGATCCAGCAGATGTTGGCAATTTGATCTCTGGTTCCTCTGCCTTTTCTAAATCTTATTTTTTTCTTATTTTACTTAATAAGGCAGTTGAAATAACATCCCCTGTTCCGTTCTATTCTGTGTAGAGGGAGGAAAGCAGAGCTGTTGTCTGCTGTAGCTGGACCTCGACCCTCCGCCTCTGGAGGCATTTAGGATGGAGCTGGCATCCCTCCCTGCGCCCCCCCCCCCCCCCCCCCCCCGCCAGGGTGCAAGCACTGAGTCCAGGAGCTGGGACTATGGGAGGGAAGGTGCTCGTGACCCTTCCCCTGTCTTCCTGCTGGCTTTTACTCTGAGGACAGGGGAGAGGGCTGTTCCAGGCCTTGCTGGCAGCCAGGCCAGTGCTTGTGGTAGGCGGTGTTTATATGAATGCGCAAATGTTTATGTGAGATTGCCAACCGGTCCTTTATGAGTCTCTCAGCCCTTCCCCAATAAAAGCTGTTCCCTCAATGTTCTGACAGGCCCCGCATCTGTAACTAATGTGTCACTCGCTCAGCTAATGCAGTTCACTTGTGTTTATTTTTGCACAAAAGCAATTTATCCAGCCGCTCTGGGGAAAAAAAAAAAAGCCCTGTAGGAGCCCTTCTTTGGAGCAAAATATTTTTCCTCAAAAGATATTCCAAATGCTCGCAAGGCAAGGCAGACTTCTGGTGTATATGTCTGACTGTGTCTGTGGGTCTGTCCTGAGTGTGAGGGAGTGCAGGGCACCTGGCATGGACAAACGCTTTATCTCCAAGCATGTGGCTGTGTGTCTTTGTGCCCCTGTCTTGGACTGAGTGGCTCTGAGTGTTTACCTCGGAATCTGAGTTCTGCTGGGTGTGTTTGGGTTCCTTTTTGAAAAGGCCTTGGGGGTGGGGCTGGATCTAACTTTGCATTCCCTCTGGTGGAGATAAATCAAAGTTGGGAAAGTGAGTTGTTGGCAGTTAAGACGCCTGGAGGAGGAGGCTTGATGAAGAAGGAGAGGGGGACGAAGGTTAAAAGGGAGGATGACTGGCTTCAGGGCAAAAGGAACATTACCGCTTGCCGGCCGAGGACTCTAACTATAAACTGTGGAGGAAGGCCCAGGCATCCCTTCCCGCGGCTGTAAATTTTATCATTCCCACTCTGTTTCCCTCCAGTATTGGCAGAAAGCCTTCAGCATGAAAAGGATGCTCTGCGGGCTTGTTTGGGGGCCGCTGTCAGGAATGAGGGAGCTTGAGAAGCCTTTGCCTGCTGCACGAGCAGGTCTCTGGGAAAAGGCGCCAACCAGTGGGGTGGGGAGGTTGGGAGAGCCATGTCTCCATGAGGGTGGGGGTCACCAGAGTGGGGGTCAGGGGCCCTCAGCACCACTGAGTGCTTGGGGTCTGCCAGAAGGGAAAAGAGGTGCTTTGGGCTGGGGAAGGACCTGGTGGACTCTGGTCCTCAATCTCCTCCCAGTGTTTGTCACTCTGACCTTGGTCAGTCAGTGAACCAGTCTGGGTTGGGCTGGAGAGTCCAGAAGACTCCATGTAGACCCCTCCCACCGCTGGGAAGTCTCCAGGATGCCATGGCCAGTTGGCATGGAGGGGGTGGCCCTGATGGCAGATGCCTTTCATGTCATACCCAAGTGTCCCAGCAATAGTAATGGCGTATGAGGACAGTGGTTCCAAGACTGCCTGCCTGAAGAACCTTCTCACTCATCACCTGAAGCAGGTGTCTTCTCACCGCTCACACCAAATCTTGGCTGCCTTGTCCAGATCTGCAGGAAAATATTAGGTAAACAGTTTGGAGTTCTTCCCTCTTCAGTTTTCCTCCAGTAAGTCTTCATTAAATCTCTGGTGCCTGCCAAATGATAAGTCAGCTGATATTCACATAAACATAGAGAAATGGACAACTGTGCTTTGCCCTAAGGCTTGTTTTTGCAAACCTGGGCTGTTCCAATGGTGATTTTGTTTGGCGTCCACGTCCTGGCTGTGAACTGGGGTGGTCAGGGGAAGCTGTCCATTCGTCTCATGGTTTCTCTGGCCAGGTGGCATTCGTGGTCACCCCTTTGTCTCCCTGTGACCTGAGCGAACTTGGCTTCAGGCCCTGCTCTGTCTTGGCCGGGGTGTGTGCACGGAGGAGGAAGGCGAGAAGCAGAAGGATGTCAGTCAAGTCCGGACTCTGGTTTCCAGTAACTGAATTCAGATTGGATACACGTGAGGGTAGGACAGTGGGGAGGCATCTGAAAAATCAGGGTTTCCCTTTTGAGCTCAGTGTCTCGTGGAACGAATGTCCTGTTCTCAGAGCAGGCCTCCCTGCCCCATCCTCATGCCCTGTCTGTGTGTGTTCCCTCGGCTCCTGCCCTCAGACCCTCCGCTTCCTCCTGTTTCTGCTGGTCACCCTGGGATTTGAAACTCCTTCTTGCAGTTAAATTCACTCCTCAGCTGGTGGCGGCCCCTTAGTGGCGAGCAGGCCTCCCGGTCACCTGTCTGGGGAGCCTCTGGGGCAGGCTCAGGCGTCGCCTGGGTTGTAAGCCTCCTGCTTCCCTGGGCTGGGGGACTAGGGAGAAGTGGAGGGATATTTGGGCGTGGGGGCAGAAGCACCGAGGAGGTGATCTTGTACTCTGGAAGGAGGCTTACTTTAGAAAACAGAGACACAGATGTACAGGATGGGCCCATGGATTCCAGGGTGGGGTGGGGGAGATGGAGTGAGGGATGGAATGACGTATGCACACTGCTGTGTGTAAAATCCGACAAAGAATCCACCTGGAGTGCAGGAGATGCTGGTTCAGCCCCTGGGTCAGGAAGACCCCCTGGAGGAGGGCGTGGCAACCCCTCCAGTACGCTTGCCTGGAGCATCCCATGGCAAGAGGGGCCTGACGGGCTACAGTCCCTGGGGTCGCACAGAGTCAGACACGCCTGAAGCAGCTTAGCACACAGCACACATGCATAAAATAGATAAACTTATGAGAACCTACTGTGTGGCACAGGGAACCCTACTCAGTGCCCCGTGGTGACCTAAATGGGAAGGAAGTCCAAAAAATAGGGGATATGTGTACACATGTAGCTGATTCACTGATTAGTTTCTGCTGTACTTTGCTGTGCAGCAGAAACTAACGCAACATTGTAGAGCAACTATACTCCCAGAAAAAAGAAGAAGAAGAAGAAGCAGAATCCAAGAGAAACGCCGGCTCTAACAGCACAGCTATCCGAACGTCAGGCTCACCAGCCTCAACTCCCTGCTTGACTGAAGACTGTGGCAAAGCTGTCCTTTCTCGCTGTGGCCTTTGGGGTTGCCCGCCACCCAGGCTGGCTCTCTTTCCTAACCAGGAGGCTCACTTCCCACTTTGGCTGCTGCAGGCCATGGAAAGCACCATCCCGCCGAACATATGGATCAGGGAGCCATAATATCCCACCAACAGAATGTTCTCACATCCTAAAATGAGGATTCACAAGCCCCAACTGCCCATGCTGACCCTGGAGGGGGTGAAAGGAGAGGAGGGGTGGGACCCAGGGTTGGGCATCTGTGAGGAGGGGTGGCCCTGAAGCTCCTTGGAGCACATACTCTGTTCAGGGGGTGACCCTTCATAGCAGGAAAGGGATGCAGTTTTGGAATGCCATCCCAGTGAAGACAGCTCTTCTATTTTCACATCTGGACTACTATGTGGACTCTCCTAATGTTACATGTTGGCAACAAAATCCAACTTAAAACATGGTGTGGGCCAAGCAAAACACGTCTGCTGGCCGGTCATGGCTCGGTTGCCCCTCTGCTGGTGTGAAACGCCAAGGATATTGCGCTGTGGGTGTTCGGGGATGTACGCTGAGACATCAGGCCTCAGCCCTGAGCTCACTGGGGAATCCCGGCGTCAGGTGCCGTGAAAGCTCACGTGCCTTGCTGAAGGCTGCACACAGCCTGTTTCCTGAGAGCTCGATGTGTTGCCTACACTGTCCTGGGGTACATAGGCTTGCTTGGTCTCCAGACAGGAACTCAGAGCCCTGCTCTTCCCCTGGGCACTGTCCTGAGGGAGCCCCTCTAGGGAGCCTGGGGCACGGAGGACGGGAGTGGCCACCCTGGGTCAGGGAGACTTATCCATGCAGGTGACAGATGGATGTCAAAGACGGCTTCCTGGGTTCTGGTTTTTGCAGAGGGAGGATGTGATACCTTCTCCAGAGAGGGGGAATACTGGAGAATCACTGTGTTTGCAGGGAAGAGCTAGGCATCTCTAGGTTTTGCCCCATGTTCTTAGGTTGGAAGAAAGGGAGAGGGTGGCCTTTGGCCTAAGAGGGGACATTTCTGCTTCGCTCTGTGTGTGGCCACTAGGGTGAGAGGGCATGGAGCAAGGCCCAGAGCCCCAGTCTTGTTCCAGAGGGTGTTCTTGGGCTCAAACTGGGTCCCCAGGGACAGCCTGGCAGTGACCACCAAACTTGGGAGGGGCACTCATGTTGGCTCCAGGGCCTCTGAAGCTTCTGGGATCATCAAAGGGCAGGGAAAGAGCTCAGGCCTCAGCTCTGCCCTTTATTAGCCTGTGACTTGGGCAGTGATGTCACCTCCTAGGTATTAGTCCTTTGTCTATCGATGGGTCTGTCTCGTTGGTCTGTAGCCTTCATCTAGCCTCCAGGTTCTCTGAAATGACTCTGCTGCCATTGCTCCATCTGACGTATCTTTCAGAGCATGGATGGAGCTGTTCCTTCACCCCCGACTCCCCAGCAAGGTGCAAGGCACACCACAGGTGCTTAGCATGTGTTTGTTGAATACGTGAGCAAGACCAGCTCCCTGGCAGCAAGCAGCAGGCCACCCACAGGCACAGAATGAGGCAGGCAAGAGAGCTCTGGGGCACGGGCCCACTCTTTCTGGGACTTTATCCTGGGAGCAAGGGTGCTGCAGGCTGAGGGCATCTTCTACAACATCAGCTGACCACTTGCCCAAGTCCTTTCGTGTCTCTGAATGTTAACGCTTTAAAATGCAACCCTCTGGTGACATCACAGGGAACAGCTGAGCTCTGGGGTGGTGGGGGTGAGCCTTCAGCCAGCACACACTCGGCCGCCAGTTCTGCCGCTGGAGGCAGGTAGGAAGGGGCAGGCCAGGCCCCGTCTCCTGGTTCTGGGAGGAGCAGGAGCGGGAGATGACTGTGCCTGGGCCCTCTGGGTGGTCTTGCGGTTTGCAGCTGCACCTGTGGCCCAGGCCTGGGTTCTGGGCTGGAGCAGTTATATGGACCCCAGCTTTACCTAGGAGGCCTGTGTGGAGGGAGGGGAAAGTCTAGGGGTGTGAGGGCTGGGCCATCTGGGAGAATCGTTCTATAGGGTGGCAGCGGTGCTCTGGGACCCCAGGCAGGAGCCCTCAGCCCAGGCCTCGAGCACAGTGGGGACTTCAAGTAGCTTGCTATCACCCCACTTCCTGAAGCTCCCTCTGGGACAGCCAGAGGTCTCTCCTGACTGCGTCACCCACCCCGCCCGCCCTCATCTGTGAGCAATGCAGGCGTGAAAGGAGGCCCCAGGTCTGGCTGTGGGCGTGTCGTCACCCTCCACAGGTGTTGCTCCGAGAGTCACTGAGTCACCAGGAGAGCTCCTCAGGGACTCTGGATCTAGAGCTCGCTGGATGTGAAGCTGGAAAATTTTCTTTAATCCTCCACCGTCTTCAGGCCTCATTCTCCTGAAAATACCTGAATGGATGGTGAGCTAATGCACACCTATGTAGACACATACTGGTTTCAGAAATACAATTAGAAACGCAGTTGAAGGCCTCCGTGAGCACCTCCCAAACACACCCTCCTTCCACTGCACTCCCCTCCTCCCCAGGAAATAATTGTGTGTGTGCTAAGTGGCCTCAGTCGTGTCCAGCTCTTTGTGACCCTACGGACTGGAGCCCACCAGGCTCCTCTGTCCAAGGAGATTCTCCAGGCAAGAATACTGGAGTGGTTGCCATGCCCTCCTCCAGGGGATCTCCCCGACCCAGGGATCGAACCTTGTCTCTTACATCTCCTGCATCGGCAGGCAGGTTCTTTACCACGAGCCCCACCTGGAAAGCACATTCCGCATCACAAATTTCTTTAACTTTTGACTGCATATGCATGTTATCTGAAAGTATTTACAGAGTTGTTTTGTATGCTTTGAAACTCTGTATAAATAATGTCATTCTAATATGTATTCTTGTGCAATCAGTTTCTGCCTCTCAATATGTTTAGGGATTCCAGCATGTGGACATGTGTGGCTGTGGCTTGCTCATTTCCTATGCTGTGTGGAATTCCACGGCGTGACTGCATCACTTCTCCAAGGAGGCCTTCTCCCAGCCCCGCAGGGTGGCTCTGCTCCTTAGGGGTTTTTCCTTGTGGGAGGAACTCCAGGTTTGTGGATGCATCCCCACCCCCACTTCCACTACCCCAGGATAGGGTGCCAGAGCCCTTCCCTTCCTCACAGAGCCATTGCTTCACGGAGGAGGAATTTGAATGGATTTCAGGCAACCTTGTGTTTTCCATAAATCAGTGTTAAAAGTGAAACCCCAGCCCAGTGGGGCTGCAATTGCAACCAGCTGAGTGCAGCTGGATGGGCTGATTTGAACCTGGATGGAAGGAGCTGTGCGCTCCACATGGACAGACCCTTTGAGTGGGACCTGCTGGCCAGCCTCTCTCCAGCGCACAGGGGAGATCGGGTGCGGCTGCTGCCCCCTAGGCTGAGCCCTGTGTTGCCCCTGGCTCGAGACCCATCCCCCTGTCTGCCCTGACCACTCTTGCTTTGCCCAGTGGCCTCCAGCGTGGGTTTGGCTACGTGGATGTGAAGATGGGTGTTGTTGGACCTGCTTTGGGGAGGGACCGTGAGTTTCTGGAACCTGCTGGGGGCAGCCTGTCCTGAAAGGGCTTACATTTTAGACCCTTGTGAAGGAGAGAGGCAGCAAGTCCCCACACTAGTTCAGACCCCAACCCTTAACACCCGCCGTACAATGACTTCTGTAAGCCTACGTACTTCTGCCTTTGTGGCCCCTTCCTCCATAGCAGGATATGATCAATAATACTTGATGATTGCCTTACTACAAAGCCTATGGTAGGCACAATCCTGGCCCTCAGTGATATCTGTGTCCTACTCCCTGGAACCTGTGAATATGTTCTCTTACACAGCAGGTATGGTTAAGCTAAGGATCTTGAGATTGGGGATCATTCTGGATTATCTGTGGGAAGGGCAATGTGATTATAGGGTCTTCAGAAGTGGAATAGGGGGCAGGACATTCAGAGTGATTACGTGTGGGGACTCAGCCCACCGCTGCTGGCTTGGAGATGGAGGAAGAGACCCTGGAATCAAGCAAGTGGTTAAGTTAAGCAGTTAAGTGAAAGTCACTCAGTTGTGTCCAACTCTTTGTGACCCCCTGGGCTATAGAGTCCATGGAATTCTCCAGGCCAGAATACAGGAGTGGGTAGCCTATCCCTTCTCCAGGAGATCTTCCCAACCCAGGGGTTGAACCCAGGTCTCCTGCAATGCAGGCAGATTCTTTACCAACTCAGCTATGAGGGAAGCCCGATCAAGCAGTGGTGGCAGCCTCTAGAAATCTCCTCCGTCCATGGGATTCTCCAGGCAAGAATACTGGGGTGCCTTCCTGTATTGCCTTGCTCTCCTCCATTGTCCTGCCTTCTTCCAGGGGATCTTCCTGACCCAAGGATCGAACCTGTGTTTCTTAAGTCTCCTTCCTTGGCAGGCAGGTTCTTTATCACTAGCGCCCCGCGGGAAGCCCGACTTGTTAGCAGAGCAATAGAAAACAAAGACAGGCAGCAAGTCCTACACCAGTTCAGACCCTGGCATTCAACACCTGCTGCGCCCAGAGCTTCTATGCTTTCGTGAGATACTTTCTCCATACAAAAAAAAAAAAACTTAAAAATTATGCTTAATTTTAAATAAGTAATATTCAGACTGTGCTGGTATAAAGGTGAATATAATCGGGGCTGAATTCATTATTATGTTTGTTTTCCTTTTCCTGGTTTTAAAAGAGATGAAAACATTTGAGGGATCCCTCAAAGAATCGTGGGCCCAAGGCCCTGGACCTAAGAGCGATATTGACCCCGATGGCTGCCAGGGAGCCTCCACACTGTCCCTGTGGGGACAGCAACCCCTCTCTTCTGCAGGACACTTTCGCTGCACGGGTGGAGGCGAGGTGACTGTGAATTTCCTCAGCTGCAGTCTCCCCAGGCCTCTTCTTCCATCGTGGGGGCTTGGGCACCACGTGAACAGAGGGCTTGGTGCGTGGCCTGCCTGCTAGAGCAGAGGGCAGCCTGAGTTTGCTACACAGGACCGCGGGGCAGATCCTTCTCGGTGCCTTTGTTTGGTATTGAAGGGTGGCATCTCCAGATCAGTGTGCACTGGGATTGTTAAGACTGTAGCCAACGGCGTGGGAGCTGTTGGGGACTGTGCGTGGTGAGAGTGTGACGCTTCGGGGTATAGGACAGGGCGTGCTAGTCTGCGTTATCGGGGCTATCGGATGGCTCCCCCATCCCAAGGGGTTATCTTGAGGGAAGCCCTGATTTTGTCCTGGGGACAGAAGAGGATGTATTAGCCAGCTCAGGCTGCCGTAACAAAATACCACCGACTGGGTGGCTTAAATAACAGAAGTGTATTTTCTCGTGGTTCTAGAGGCTGGAAGTCCAAGAGCAAGTTGCTGGCAAGTTGCATTTTCTCGAGGCCTCGCTCCTTGTCTTGCAAGTAGCCACCTCTCTTGCAGCCTCTTTCCAGAGCAGGCAAACCTGGTGTCCCTCTGTGTGTCCAGATCGCCTCCTCTTAGAAGTTCACCAGTCAGATTGGATTGGGGCGAACCCTAAGAGCCTCAGTTTCACTTAATCACCTCTTTAAAGGCCCTAAATTTTAAAAACCAGTTACATTCTCAGGTTCTGGGATTAGGGCTTCAGCACAAGAATTTGGGGCACAATTCAGCCCTTGATAGGGTGATGGAGGCCAGAGGTGGGGCTGCCACAGGATTACACAAGGGTGCCACACCTAAGGGGCTCAGTTCATAGCACAGACAGTTTTATTATTTGGAATTCTTTTTCATTTTGTTATAATAATTTTATTGACTCCAAAGTTGGACAGTTTGTGTATTTCTTAAGGCAGGTGGTGCTTGTTCTAACCCTAAAGTATATTATGATAATTTCCTGACTAATGGCAATAAAGTACCCTGAAAGAAAAATACCTTTTTTTTACATAGTCTCGATATTTTGGGATTGACAGTGGCTGGGCCACATGATTGTCCAGAACTCAAGACTGGCTTGGAGACCTCGGTTAGCCATGTTGACGAGTCTGAGCAGGGTCTTGTGATTGTCATACTTTCATGGACTAAGCTGAGTGTGTGTGAGGGAGTCATGTGACTCCGATAACCTTTTAGCCTGGGCCGATCATGTGGCAGTGGCTCCTCTTGGTCTTGTAATGACCGTATTCTTCCTAACGATGACAGAAACTACTCCTAACGCCTCTTCAGTCTACAGAGGGAAATGTGAGGGGTGGTCTTGAATTTTCCCTGTTCTGACCATCTAGGAATGTCATGACTGGGAGCCCCATGGCCAAAGCTGGCATGAGCACCCGATCCTCCTCACTGCCCCAGGAGATGCTGGAACAACCCACCCACCTCTGCTAGAAAGTTCTTTCTGCACATCTCATTGCCCCATGCACAGGGCATCTGATTCCTGGCGTCTGCATTCAGGGACTGGCTCTTGCAGGGGAGGTTGGGAGAAGGAAAGGATGAAAGGGAGGAGTCTGGGAAGCCAGAGTCGTGGAAATGCCAGTGTGAGCCAGAGGGGGCTAGGACGGCTGGTGGGCTGGGGGCGGTGGGGGCTGGCCCTCAGGGAGCACAGTGCTCCCTTTCCTCCCCGAGCTGACCTGCAGCCCTTAGCAGAGTGCTGTGAACCGGGAGCACAGTGGTGTCCTCCTGGCTTGTCCTCTCTGCCGGGTCCACAGAGGGGCCCTTGGGGGCTTTTGAGAACTAGGGCTGTGGAGGGGAGAGTAAAGAGGGTGAAGTTTCTCAACCACTTCAGATTCTGCCGGAGAAGGGCATGACCCATATCTACAACCCGGAGACCACCATTCGCCTGCAGTCTCTCCAGGCTGAGTTTTCAGCTCCCCGAAGGCCAAAGATCTGACTCAATATAATGCAGGTTGAAACCAATGCTTGTGAGGCTCCCCTCCCTGCGCCACCCCACAGCCCCTCTGAGAGGCGGCTACTGTCATCCTTGATTCACAAAATGGCAAATGCAGGCCAAGGGCAGGTGGCCTGCCCCAAGTCCCACGGCCAGTCGACAGC
This sequence comes from Capra hircus, assembly GCF_001704415.2. Taxonomy (NCBI): domain Eukaryota; kingdom Metazoa; phylum Chordata; class Mammalia; order Artiodactyla; family Bovidae; genus Capra; species Capra hircus. The sequence continues at coordinate 25,066,785 of NC_030818.1, forward strand.
AGAGCAAGATTGGAATCCAGGCCCGTCTGACGCTTCCCATTGCTGCCTCCAGGCTGAGAGTGAGGCTGTTTGCTTGGTTCTGCACCGTCAGAGCCTAAACCACACGTGTCACTGATGCCCTGTGTTTACTTGCCCAGCGCCCTGGCCCCTGGCTGGCCCTGCTGGGTTTCAGAATCGTGGATGAGGGCTTCCCCCAGCTACTCCTCTGGTTCTGCCCCTTCCCTCTGTTTCAGAGGCAGGACCCCCATGTTCTCAGTTCCAGGATGGGGAGGCAGGTGGCACCCAAGTATCGAGCAGATCTGTCCTAAGTGACAATGAGAGCCTTCCCCTTGTTGCTCTCCAGTGGGCAGGCATGAGCCACTGCAGCCAGCGTGTTCCCGGAGTCCAGAGACGTGTGGCATCCGGCCTGTCCACTCCTTTCCACCATCCCTGATCTGTTTCAGTCCCTACACTTGGCCACAGATGGGGGCAGGGCGACTGGGATACTTTTGTCTTTGCTGAGAAGTATCTCTGGGGGCTGAGGTTGTTTGGAAGAAAGCAGTGAAAAATGATCTGGCCATGCTTCAGATTGGGTTTTGGCCCTTTCTGACTTGTTCTGGGGAAGGGAGGGATGGGCTTTTTGCCAGAGATTCAGCCCTCTCAGAGGTGGCTGGCCCCCTCGCCCACCAGCAGCACCACCACCAAATGCAGGTCTGTATGTGAGTTTGTGTGCACACATCTCTTTGTGTTTACACGTGTATTCTGTCTGCGCATATGTGTACATACAGGCGTGTGTGTGTGTGGCAACATGTATGCCTGGGTCTGAGACCACGTGCTTGCTCATGCATGTGTTTGTGTGTGCATGTTTATGTCTGTGCACGCGTGTTTACCTGCATGCTTGTGTCTGTGCACGCGTGTGCCTATATACGCTTGTGCAGTTGTGTGTGTCGGTGTGTGCTTGCACGTGAGTGTTCTCTCCAGATGAATGGCACAATGAGTACCAGGCATTCAGCGGCTAAGGAGAGTTTTAGGTCTTGATTTGGGTTTCCAAATGGCCCCACGTGGGAACCCTTCCCCCTCCTTTGTGGCTGTTGAGATCTCTAACCCCAGAGACAGGAGAACTTGGCCTTTGGAACCCAGAGGCGTCACTGGCTGGGGAGGGCGAAAAGCTACTTCCAAAGGCAAACAGGATCCATGTTGTGCTGTGGAGCCTGGAGCCAGCAAGACCTTGTTTAATTCTGAAGGAATGTGCACGGTCGCCGCCCAGCAGAGCAGGCCGCGGCCTGGCTGGGAGCGTGGAGCCTGGGCCGCGGTGGCTGCCTTTGGAGGAGGCCAGGGACACACCTTCCAGGGACGGAAGGTCACACAGTCTTGTGCGGCTGGGGTGCAGGAGGGCTGAGAGAGGCTCGCAGAACCTGGGGGGCGGGGAATGCATATGATACAGAGAAGGGGCAGAGGAGTGGCCCCCGGAGACGGTGGGCATCAGGCAGGCTTCTCAGGACGGGGGTTTAGCTGGGCCCTGAAGGGTGGAGAGAACTCAGAAAGAGGCCCTTCAGGAGGAGGGAGGGCTTTGTGAAAGATGCAGAGATGGAAAAGGGCAAGGCCTTCACGGAGTGACAGAGCTGAGACTGTTTCCGGAGGGGTCTGGGAAGGGAGAAGAGGGAGCTGCTACTCCTGTCCACAGAGCACTTTGAATGCCAGCTGGAGTTCATCCTGAGGCCATGGGGATCTAGTGAAGATTCCTGAGGGGGGAGTGGCCTGCCGAAAGACTGGCCGGATGATCAGGCCACACGCTAGGTGGGGGTGGAGGCTGTGAGCAGAGGAGAAAAGAGGTGGGGGTGTTTGGAGTAAGGAAGCCTGGGGTCATGGGTGGGGTCAGATGTGGAAGAACTGAATCCACTTCATATTTTCTGACCCTCAGACACTCTTCAGATCTTGTTTCTGCGTTTGGATCCCCTAACCCGAGAATACTGTCAGCTGGGGACAGTGCCACCCCACAGGCCAGTGGGTCCGGGAGATGGAGGCCAGGCCCCGACCCAGCCCAGGCCCCGGCCCCTCCTTCAGCACCTGCCCATCGTGGCCCCGACCCCTGCAGTGGGCCTCTGGGTGTCTCAGCCACCTACACCCAAGAGTGGCATCTGTCACTGGGGGACAGGTGTCACCCCAGGGCAGACAGAGGCAGGAGACCAAGGGAGACCTTGGGCATGAACGAGGCCAAGCGAATGTCAGTGTGGCCCAGCCCAGGTATGGACATGAGGGTGAGCTCCATCCAGTCTTTGCAGGGGGTGTGGGACGCCGGCCAGCCCAGGCTTGTAGGTGTACAGCAGTCTGAGTGCACACAGCCTGGCCTGCATGAGCCGGGGGTCTAGCACCTCACGGGTGCCTCTGTTTGTTGAGTGAATAAGTGTGAATGTAGGCTCCGTGCAGACCCCTGGGGCAGATAGAATTCCAGAATCAGCAACTAAAGCTGTCCTCAGCAGAGGTCTGCATCAACTAGGGTAGGACTCCCTGGCCTCCTCAGTGGGTGGACACCGGCTCAAGTGTCCCTAACCGCCCCCCACCCACACGGGGCAGGCTTGGTGGTACGTTGGGCTGAAGCCATGACACCACCCTGTTCCTCCCCGCTATTCCCTAAAGGAGGAATACAGCCTTCTTCAGCCATTCTGAGCCTCATGCTTCCTGTAAATTATGAAGTAAAGCATCAAGAACATCCTGGACACTACTCTGGCCTGGAGGTGGGGGGAATGCCTGTCGTTGGGAAGGTCCTGGAGCAATGGGGGCAGGAGTCCACTTTCTCCCTGGTCTGGTTGAGCAGACACGAGCTTCCCTTCTGGAGATGAAGATGATTTCAGCCTTCAGAGTTGTGAGCTGGTTTGAATTTTTCCAAGCTGGGAAAGTGAACCTTTCTGGCAGGTGTGGTGATGGGATCCCTGTGTGTGTAGGAGCCTCAGGGTCCTAGACTCCCAGGCCCTGGACTACCATGTGGGCCAGACTCTGAGGCTCCTAGGCCAGGCTCCCCATGGCCCCTGGCCTGCCCAGCCTTTGGTGCCCACCCATCTGTAAAGGGGTCTCTGGAGCCAGGTGTTCATTCCTGGAGGTGTCTTGGTGGCCCTGGGGGAGATGAAGGTGGCATTGGTGTTTGACAGGAACAGTTAGTGTCTTATCAGGCCCAGCCCTGCCCGAGTTATGCAGGCAGGTCTGAGCAGGCTGGAGGTGCTGTGGGGAGGAGAGAGGAGGCTGCCCAGCATGCTTCCTGCTTCTCTCTTTCCCCGTCCCCTTCTTCAGCCTCATTTCTGATCCCTTGCCCCTTTGCCTCCCCCTCCCCAGGGAGCTGGAGTGTATAGCCCTCGTCTGGCCAGTTGGCTTTTCCAGGTTCCAGCTGCTTTGGGGCTTCATGGGTGCTGCTACATAGACAGCTCGGGCCTCTGCAAAGCTCATCATCTGGCTGGTTGTAGAGTCTCCTTAAATTCACTCTGAGCTGCCTGCTCCATCATCCTCCTGGCACATTGAGGAGCACCTTCCTGCCTGTGATGGTCTAATCCTGACGTAGAGTCTATGCAATGCTGGGCTCTGTTGTGTTGCAGTCTGAAGCAAGAGGAAAAATTAGTAATGCTGAATCTGTCTTTACCGAAAAGTCTGGTATTTCATTCATCCATCATGGATAGTTTGCATTAGTTTTATTTTATTTTATTTTATTATTTTATTTTTTTTTTAGTTTTAGTTTTTAAAAGTGTTGCATTAAGGGACTTCCCTGGTGGTCCAGAGGCTAAGACTCCTCTGAGTTCCCAATCCGGGGGCCTATGTTCGATCCCTGGTCAGGGAGCTAGATCCCACATGCCACAACTAAGACCCAGTTCAGCCAAATAAGTAAATAAGAAGTATTGCATTAAAATATGAGTTGTCTTGCTTACTGAGTATTTTGGTGTCCCTAAAATCTGGCACCTGAGGTGAAGCCAAAGAAACAGGATTCCGTGGTCTGGGCCCTAGAATGTACTAGGTTTGAAAGTTGACCTCTTCCTTTCCAGGAGTAGCTTGTGAAGTCTGGAGGGTATGGATGTATGTGAAGAGGAGAGGGACCAAGGGAGAGAAAGATGACAAATTCAGAGTTTCTGCTAATGTTTCCGTGGTGCTGAGGAGCAGGGCCTGGGGGAGGGGACCCAGCCCAGGGTTTCACTGAGCAGGAAGGTGGGTTTTTGTAGTGGAAAGATTAGCAGGGAGCAGAGTTGGGATGGAGGGGGAAAAATCATCTGTGAAACAAAGTGAAAAGAATTCATTTCTATAAAGGCGACAAGTCAGGTTTGAGGGGATGAGACAGGGAAACGTAAAGCTGGGAGGCGTTTACAGAGCCACAGGGGATCATTAAGCCCTCCGTCACCCCATCTTCAGTGGGGTTTGCTCCACACACACACTTGCCTTGTGCAAGTGGGTTTTTGGCGGGGGAGTGAAGGAAGGGGGTGGATTCCAGGGTTTGAGCCTGTCCATGCAGAAGTGGTGGGGCTGAGACTATGGGGCAGGATGCTCCTTGCCCGCTGAACTGTTCAGCAGAAGCCAGTGCCGAGAGGTGAACAGGGTAGGGCAAGCGTGAATGACAGGATTTGGGCCTGTTCTCCTGGAATTACCAAGGGCAGGCACCTTGGCGTGAGCATCTACGTCTCGTCAGTTTGAGGACTGCCAGGCCCCTGGCTTGCTGCCCGATTTGAGACCTCTGAACATTTCTCCTTTTCCAGAGGGTCGACGGGAGTGAGCGGAGTCACAAGCTGTGGTAAAAGGGCCAGGGCAGATGGCCTGGGGCCTCAGATGGGAATGTGTGCTCTGGAGAAGCCATTCCTGCCTCGTTGGGACAAGGGTATGCTAGACCCAGCCTGAATCCTCAGCTCATAGCCCTACTTGGGCTGCACATACTCACACAAACACACACACACACAACGCCAGGGTCCTAGGGTTGTGAAGAGCGTCAAGGGTGCCTGACCTCTGCAGTCAGCTTCCTCGACTTGGACTCTTAGTCCCTTCTCCATCTTGGAAGGGGGTGGAATCTCTCCTTGGAGAGGGTCAGGGAACTGAGAGCCACCCAGCTCCCAGCACACTAGCTACATAGAGGTTGCCTGTGATGATCCTACAAAGGCTGAAGGTGGGTCAGTAGTGGGGAATTGTGGGGGCCTGACTCCCATCCCCTCTGGCTGGGGTCTGTGGTTACATTTACCTAAGAAAACAACCTTACCCTCAAGTCTCCACCCTCCCCCTCCACGTGGGAACTCCTTCCTGGCTCAGCAGAGGTGAGGGGAGGACCCCCTTTCTCATTCCACGATGTAACCACCCTCCTTGTTGGGCTTGAGCCACAAGGGCCTGCCTCCTGCACAAGGCAAGTTTAGGCTCATGTGACCTCTCTGGTCCACAGGCTCACCAGCCCTTGTTTATTCTGGTGTTTCCCCGATTATAGAATTCATATGCTAATTGTAGGAAACATGGGAAATTGAGAAAGCATAAGGCAGGACACCTCAGTGGTGTAGACCCGGGTCTTGGAGAACCACACCTCTGCCCACGTGAACACCACCATGTCTGAGTTTCTGCTGGTTCTGGGTGCCCTTCACTTGCAACAGCACTTTCCTGTTTTTGTCACATTTGATCTTGTCACACAGCTTTGTGAAGGGTCATCAGCAGTCACCATTTCCTTCTTTTTGTAGCTGGGAATTTGAAGCAGAAAAGTGAGACTTGTTCCCATGTGTATCCTGCCTCCTCCCACCCAGGCCTCCTGAGCGTGCTGTCCCACTGGCTTCTTGAACTGGCTCAGAAGCCTGAGCTGGGTGGGGGCTGTGAGCCCCTCTCCATGGTGGGCACCCTTTCCAGCCCCCTCCTGCATGCAGTCTTCCCTGTGGGGCTGGCTTTGAGCCCCACCCGCCTCCCTGGGGGACGATATGTAGTTAAGGCTCAGGGGGAGGTGGTGGGGAGGCAGAGGGAGGGGCAGATTGCCACGGCGTGCCTCTTGGAAACCACATCAAATGGTGCAGCTAGGAATTAATAAATAAGTTTGGGAGACAAGTCAATTACCCTCCTTCGGTGCCCCTGTCCCTGGGGGCAGAACAACGGCATGTGGTTCCCAGCCCGAGCACGCCTTCCCGGGGGCAGGCCCAGCCAGTGCTGCAGCTGGCTTCTGTCAGATTAGCTGGGCGAGATGTGACAGGCCTCTGTCCTCTGGGGAAATGGCTCTCTTCCTGGGAGGTGGTGAGGACATTCCCAGGTTGCTCTATTCCTGCCTTCCCCCCATGCCCCTCCCTGCCTCACTGACTCCTGGGCGTCCATGCTCCCCCCCACCCCCACCGCCCCAGGCTCCTGCTCAGCTAGTTGTAGGCCCCGAGTTCTACCATGATTGCTGATCACCACGATGCCTTCAGAAGGTGCTCGTGAAATACATTCACTGAGGGAGGCCCTCCTTGTTCGTTTCTTCTGACACACTGTGTGTGTGCTAAGTTGCTTTAGTCGTGTCTGACTCTTTGCAGCCCATAGACTACAGCCTGCCAGGCTCCTCTGTCCCTGGGATTCTGCAGGCAAGGAGTGGGCTGCCGTGCCCTCCTCCAGGGGATCTTCCTGACCCCTGGATCTTCTCTTACACCTCCTGCAATGGCAGGTGGGTTCTTTACCACTGGCGCCACCTGGGAAGCCCCATTAGCACCGCAGTTATTGTTTTAAACATCAGACTAACTACTTGTTGCCTTAGAAAACATTTATTTACTCCGCAAATAGTTTTCAATGTTGCTTTGTGGCAGATTGTTTTCCTAGTTGTGGAGAAACACAGAAAAGAGACACAACCTCATCCTCTAACAACTAACAGTCCTGTGGGGAAGTCAGACATAGCAGACAATAAACTGTGCAGGAAATTTTAGGAGGAAAAGTGGGGGTTATCTAGCCCATCCTCAGTAGGTGATGTCCACCCAGGCTGAATCAGAAGGCTGAGCTGTCATTGAGATGGGGGCGGGGTGGGGGGGTTGGGGATGGGAACTGCTGTTCCAGATGAAGGAACAGCATTTGCAAAGTCTGAAGGAGGAGAGGATCTTGAGCTGGATCACAGAATGTGAGGGGAGCACGGGTAAGAGGAACAGCAGGTGCTAGCTCGTGTGCAGCCTTGAGCTATGTATATATATCTGGGTTGCATGAAAGGGGGGTGTCGTATAAACTTTCCTTAAGCCTTTAAAGTGATTAGATTATGGATTCTTATTAACTTTATGTGTGTGTTGGGTGAGTGGGGTGTTGTTTTTCTATTTAGAAAACAACTCAACTCCTTAGAATCCAGCAGACTACAAAGAGAAAGCAGTGGTCTTCAAAATATAACAGCAGCAGCATGGAAAAACGAGTCTCCCCTCTGACTTTCATTGCCCCTGAATTTTCTGTGGTTGCATTAAGTTAGGCATGTTCTTTAGATCAACAATCCTCAAGTTCCAGTGTGCGTGTGGCGTTTGGGATCTGTCCTGGAGATTCTGAGTCAGTGGGGTCCGGCAAAGTGCATTTTTAAGAGGCTTCCATGGTAAATCAGATCCAGTACGTAGACCATGCCTTGAAAAGCACATTTAGGACACTGACATACATTGACATTGAAGTCACTCAGTCGTGTCTGACTCTTTGCGACCCCATGGACTGTAGCCTACCAGGCTTTTCAGTTCACGGGATTTTCCAGGCAAGAGTACTGGAGTGGGTTGCCATTTCCTTCTCCAGGAGATCTTCCCGACCCAGAGATCGAACCCGGTCTCCCACATTGTAGGCAGATGCTTTGCCATCTGAGCCACCAGGGAAGTCACATTTCATTCACATACTGGATCTGATTTACCATGGAAGCCTCTTAAAAATGCACTTTGCCGGACTCCACTGACTCAGAATCTCCAGGACAGATCCCAAACGCCACATGCACACTGGAACTTGAGGATCGTTGATCTAAAGAACATGCCTACTTAAGGCAACCACAGAATATTCAGTGGCAACGAAAGTCAGAGGAGAGACTCCTTTTTCCATGCTGCTGCTCGTGTATTTTGAAGACCACTGCTTTCTCTTTGTAGTCTGCTGGATTCTAAGGAGTTGAGTTGAGCATTTAGGAATTTGCTTGCAATTCAGTAGGCTGACACCAGATGGCAGTAGTGCTTTGTAATGAATTTAAGCAGGGCCTTCTCCCCACCAGCCCCCAGCAAGGTTTCTGGAGACACAGTTCTTTATTGCAAGAATGCATAGAAAATAATTGTTTTAGATAATTTCTAAAATATTGGTAATGAAATATGAAATTTCAGAGCTTAAATTTAAATGTACCCTTCAAACATTAGAGTTGAACTGTTGAATAACACATGTGACTTTTGAGCACCTAAAATGTTAGTCTGAACTCAGATGTGCTGATAGGGTAGTAAACACATTGAATTTCAAAGACTAAAAAAGTGAAGGTACCAAAAAAAAGGAGTGTAAAATACCTAGTTAATAATCTTTGTCATGATTTCATAATGAAATTATAATATTTTGGATTAAATATAAATTCAATTGTTAAAATTAATTCCCTCATTTCTTTTTACTTTTAAAAGATACTAGAAAGTGTAAAATTACATACATGGCTCATATTTTATTTCTGTTGGACAGCAGTACATGAGGAATCACCAAAATTAATTTCTTCATTTTGAAAATGAGGGAATTAAGGCTTAAAGTTTGATGGAAAAGTTCCAGACTTGAAGTCAAAAGCTCTCCACTTAAGTTCTAGACTAAATATTCACTGCGTGCCCTTGGGCATGTCATGTACCTTCACTTGGCCTCCGTTTCATCATCTGTAAAGAAAGCATAATTATAACAATCCGACTCACTTAGAAGGCCTATGCAGTGATGAGGCTGAAGGAGCCTGTCTAAACTCTAAAGCATCACAAAGAGATCAAATTACAATTGCTGTGGTTACAGATAACCACTAAAACCCAGGTCCTGTAGTTTCACAGTTCTTGAAAGCACTCCTAGCATGAAGGTCAATGGATTGGGCACTTCCAGACTCTTAGGAGTCTACAACTAAGTTCAGGAGTTACTCCATACACTTAAGAAATGTAAAATGACAAAAGAACGGTGACTCAAGTAAGTAATGGGAAATGCCACAAGGCACATAGGGTTAATAGTGAATCTTTTTTTTTTTTTTTAATTTGCATTTATAGAGCTGGACAATAGGACTGCAAAGTTGGAGTGGGGGAAGAGACAGTCTTAAAAAAGAAAAACATTTGTCTCTGTTTGCAAAGAGGTTTATCATCTGAGGGGGCAGAAAGGAGACACAAATGATACACGAGCCTCAGAACTTCTCAATGGAACATTAGCATTAGAAATGAGTGACAGAGGCTGCCAGTTCCTGACCAACTCTACCCTTTTCTTTTCTTCCTTATTATATAGCATCTGGACTCTTTGGGGAGTTGGCAATTAGCCCAGCTAAAATACTACATTTTCCAGCCTCTTTTGACACTAGGGGTAGCCACATAAGCAGTGTTGAACAATGAGATAGAAGCAACATATAGTTAAATGGGAAAGGGGCTTCTTAAAGAGTTCTTGACCCTCCCTCTTGCCTGGAGGGTAGGGGTAATGGTGGTGACTCCAGCAACCACTTTGTGATCAGGAATACAGAAGTCATACTCTAGTCACTGAGGAGAAAGCTAGAAAGAGCCTGGGATCTGTACACCACAGTGGGGATGCTAGACTGTCCTGAATTTCCAATCTTTGATCTTCTCATTATCTGAGAGTCCTCTTGCTTAAGCCACTGTCAATTTGGGTTTTCTGTTCTATGCAGCCAACCCAATGCCTGAACGACACAAAGCATGTTAGTGTAAATGTCAGGTCTCTTGAGTTTTGTGTGTCTGTGGCAAGGAAACTCTTGGGGATTTTGTTGGGACCAGAGAGTCACATGAGATGTCGAGGGCCACTCTTAAGCACTAACCCTGCAGGACAGGTGGAGTTGAAGTGTCTATGCCCTTCCCAGAAGAATGTGGACAGTAATAGCTTGAAGAATCTCAAAGAAGGAGAAGACAGGAGCAATTTAGATATATGGCCCTTACTTCTTATCTCCTCTGCAAATGGGTCTAGGTGATGTAAGGGGAAAAGTAATTGGCAAAATACACTGAGCTTGAACTGATTTCTTTTTTTTTTTTGGTAAAAACACATAGTACAAAAATGGATTTCTTTTAAATATTACTCTTTCAGTCATATTTTCCTGCAGCTTTCACCTTAGAATATGAGCCATCAAACTCTGCCATAGCGAAGGTCATCTTTGGGGCCCAAACTGGCTTTCTTGACCTCATTATTGAGACAATGGTGTGGAAATCCAGGCTTTGTGGAAATAGAGGGATGGCTAACAGATCCTCCTTTAGCATATTCAGGTTGGGCTTGATGGATCAGATAACAGAGTTTATCTCTCCCCAGGTGGGGAAGGCTCAGGTGAGGACAAAGAGGAAGTAGAAAGCCACTCCTTCCAAGCCCAGGGATTATGGAGGAAGTTTTGCAAGAGTGAGGCAGAGGGTGAGAGGTGTGCTCTGATTTCTTCTACTCTGGCCCACCTTTGGTCTGGCTGAGGGGATGCTCAGGGTAGAGGGGTATTACTCTGCCTCCTGAGGGGCTAGAGGAGGTCTGCCCCCTGCACCAAGCTGTGGGTGGCCACATCAGATTAAATGTGGAGGCACAGTGTGGTTAGGCAGAGGGAGAACTTGAGGGCAACTTTCTCCAGCTGCCCTGGCATCTGTGCTGGGTGGATGGGCTCTGGAATGTCCTTGTGAGCCCAAAGGAGGTTGGAAATTAGCTGAGAGTGTGATTGGGAGGATTACAAGAGGGGTTGCGGCAACAAAAGTTAAGTGCCCACCTGTGCTGGGCATTGGATGAGAGTCATATTAGACCTTAGGGGAATCATGGGTGAGGTGAGGACCCTACCCAAGACAAAGAAAGCAGAGTAGGATTTTCTGGCCATGGACTTCAGCCAAGGGGGCCAGAGGTATTACTTCGGAGGATTTAAAGGAGGACAAGGCTTGTATCAGTCAGCTATGTAAGGCCTCAGTAACAAACAGCCACACATCTCCATGTCTTAAAACACAGCAGTTTGCTTTGTAGTCATATTACTTGTTAGTGGCTGTGGTTGGCTGGTCTCTGCCCCACATATCTTCTTTCCTTTTTTCATCCAGCTTTGGCTCTTAACGCTTCTGCCTGGGCATGGCATAGGTCATCTTCCCTCATGTGCCGCTGGTCAAGGTGAGTCACACGGTGGCCATATCAGTGGCATGGGGAAGGATGGTCCTTCCATGGACGTTGCTGCCACGAGCATGGGGGTATCATCCTCTTTTAGGAAGGGAGAGAGAGGGGTTGAGGGTAAGAATAGACTCTACCACAGGACTAGGTTGCTTTTCCATCAACATGAGTTCCTATCAGCAGCAATCCCACAGTCCCTTCCCCTCACCTTGATGTCTTGGGGAGAGCAATGGGAGCTGAAAGACAGAGTTTTCCTGCAGAGGCTGAGAGAACAGCTTGGGTCACAGAGCTGGGCTCCGTTTTGCAGGGCTGGACGAGCTGTGGGGCGAAGAATTTGTGAAGACCAGATCCCTGGAGAAAAAAGCTGTGTGCCGTTGGTTGACCTTGGTGTGAGTAACTCTTTGTCTTCATGCTACAGCGCTGAAGGTGCAGGACAGAGAGCTGCCCAGGGCTCTGTATCCCCTCGGCCTTGCCATTCTCTGCCTCTGGTGAGCACACACATTCACAGATGCCTCTCACTGCGGGAGATGCACCCCCCACCCTACCCGCCCCCCCAAGCTGTTAGGATCAACCTGTTCTTTACCTCAAGCCTGTTTCTAAAAGGACTTTCCTGTTGTTGTTTTTTCTTTCCTTAATTACAGAATATCTTTATAACCTACTTTGAACAGAATAAACAGAACCTAGCAAAACAGTTATTAAACAGCTATAAAACGGTTTCCTCACCCTTGCCTTCTTTTATTTCTTCCTCTTTCGGGTGGGTGGGGCTTGGCGGGGTCCTGGTGGATGATTCTGGGTGAATGAGCTGTGAATTAGCGAGGGGTCATCTGACAAGGTGTGGCATGTATCCATCCTAGTCTAAAGGAGCTGGGACACCCCTCCCCCAACCCTTCTGGCACATTCTCACTCAGCCCTGTGTTGTTAATTTATAGGCTGCAGAATGTTCAGTTCTCAGGTGCTGGGGCCACCGGGCTGGGATGATGTTACGGCATGTGCAGGTGGTCACACTCAGCGGATGTGAGGGGAGTGGGAAGGCCTCCTTCCACCACGTCACCCTAACCCTGCTTTCACGGTGCCTGATCTCCCACTGGTAGAAGCCTACACCTTTGGGCCGAGCATTGATTTGGGGAAGGTCCCACCCACATTAAGCAGAAAAGAGCTCAGTGTAATGAGTCCCCTGTGACCACTAGAGCCTCCAGGGCTGCAGGAAGGCACTGGGGACTTGGGGAAGTGAGGACAGGTTCCTGGAGGAGGGACAGGGGCACAGAAAAATGAGGGGAGAGGGACTCAAGTGGGAGACCAACCCCACCTTCCGCTGCTCTTGTCTCTAGTGGGCCTGGGCCACCCCCAACAGTTGCAGGAGAAAAGGGTGCAGTCCAGAATGGGCGCAAGAATGACCACGCCTGGCTTGTATCCCCAGGCAGATGGAGGCCAGGAATGGGAGCACCCGGGGGACGGGCTGGGTCTCCTTGCTCCCAACTGGGCCCCCAGAAAAAAAAACTGCCCTGCACCCCTAGAGTGTCCTATTGGGGGTTGGGTGCTCAGGGAGGAGGCCCTGATCCCAGGAATACTTCCTGCCCAAGCTAAGGCCTGTGTGGGATGTGTGAGTTGGTGGTGGGGGCTGGTTGTTGGGAGGAGAAGAGCTCTTTCTTGTTCTCAGTTCACCCCTTTCTTGAAACTCTCAGAGTGCAGAACCAAAAAAAGAGCTCCGCAGGCCTGGAGACACCATGTTGACCATCTCCTGTGTGACGCATCCTGTGGATTTCATCAAGGCAGGTGCTGGACGCTCTCTGTTGTAGATTTTCCCCAAGTGGCTGATAAACTTGCTTACTCCAAGTAACTCACGATCGATAATGGTTAGAGGTGTGTGTGCCTTCCTAGGTGGATAAAAGAGGAACAAGACTCACCAGAAGCTGGACTGCCCATCCAGGGAGGAGAGGGAGATAATTTGAGGCCAGGAACCTTTCTGCTCACTCCTATCATGAAGGCAATATTCATCAGCCCAGCTATTGGTATAATATGCTAGAATTTGCAAAGCCATTTCACGTAGGGTGCCTTATTCGATCCTCCCATCACGTGATTGAGGTGGACAAGGAGAGGATTATTAACATCATTTTTGCAGATGAAGACAGAGATTAGGGCCCAGAGGGCTCAGGAACATATCCAGAGCTGCACAGCCAGATGGCGGCAGAGCTGGGACAGGGAATTAGTCATTCCTTTCCCTCTAAGTGAGGTCTTTTCTGGGATGCTGGCCTGCAGGGTCTGGGCGCAGGAGTCTAGAAGGGGCAAAGTCCAGAGAGTTGCAGGTGGTGGACAAGGCCGGAGGGTTGTAAGCAGAGGTCCTGTCTCAGGATCCAAACTTCATCTCTTTCTTGAGAGTTAGTTACCTCCCCAGAGCCTCGGTTTCCTCACTCATCAAGTGGGAATAACAACCCTTTTCTACTCTCCCAGGGGGGTTACTGTGAGGCTCCCAAATGAGATAAAGTGATGGAAGCCTAGTTGCAGACTGCAGAGGCTGCCCAAGGGCTCCATTCCAGGAAGCTGGGGCTGGACTCTTTCTATGCTGTTCACACCCTTCCTTTGGGGAAAGCAGAGGATCAGAAATAGCCTTCAGTTTCTGTCTTCTCTGCCTCCCCCGGGATCAGGGCTGAATGTTTTCTTCTTGGAAAAACAAAAAAAATCAAAGCCGTTGCAGAAAAACCAACAGTTCATTTCTGCTTCCCCTGGGCTTCCCTCCTGCTCTTTGGGGCCAAGAGGAGAGGAAGTTGCTGGAGGTCTGGGCTCGGCTGGCAGCCTTTTAGAGTCCTTGCTGCCCTGCAAGGGCCATGGGGATAGGACTGGAAGGCATTTGTCTTGTGTTCAGAGGCCGATGCAGGTAGCCCTCTGAGGTGGGGGACCCTGAACTTCCTTGAGAGACGGAGCAGGGAGGAGAGGAGCCCAGCTCTTCGAGGCCTGGCTATCATATCCTGCAAGCACCAGAACTGCCTGTACAAGCCAGACAAACGTGGCCTGCCCTCTAAACCAGAAATAATTATTCATTTCAACCGACATCTTTCTGGCCATTTGCAAAATGGAGTTCAGAATCCTGTGGGGCTTTTTTCCCCTTTAATGATCGGCAGATGAGTTTTCAGGATGTGTTTATCTTTTTCAAGAAACAAGGAAAGCCTGGTTTAAGAGGAGAAACAGAACCTGTAGCCCACATATGTGTGGCACAGCTGGGCGACCCCAGATGAGTGTAGGCCAGGGCCTGGCCCTCTGCCCAGAGGTGGTGGCTGCCGACGTGGCTTCCCATTCCAGACCCAGGATCTTCACCTGAGATGGTTAGGTGGGCCCACCTGTGTCTCCTAAACCATGTCTGAGGAAAAGGGGACTTTACTTACAATTTCATAATGGCAGCAAAAGAGGTTTGTTGACAAAACTTAAGCTATAGTATGGATGGACTGTATATGGTTTTCTAAACAGGTAGTCATACCCACAGCAATCTCAGACAATGTAAGGTATGTGTCTGACATTAGTTTCCAATCCCTCCTCAAGGAGGGGCTGAGAAAGGAATGTTTCAGTCCATGTTCTGGTCCAGGTTTCAGGCAGTATCTTTCTTCTCTCCTTTTGTTGCAAATCATTTTTGGTTCCATGTGTTGCAGGCAAGCTGTTCCCTTTCCTCTTCGGGAGCCTAGGGACTGTTAGTTTCTCCAGTTTCCCAGGGTTGCACCTAGCGTGCACCATCTAGGAGGCAGGGTTTCATAGCTCTATTTCTTTGCTGTTTGCTATAGCAGAGGCTTTTCTGGAGACCGAAAGTGGTGGATGGGACTCTCAGCAAGCGTGCACTGAGCTCAAGAATCCGGCTGTACCATGAGCCTTCTTCTTGCGGCTGCTGAGGTTGGTGTCACTCTACGGTCAGCCTTGGGTTTTGAAAGGATGGGAAAGGCACAATTTCTGATTATATCAAGGGCTTTTCCTCTCCTTTACAATAAAAATAGTTTCTAAACTAATTACCACATGGCTATTCACTATCATCTGTCTGTATACATACCCACATGTGTTACTGCAACATACTCACCCCAAAGCCCAGCATGTGGTGAAATTAGATGCTACAGGCTTGTCTCCTAATGTGTGTTATAAAGGCTGGGTATAGGGTTTCCAGTGAGGATCCGGGAAGGCTGATCATGTAGTTAGGGGATTTTGTTTGAGGGGCAAAAATGACTGCCCTCAGGCTGAATTACTAGTGCTGTGCCGTGACTTCACGCATTGGCTTTGGGGTTTAGGTGTTAAGATCCTAATCTCATCATGGTGGTTGGTTTTAAATGACTCAGGTGGCATCTGCCCTTCCCCTACCCTCTCCTTTTCTCCGTCTTCTTCTATACAACCCTGGAGTTATCCTGCTTTTAAGTGAGCAAACTCAAGACCCTCCTCAGGGAAGACCCAAGTTCTGGGGACCACCATCCTAGGGCCTGCAGGTATATGGTGACCCTCTTAGGGCTTCCTTTGGCTTGTATGAAGGGTCCAAGGTCATAGAAGCAGGCCTCCCAACCCACCTCCCAGATTTCTTCTCACCCCTTCCAGGGACACTGACTGTGTGCTGCAGGGCAAACAACAAAGACGCAATCTTAAAGGCAGGCAGAGAGAAAAAGACCCGGAAGACTGGTGACTGGCTTCTCAAATGAAACAATGGGAGCCAAAGACAGTAAGGTAGCATCTTCAGAGCCCCGAAAGAGAGGAACTGCCAAGCGGAAGTCTACAGAAGCACAGATATCCTTCCAAAATAAAAAGGAAAAAATAAACTTTTAAGGACTTCCCTGGTGATCCAGTGGCTATAAATCCACCTTCCAATGCTGGAGACATGGGTTCAATCCCTGGTCGGGGAACTAAAATCTCCCATGCCACGGGGCAGCTAAGCCCATGGGTCATGTACTAAGCTGGAGTGCCACAGCTGGGACCCAACACAGCCAAATAAACAAATGTTGTATTATATACGTGTATATATTTGTAGGAAGCAACACTTGCTAAATCTCATCACCGACTGACCTGCACCAAAGGAAATGCTAAAGGGTGTTCTTCAGGCAGATGGAAAATAAACTCAAATGTAATCTGAGAGATGCAGGAAGGAAGAACAATAGAAAAATGTAGATATGTGTGTGAATGTAAATGAATACTGACTATATTTACAACAGTGGTCCTAACTTGTGGGGTTTTAAATGTGTGGGGAATTAAAATGTGTGAGATAACATACAAGAATAGCAGCAGCTGGAGGATGATGGTAGAGTTAAAGCACTCTGAGGTCACTGCATTGTCCAGGAAGTGGTAGGAGTACTTATTGGTATCAGAATTTGATTAGTCAAAGATAGATGTTGCAACCACAGCCCATGAAAAAAAAAAAAAAAAGGCCAACACTGCAAAGTGTATTATTCTCAAAAGAGTGAGTCAAAATGGCACTATAAATACATTGAATCAATCCAAAAGAAAGGACCATAGGACAGGCAGGATGAGTATAAAGCAAACAAAATGAGTCTAAAGCAAACAAGGTGGTGGATTAAAACCCAATATGACAGTATTCCATTTAAAATGTGTAATTGTCAGAGCAAATAACAAAACAAAGCACAACTGTATCCTGCTTATAAGGAAAAGGAAAGGAAAGTGAAGTCGCTCAGTCATGTCCGACTCTTTGCGACCCCATGGACTGTAGCCTACCAGGCTCCTCTGTCCATGGGACTCTCCAGGCAATAGTACTGGAGTGGCTTATAAGGGGAAGGTTTCAAATCTAAGTATACAGAAAGATTGGAAGAAAAATGACAAACTATACAAAGAAAGTTGGGGTGTTGTTGTTTCCCAGGCAAGAATACTGGAGTGGGCTGCCATTTCCTTCTCTAGGGGATCCTGACCCAGGGATTGAACTCACGTCTCCTGCATTGGCAGGCAGATTCTTTACCACTGAGCCTCCAGGGATGCCCCATCAAATGAAATAGATTTTAAGGAAATTTAAAAAAAATGCTAGAGTTAGTGATACTTATAATAATACAAGGTTCAATTAACCAGGAAGCTAAAACAATTGTAAAGAGTATGAATCTAATAATATTACCTCAAAGAAAAGAAAGCAAAAATGATGGAACTAAAAGGAGAAATAGAAAATCCACAATCATGTATGTGAAAGACTCCTTTAGTGAGAAGTGTATGAATCAAGCCCAGTATGGATACAGGAGATTTGGACAGTATCATTAACAAACTTGAATTAATTGATGTACATAGAACACAGGTTCCAACAACTTCAAATATACAGTTTTTACAAGTGCAGACGGGATATTTACAAAAATGTCCTATGTGATATTGACCCTATGTGAGGCCATAACACATATCTCAACAAGTTTCCAAGAACTGAAATGAATATATTCACTGACTACATTGTAATTAAGCTTAAAACTAGCAACAGAAAAAACAATTAGAAGATCCTCAAATGTTTGCAAATTAAACAATATTTTTTTCCATGTAACTGATGGTCCAGAAAGAAGAAATCACAATTAAAAATTAGAAAGAATTTTGAACTGAATGGCAATAAACAGACTACATTGCAAAATGCAGGATGCAATTAAAGCCAGACTTAGAAGGAGAGTCATAGTTTCAAATGCTTACATTAGAAAAGAAAGGTGGAAAATCAACTGTTTAATTATCTAGCTCAAGAAGTTAGGAAAACTAAGCCCAAGACAAATTGAGTCCAAGGGAAGTAGGATGACAGAAATACTGAAGGTGTGAGCATAAATTAATGAAATTTAAAACAAGCAAAAAGTAGGAAGAATGCAGAAAGTTGATCTTCTGTAAAGGCCAGTAAAATTAACAAAACTTCTGGTCAAATTAATGAGAGAGACAGAGAAGCTAATTGATATCCACAGTGAGAAAGGAGACTTTAATACTGATTGTACAGATTCTACAACAAGAGGCTTTGCTGGACTGTAGGCATCAGGGCTCCTGTCCTGATTGACTGGCTCTGGTAGGTCAGGGGATGGCCAGCCAGCACCAGCTCCCCACACTTCTGCCACTTCCCTGACCTGCTTTAGGGGGCAGTTACCATCCAGTCGCTCACCACTCTCATAGGACCCCAAGGCTCTCCCTGTGAGCAGGGGGAGGGAACCTTAACTTCAGGAAGGGCAGGAAACAAGCTTAAAAAAAGCCACATTCCTTGGCAGGTTAAAAAACATTTTTTTTTTTTTAAGTGTAAAGACTTAACCTTTGCTAGGAAATGGTTGCGGTATTTTCTTTAAATGAAAAGAGACCATTGTGAATCGAACTTTGGAAAATACACAACATCCTGGTGCTGTTCTCCAGGGCGGTCTCAGGCAGCCCTTGTCAGGCGGGCTCTGCCCTTCCTCCAGATGGTCTCTCCATGCACAGTTGAAGGGGCTGGACCAGGGGACTGGTTCCTGGAAAGGTCACGAGAATGCTGAGCCCCTCCCCAGCAGGGGACCTCGGGCAGAAGGGGCTTCTTGTTTCCTGCAGTGGCCTCCATTCAGGACCAGCTCCACATTTGCGGGCCCAGTGCAAAAGGAAAATACCCTAGTTCCAAAACTAATAAAAATTTCAAGATGGCGACAGCAGAGCATTAAACCAAGTGTGAGGCCCTTCTGGGCATGGGCGCTTGTCAGGGAGGGAACCTTATGAGCACACAGGCCTGGTTGCCTCTGATTCTGGCAGATAACTTCACACTCATTCTGTGGACTCAAGTTTTGAAAAATTTCTCTCTTGGGCTATACCTCCAAGGCTAGACACGGACCCCAGACGACACAGGGCAGGACTCAGAGCTTCCTTTTGGGGTCCCCTCCCAGGATCACACATACCACAGCTGGCAACGATTTCCTGACCTGGCTTTTTGCTCAGATTTCTGCCTCGTCACATTTCATAGGCCAGGCTCCTCGATCATGAAAACACTCGGGGTTTAATCTGCGCTTGCTTGTAACCTGGGGGCCGGGGGTCATCAGAGAACACAGACCTGCTGCATGGAGCGCTGGGCTCCTGGAGTTGTTTACAAGCCTCCGTAGAGGGCCTACTGTAAATAGGAAAGTACAAACACATGCCGACTTTGCAGCAAATGAAAACCATCCGCTGCTCTCCCTGAATCCTAACACACAGCGGTTTGCGTTTATGCAGGAGTTACTCCCTTGTGTGCTTCTTGCTGCTCTCTGCTAAGCCAGGCCTAAGCATGTGTGCCCTCCAGGGTCTGGGAGGCCCATCATATTCTAGAGCCTCATTCCCAGGGTCAGCTTGACCTCCCAAGCCCAGCCCTTCTTCAGAGCTGTTCTGTCCAAGATGGCGGCCACCAACCACCTGCAGCTCTAGACTGCTTGAGGTGCAGCTAGACTGAGTGGAGGGGTGTTAATCATGGAGATACACACTGGACTGGGAAGGCTTAGCACAGAAGAGCGCTCACTCATTATTTTCCACATCAATTACACATTGAAGAGACAACATTACTTCTATAGCAGATAAAGTAATTTATTAAAGTTAATTTCTTGTTTCTTTTTCCTTTTCTAACGTAGCAACTAGAGGTTTTGAAATGATATCTGTGGCTTGCACCTGTGACTTGTGTCACACAAGTCTATTTTTATCGGCCAGCACTACTCTAAATCGCTCACTTGTTGTAACTCCATGTCCAAGCCTATGTAGGTTTCACATATATACATACACACATACACAAACACACACCCCTGAACAACTGGCAGAACCTTGGAAGGAAAACCAGGCTCAGTGAGCTTATGTAACTTGTCCCCAAATGCCACCTTCTCCAGGAAGATTCTGCAGGATGTCCCAGGGCCACCTCACACCACCAACCCAAGGGGCTGGGTTTGGCCTTTGGTGAAGTCAGAATGTGGGTTCCAGAGTCGAGATGACCTGGATCCTAATCCTAGTTCTACTGTTTACATGTGCTCTTGAATGAGTGACTCACCACGTCATGCCTCAGTTTCCTCATAGGTAAAATGGGAATAATAACACTCTAGTGCAGAATCAGGATGGTGGGCTTGGTGTCTATCTACCTCACAGGCTTGCTGTGAAGACTGGTTAGGACGAGGAACAGAAAGCCCTTAGGGAAGAGGCATTCACTATACCAGGAGCCTGCTATATCCTCTGGGCCTGACCTGGCCTCTGGACTTTCCCAGCAGCCTCCGAGGAAGGAAGGGGCACCAAGTAAGTGTAGAAACTGTGATCTTGGAGAGACTCCAAGGGGAGTGCGTGGACCTTGTAGGAGCCAGGACACAACACCAGAGGCCGGAATCCAGGGAGGGTCCAGGCAGGATGCCAGATTGGAGGGCCTGGGACTGGCAGGGGTGGAGAGAGGCCGGACTGATGACAGGGAGCCAGGAGATGAAGAGTACTGGGAAGTTCTGCCCTCAGTTGTTTGAGCTCAAAGCATCTCCTTCCACTGGAACCAAACTGATGGACAGGACTAACGGGATGAGATCAAATCACGTTCCTACTCCTAAATGGGGTCGAGGTAGACAGATCTGGGATGTCAAGCTCATTTTTTCCTTGCAATTTTGCTCCTCTAAGGCAACTGAATTAGGATAATGTTTGTTGGTGAAAAGTGAAAGTCGCTCAGTCATGTCTGACTCTTTGCAACCCCATAGACTGTAGAGTCCATGGAATTCTCCAGGCCAGAATATTGGAGTGTGTAGCCATTCCTTTTTCCAGGGATCTTCCCAATCCAGGGATCAAACCCAGGTCTCCCGCATTGTGGGCAGATTCTTTACCACCTGAGCCACAAGGGAATCCCTGAATGTCAACAGCTGAGCATGATAGACTTTAATTCTCCCTCATAACCATTGAACAGAGGTGTTCAAGGATCCATGCTCTTGGCATCAACGGCTCCCCGCTCCTTTATGACTGTGGGGTTCTCTGCATTGAGCAGGCAGAAAGGGAAGAAGTAGAGAAGGCAGCTCTTTTAACCACCTTGCCCTGGATGCGATAGCTCATGTTCTTGCTGTGAGAACCAGTCATGGGGGCCCCCGGGATGCAAGAGAGGCTGGGAGATGATGACTGAATGGTGTGAGGGAAAGCTCGGTTTGCAGCAGCATCTCTGCCGGCTCTCTCTGTCTTGGGGGGGTGGAGGCAGTGGGGGCGGGGCTCACTCAGCTACCTGACCTCCTGGCCCCCCACTCTTCCCCAAGCCATCTGCCGGTCACTGTGGCCAGGCCAGTTTCTGAGGGGCCTCCTGAAAAGGAGCAGAGGGAACACACATGGACACTGGCTAGGGGACGACCCAGGAAGAGACACTCCATGCTCACATCGTGGCCTCTCACTCAGGCAGGCTCCTCCTCTCAAAGTCCCTCCGACGACACCACGCTCTGGCCTTTAGAGACACGGAGTGCCATGACCAGGCCTGCAGCGTGGGTCTGAGGAGGGTCTGGGCAGATGTTTTCTGAGGCTCCTCCTGTCCTGGCCAAAGGAAGATGGGCGAGGTCTCACCGTGATCACCCAGGGTTTTCTGGGCTCTCTCCCTGGGTGCACTGGTTTCTGTGCTGGTAAAACCCC
This sequence comes from Capra hircus, assembly GCF_001704415.2. NCBI lineage: Eukaryota > Metazoa > Chordata > Mammalia > Artiodactyla > Bovidae > Capra > Capra hircus. The sequence goes on from NC_030818.1 coordinate 25,088,487, forward strand.
AAGTCCCTGGTGGTCAGGACCGGATCAAGGGGGAGAGGTATGGATGGGATGGAGGGCAGGGATGACTTATCATCTGACCTAGGCCTGGTGTCTCCAATCAGAGCTTCTTACATGCCTGCTGGCTCCTGGGGAGGACACGAAGGATAACAGGGCTGGCTGGGCTTCAAGTTACTCATGATTTTAAGCATAGGATGACCAGATATCAGTACTTTTGTCTGATGCAGAATAAGTGTCAGGGCCATCAAAGAGGGGAAAACGGTGAAGGCCGGAGGGGATCGATCAGGTGAGCAGGTCAGGCCTTCCCTTTTTTTGGCAATCAGGGAAGGCTTCCTGGAGGCTGAGGCTTGAAGGACAGGTAAGGAAGAAGCTCTCTGGGATTCCCAACAGTATTCCCATGTTGTGGGTATGGTGCTTTGTCATTGCAAAAGCCAGCTAGGCAGGCAAGGCAGAAAGGCAGGCAGGACAATCACTTCCATTGGATAAGGGGAAAAAGGAAAGGACTGGAGCAGCTGAGTTTCTGGGCCAAGGCTGCACAGGAGTTTGTGAGTGAGAACACAGATGTTGGCCTGGTGGCTCTGGGCTCTTTGTATACGCTTGAAGGGTGTGTTTCTCCCTCAAGGCTGGTCAGGACTGGGTCCTCAGGTGGGGCTGGGAAACTCTCTTCCAGGGGGCAGTCCTGCCTGTGGGCGTCTCGGGGCTGGGTGCTCAGCCTCCCCTACAGAACATGTGTTTCCTGTTTTCCTTCCCCCTTTGGCTGAGGCTGGAGAACAGGGTTTTCCTGAGCGGAAGAGCCTCAAAGACCTGGCCCACTCCCAGCTAATTCTGACCGATCTGCCTGCTCATGGCTCTTGTTACTCAGCATGAGGAACCCCCTCACCCAACCATCCAAGGATCTTTGTGGCCATTATCTCCCCCCTCACTCTCCCCAAACTCCTGAGACCTGGAATTTGAACCTAGGAATCTTGACCCAATTTGGTATTCTTTGAAGACCCTTTGCTGATCAGCCAAACTCGTTGGCAGAACCTGGGGCTTTGTGGTGCCCTGGAGCCTGGAAACCAGGGCTATGGGGCAGATCTGTGGGCCCCAGAGCCTGAGGAAAGCAAACCAGGACTTTGGTCAACCCTTCAGCCCCAGGAGGCTCCATACCTGTCACCCCCATCATTTCCCACTTGTCCTGGGATGGAGGCTGGGGCCAGTGTGTGACATCACCCTCCTCTCCAGCCTGAATCACGTGTGGTTGGCTTGATCTGGGGCTCAGTACATAACTCTGCTCTGAGTTACCACAGAGTCAGCATCATGTCCACTGTCTGGTCCCTGCCCCTTGGATGGAAGAGATGTATGGACTGAAGAGAGGGAGGGCAGGAGAGCATTCCAAGTCTACAGAGCCTTGGACCCTGGTGCTGAAATGGGTGTTAAAGAAGAAAGGCAGATTTTGTAGAAGTAAGAGGAGAATGGTGGCTGCCATTCTGTTGGGGAGAGGCGAAAATGGGGTGATGTAGGTCAAAGAGAACAAACTTTCAGTTGTAAGAAGAGTAAGTTCTAAGGATCTAACATACAGCCTGGTGGCTATAGTTAATAATATGGTATTAAAGACATGAACGTTTTCAGAGAGTAGGTCTTAAACATTCTTACCATGCACACACAAAAGAGTTAACTATGTTAAATGTGAGGCGGTGGATGTGTTCATTATCTTGACCTTAATAATCGTGCCACATGTATATTAAATCATCACATTGTGCACTTTAAATAAATACACTTTCGTTCAGTTGTTCCTCAATGAAGTTAAAAAAAAAAAAGCAGCTAGTGCTCACTACTGACTCCCACCCTGTGAGTGGGGAATGAGAAGAAAGGACCTTCTCCCTTCCCTCACCTGCCCCATCCCACCCCCAGAGGCATGCCTGAGGGGACCCTAGTCCTGGATTTGGGAATGGCTCTCAGCAGTGTGTGTTCCCAGGTGAGGTTCTGGGGAGGGGGCAGCAATGGCGTATGTACCTGGGTTCAGGAGCTCGTGTGGGTGCCCCTGTGTGAGCTGGGCACTGGGCACGTGAGGGTGAGAGTCAGGCGGTGTTTTGGCCCGCAGCCCATGAGCAGGGCCTGGGGGACACAGCCACCTCTGATGACCCGGCCTTGGGACTTTGAAGTCCTCCTTCCTGGAGGCTCCAGGCACAAGCAGCCCAGGTTTATTTGGTACAGGTTTATCTGGGGCTAATTTAACTTGTTAAGATAATTGTGCCAGCAGCCGCAGCCTGAGGCCCCCGCCTCAGTAATTACCCTTATTCTCACCTCTTTCATCTCCAAGGTCTGCCCCCACCACCCCCACTTTGCAGAGTCTTCCTGGGCCCCTCACTTGTGGTTCCTGGTGATGCTTTCACAAGGTCTCGTGTTTTTGTAAAAACTTGCAAAAGTACGTTACTTTGACCACAATCATTGAAGGCTGCTGTTTCTCTTCCCCCTGACTTGTCCTATGTCACATTTTCCCTCCTGTCAGGTGGTATTGGAGCAATTGTGGGCGTTTTTAGGATCCAACACAAGGGAAACTTGTGTTGGCGATGCATTTAGTGTGGGTGAATGGGCAAACGTTTGTATGGGATGCAGTATACATATATAGTGTTTCATGATGAGGCTCCTGTTACTTCGATGTCTCCTTAGAGTTACTGGGAGAAGAATGGTTTCCAGGAATTCACCTACTTCCCATGGTGTTGACTCACCTGGTGTGAGGCAGTGAGAATGTGTCCTGTGGCTTGCAGGATGGGAGGCTGTGGGAAGCACTAGAGAAACAAGATTTGAAGCGTACGGAGCCAGAAGCTAGCCTGTGGAAAGTTCTTTTCATTTTACAGCTTATATGGGAAACTTGTCAAGGATTTACCCAACAGACAATAGTTCTAAAAATTCACATGAGGTTGGTCAAGAAGCTAAAATAAAGATTTCTAAATTCTGAGTAACAAAGTATCTAGTTTGGTCAATGATGTTAGTGGAAAGACTCTTCAATACTCTCTATAGAAAATGATGTTATGGGGACTTCCCTGGTGGACCAGTGGCTACGACTCTGAGCTCCCAATGTAGGGGGCCTGGGTTTGATTCCTGGTTAGGGAACTAGAATCCGTATGCTGCAACTAAAAGATTCCACATGCCTCAACTAAGTACTGGTGCCGCCAAATGAATAAATACAAATAAATATTTTAAAAAAAGAAAATGATATCATGAAATCATTGCCATATGATGAGGCCCTCAAAGAGAAGATGCAGCCCAAAATGTAGAGGATGACAAAGATACATCAGTGAGCGAATCTATTAAAATATTATTTTTATTTTTTGGTGTGTGTATTTGTCAACTTGTATTTAGTTGTTGTTGTTGTTGTTTTGGCTGCACTGTGCAGCATGTGGGGTCTTAGTTCCTCAGTTCAGTTCAGTAGCTCAGTCGTGTCCAACCCTTTGCAACCCCATGGACTGCAGCACGCCAGGCTTCCCTGTCCATCAGCAACTCCTGGCGCTTGCTCAAACTCATGTCCATCGAGTTGGTGATGCCGTCCAACCATCTCATCCTCTGTCGTCCCTTTTTCCTCCTGCCTTCAATGTTTCCCAGCATCAGGGTCTTTTCTAATGAATCAGCTCTTCGCATCAGGTGGCCAAAGTACTGGCGTTTCAGCTTCAGCATCAGTCCTTCCAGTGAATATTCAAGACTGATTTCCTTTAGGATTGACTGCTTGGATCTCCTTGCAGTCCAAGGAACTCCCAAGAGTCTTCTCCAACACCACAGTTCAAAAGCATCAACTCTTCAGCACTCAGCTTTCTTTATAGTCCACCTCTCACATCCATACATGACTAATGGAAAAAACATAGCTTTGACTAGACAAACCTTTGTGGGCAAAGTAATGTCTCTACTTTTTAATATGCTGTCTAGGTTGGTCATAGCTTTAAAAGATTTTCTCCTTGGAAGAAAAGCTATGACCAACCTTAGTTCCCCAACCAGGGATCAAACCTGTGCTCCCTGCATTAGAAGTACAGATTCTTAACCTCTGGACCGCCAGGGAAGTCTGTTTGTCAGCTTTTAAAAAAATGAATGAGTAATGAGACTTCTAGAAAAGAATGAGAAGTATTTTAAAGAAATATTCACTTTTTAACCAAGTTTTGTATTTTGTGTTTGGTTTCTTAAAAATGGTCCTTTAAGTTGTGTAAGTTTCAGGCCCCACAAAACTTGAATCCATTTTGGTGCTGCTGACATGCCTGTGGGGATGGGGTGAGGGACAGGAAGTTGCCTTGAGAACTCCTGCTCCCTGCCCCAAGCCTCAAGGATGCCCCGAGTCAGGAGCCAGGGCGGTGGAGGGAATCTAGTGGGCTTGGCCACTGTTCACATCTTCCCTGTGGCCCAGGAGGACCTGCTGGGGCAGCTGGGCTTCTTTGCAAGACCCCTCAGACTGGCAGAACCTCCTGAACGTAGGAGCTGAGTGAGCTGGGATTCTCAAGGTCGTTAGATCTCTCTCTGTATGCATCTTCAGACAGTGCAGAGGACCAGAGAGCGGAAGGCATTCCTACACCATTGTTACCAATATTTCTACTGAATGATTATTTCTTTAATGTTCATCTCCCTGTGTAGACTGTAAGCTCTGTGAGGACAGGACCCTTGTTTGTATCTCTCACCACTGTAATCCCAGAACCCAGCACAGTAGCTGGTACAGAGGGCTGCTTCATAAACTTTCATCAAAAGAATGAGTTGAATAAGTGAATATATACAGGAGGGCAGATGGAGGGAGCCAAGCAGGGCTGCCAGGTCCTTCTCTTATCTCTAAGTCATGAGTTCCAGGAGGCCCAGGATGTAGATGGGATGTCTCCGTGTGTGTGTGTCCATGGATGTGTCCTCTTAGAGCTGTCTGTGCCACTGAGGAACTGGTAGGCTGTGAGTGATGGGTGAGGTGTGATGGATGGGAGGACAATGACAGAGGAAGGAGGAAGGGATTAGGATGAGAAAACTAGCAGTTCTCGTCAACCTGAACCCAAACCCCAGAAACCAGGAAGGGCTGTAAGACATTGAAAAGATGGCACCAGTCACGTGCCTGGAGTGGATGAGACAAGCCCTGCCAGCCCCATCGAGGTTCAAGGGTGGGAAAGGGCCTAAAGGTCTAGAGACCACTAAAAATGCTGGGCTACTGTCCACTGGGGCATCTTGGCTTGTCACCCCCACTGCCATGCTAATGTGTAAGTGTGTGTAGAGGGCGTGTGAGGAAAGAGAGGGGGACTCTGAGCCCTACTGTCCACTTGGTTCAAGGACTCTGCTTTTGTTCGTTTTCCGTATTTAAGTCCCTCTATACAGCATCCTGACAGTAGAAAAGATTTGAAAATGACCTATTTGGAATATGCCATTTCAAAGTCAGTTTCTATTAGCCTCTCTGTGTAGGTTTGTAATGCATCACATACCAATTTTTAAAAAACTGCCTGCACTGGGTCTTAGTTGTGGCGTGTGGGATCTAGTTCCCTGACCAGGGATTGAACCCCAGGCCCCTGCATTAGGACTGCAGAGTCTTAGGGACCACCTGGGAAGTCCTCCAATCATTCTTTAGTGCAATACTGTTAGTTCATATTTTTTTAAAAAATCCAAAATCAGAGTAATTTGTCTTGAAACCACGCAGAGAGTTCTATACTACATTACATTAAAATTCCAACTAGAACAAAGGGGCACTCATTTAGAAAGCTTTTTTCTTTTTTATATTTCCATAATTCTCAAGAGGAGAGAGAAAACACTCATCAACACAGCAAGCTTCTTCTGAAGCTCTAGTTCTACGAGAAGTTAGAACTAGATACAACCCACTGATGGTGTGGGATCACCATCTAGACCCAATGAGAGTAAAGGAGGCTTTTGTTAAACAGAAAGGAATGCTTACTATCAATAGAAAGGTCTCAGTCTCTGCCCACTTCTGCCAGTAAAAAGCTTAAAAAGCTATTAATAAATTAAAAATCTATTAAACAAGAGATTTTTTCTCCCCTCTATGATGGTATCAAAAGAATTTGGTGTTAGTTTATAACTCTCTCCACATTTGTTCCCCTGAATGGTATAGAGTCAGAAATAGCTTTCACAGCAATGAGAAAAATTTGCGCACAAATGCACTTGACTTAACAATGACACCTTAATTTTTCTCCAGGATTGTATTAAAAAGATCAGATAGTATACAATTTCAGAGTTAATTACACTTCTTGTTATCCTTTGAATAGTAATTCACATGAATAACTACCTGAATAATTATTTTTAAATGTTTGTCTCCTAATGATTTGTTCTGAATTAATATCAAGTTTAATGTTTGCCTAGAGAATTCCATGGATAGAGGGGCCTGGCAGGCTGCAGTCCATGGGGTTGCAAAGAGCTGGACGTGACTGAGAGACTTTCACACTCACTTAATGTTTGTATGTCTATAAATGAATGTTTTGCTTAATGTTTTATCTGTTTAATTAATTTAAAAATTTTTTAACTTTATTTTTGGCTGTGCTGGGGTCTTTGTTGCTGTGGGCAGGCTTTCTCTAATTGTGGTGAGTGGGGACCACGCTGGTTTTAGGGCTCAGGTTTCTTATTATGGGGGATCCTCTTGTTGTGGAGCACGGGCTGTAGAATGTTGAGTAGTTCTAGAGTTGTGGTGCATGGGCTTAGTCACCCCACAACATGTGGGATCTTCCTGGACCAGGGATTGAATGCATGTCCCCTGAATTGGCAGGCGGACACCCAACCACTGGACCACCAGGGAAGTCCTCTGTTTATTAATTTTTGAGATTGAGTTTAATGTTTAGTTTGATTTAAAATTTTATTAATAATTCTGAACCCTTAAAATACATATATTAAGTAATTCTGTGTTTTGGTGTTATACAAAAGCTAAGTACAACCCATACTGCAATGACTGTGTGGAAAGATAACCTTGTCCTGACACAAAGGATGAAATTCAGAGAAGCTAAGAGCTCTTAGTGGAAGGTCACATGGCTGTTTAGTGAATGGCAGAGAATGGCATATGACCCCAGCTCTTGCTATGCTAAGTCTACATCATGTATACCCGCTCTGCACTCCCCCAGGCCCTCCTCATCTGTGTTCCTGGTCACAGCTTTGTTGCAACCCCAACCCTAATGCAGGACTGCAAGACTGAGTACCACTGCTCTTAGAGATGATGAAACCATCGGACTCAAAACTCTTTAGACCATCATCTCCCAGGGTCCCAAAAGCCCACATAGGTGGTTGCTACGGACCCAAGAAGAGACAGAAATGGTGGTCAAGGGTCAATCAGTTATAGGGGCAGAGTCTGACCTTCCAAGAGAGGGCTAGATGAAGAACCGGGTGGTGTCTGCTGCCTGCCTTGCACACTGCGGTGCTCTGTGTCGTGGCGTCACACGCCGTGAGCTGCGTGCCCAGCCGGCTCTCTGTGCTCACTGCCAGGTGATGTCCTGCCGAACGGGAGCCGTGCCTGGTCCCTGGTGAGTCACACGTGTCATGTAAGGCCCAGATTAGAGCACTTTCCCAGAGAGGCCTCGGGGCTGATTCTGGTGACCCTGATCTATCCTGTAGCTTCAGTCTGGGTCTGACTTGCTCACAAACATCACCCTCAACTCCCAATTCTCAGGCTGAGGACCCCATTCCTGGGCAGGCCCAGCTGCAGGCCGCTCTGCTAATTAATGACTGCTGATTGGCCCCAGAGGCGCGCACTCATTATGCCCAGTAGAGATCAAAGCTGGGCCCAATAATCTGCTAAACGAGATGTCAGATTAGGGCATTCTTCTGGGCTATTAGAAAGATTTTTCTCCCTGGGTAAAGGCCTGTCAGGGCATATGACCCCATCGCCCACCATGAGCTGAGCCAGAGTGGCGCTCTGCAGCCTTTCTGCTCTCTTACATCGAACGTGGCCATTTAATGGACAGCCCCGCCCCAGGGGCCCGAATGATCCCTAGGGAGGTCACAGAATGAGAGGAAAGTCATGTTTGGGCAGAATCACCTCTGTCTCTTTATTCTTGGGTTTGCTGAGGGCTAGGGGGAGCTGTGGATCTCTCTGGACCCCTGTGCTTTCAGCTGAACTATGGGCATACTGCCTCAGTTTACCTCCTAGGGCTGGGGGTCAAGTTTAATGTTGGTACCACCCCCTCTTCTCAGGAACAGGCCCCAGACTGACATTTGTTTCAGACTGAAAGCCCCAATCCAGCTTTCTTACTCCAGGTTTGAGAATGGAGCCCTAGTTTTTAGAATTAGTGCTAATAGCTATTGGTGGCTACCATTGGTCAAATGCAGAGAATGTCAGGCACTGTGCTGACTAAATTCTGATTTTATTTATATTGTCTCAAAGCACTAGGTATTATTAACATCCTGTATTATACATGAGGAGAACAAGGCTCAGTAAATTGTCCAAGTCACACGATTTAACTCAGTAGCAGCTCCAGTGGTAGCTCCGCCATCGGCTGAAGTCAAGCAGCAAGTTGATTGGTTTAGAAACAAGCACGTGACCTAATTTTGTCCAATGAGAGAGTACTAATCACTGGTCTTTAAGAGTTTCTGGAAAAGGAAACTCTTTCTCGCTGGGTAGTATGGGGTAGGGACTGGATGTCTGGAACTGCTGAAGCTATTTTTCTCTCACCCATGAAGAATCTGGAATTGTTGCAGGGTGGGTAGCATGGGACCATATGGCGCCAACATGGTTGATCTTTGAAACTGTAGTTTGAGCTATTAAATTAAACTTAGCTAAATGAGTGAGTGGGCCTTCCTGGTGGTGCTAGTGGTAAAGAACCCGCCTGCCAATGCAGGAGATGTAAGAGAGGTGGGTTCTATCTCTAGGTCGGGAAGATTCCTTGGAGGAGGGTATGGTAACCCACTCTAGTATTCTTTCCTGGAGAATCACATGGAGAGAGGAGCCTGGTGGGATACAGTCCATAGAGTAGCAAAGAGTTAGACAGGATTGAAGTGACTGAGCATGCAGGCAAATGAATGAATACACTGTCTTTATTGTTCAAGCCAGTTTGAGTCCTACTTCCTGGGACTTGCAAATAAAAGTCTGGTAATTGGCCCCTGTCCCGGAGGGACCAGACCTGTCCATTAGGTCTGGGCCCCAAGAGTCCACCCTGGGGTGAGCCCCACCTGGGAAGCCAGGGGGCTGCCGGAAGCAGTCATGGCAGTCTGCCACATACTGTGGTTACCACCTGTCGGCCACTGTCCCAGCTGCCACCTTAACCCAACTTGGCTACAGCCTCACCTGCCACCTCTGCTTTGCCTAATCACCCATGGTACTGGTCCAACTCACTATCTCTCACCACCCTCTTTCCTGCCTAGCCTTGTTGATATACCCAGAGCCAGCTCAGGGCTGAACCAGTCCTCTGTGTTGGTTAGGAGTAGGTTTGATTGCAAGAAACAGATACTCAAAGTGACAATGACTTAAACAAGATAGGAAGCTATTTTAATAAGGAATATGTAGCATTCTGGAGATTGGGACTCATGGTTGGTGTGGCCACTTGGCTCCACCAGAGGGTTCATTTGTACCTATTTTTGTCACTATTTTTACATAGATCAGCTTTGCCAGAGATTTATCTGCTTTATCAGTCTTTTCAGAGAACCAGGTTTTTTGTTTTATTGATGCTTGCTTATGCCCATTTTCTATTTCATTAATCTCTGTCCTCATCTTTAATATTTCTTTCCTTCTACATTATTTGGGTTTACTTTGCTGTATCCCTCCTCCCTAACTTGAGCTGGACAATTAACTCTAAGTTGTAGCCTTTACTTCTCTTACCTAAGCCATAATCTCTCTAACATCCCTGTAGTTGTATCAAGAAATGTAGAAATGTTATTTTAATTATTGTTAGGTCATTTCCATTATAATTTCTTTTTTAACATGAGCTATTTAGGAATATATTTATCAGTTTATAAAATAATGTCTTAAAAATTATTTCTTGCTATCAATTTCTAATTTCTAGAAATTTTCAGTCTTTATAAATGTTTCATTAAAAAATGAATAATATGACGAGTGAAGTGTTCTATATTTGTCCATTAGACTAAGAGTGTTAATTTAAACCACTACTAATAGTGTCTCTGCCCTTGCAGTTATAGAGACATCTGCTATGATTGTGGAAATGTTGGTTTCTTTTGGTAGTTCTGTGAAACTTCATATATTTTGAAGTCATGTTATTAGGTGCCTACACATTAAAAAATTTTATATCTTCCTAGTAAATTTCCTTTCATTATTATGGATTGACCCTGTTTATTCCTAATGATGCTTTTTCCTTAAAATCTATTTTATTTGATATTTATATTGCTATACCAGCTTTCTTTCAATAATTATTGTTTCTGGTATATTTTGAATTATCCATTTACTTCACACTTTCTGGATCCATATATTTTAGTGTGTCTCTTGTAAATAGCAGATAGCTAGATTAAAAACATCCAATTTAACAATCTCTGGCTAGGTTGGCTCATGTACATTTTTTGACTTCTGCTGTTTTGTTTATCTGGGAGTGTCTTAATTTCCCCTTCATTTCTGAAGGATAGTCCTGCTGGATAGAGAATTCTTGATTGACAGTCTCTTGTATATGATGAGTTTGTTTTTTCTCTTGCTGTGTTCAAGATTCTCTTCTTGTCTTTTGTCAATTTGGCTTTGATGTATCTAGGCACAGATGATCTAATATGGCAAGTCTGGAAATCAGATTCTCCTCTCCTTGAAGGGTTTGCTGTTGCTTTTGGCTTGCTTAGTGACTCTGCTGGACTAACTCTGTAAAAGCTGTATTTCCTATATACACAGCCATTAAAGTCTCTGCTGGGTCAGCCTAGTGACTAACTAATGATTGGCCAGAGATATCCTTAAATGCTTTGAACAAAATTTTCTAGATTTTTCCATGTTGACACATGAATCTCTCGAGCATTTACTTCAACCTCTGTATAGTATTCCATTATGTGAATGTATCTACATTTATTCATCTTTTTATCCAATAGTGGACATTTAAGTCATTTCTGGTGTTTTGATATGACATAGAAGGTGGCATAGAATGTCTTTGTGTGTCACCTCTAGTTCATGTGGGAGAATTTTCTACCATATCCATGTAGATGTGTAATTGCTGGGTGATAGGATGCATGTTCTCAACCACAGGATACATTGCCAAACTAATTGTACTCATTTATGTGTACATTATTAGTGTGTGTGTGTGTGTGTGTATATATATATATATATATATATATATATATATTTAATTTAGCTTAAAGTTGACCTCAAAAGTTTTCTTCGTAGGGCCTCTTGCAGTTCTCCTGCCCCACTGTGGAATACTGTTTATTTTTGACCTGTTGCATTTCCTTTACTTTGCCTTGTGCCATTGTTTGTTTAAATGTCCCTTCTCAACTACAAGACTCAATTTTTCCTGGAGGACATGGACCGTGGCTTGTTTATCAGAGCATCCCCTCCGCCCCAAAGGAATCAGATACACTGCATTCACTGAATTGAATGATTCATGATTTCAGTGCCTTTTTTTTTTTTTTTGATGTGGTACAGGTCTGGTCCCATAGAGGAGATTTCAGCTTTCCCTCTCTCTCCCCTTGATATTTCAACTCAGCTAAGTTCACCCCATATTACTGAGCACCTAAGTCTGGAGGTATTTACTTTGAAATGGGTTAGGGCTGGGATCTTGGTTGTCTCATGTGGAAATTTTGGCTAAACTCCTCTTCCTGCTGTGAAACACAAGCTTCCCCCTGAGCTGCCAACTCAGGCAAACATCTTTGTGAGAAGGTGGTCATCTGAGATCTGGAATAATTTGGATGTTGCTTGGAAGTAGTTAACCTTTGCTTTGCCAACCTTTCTTCATGGAAGTACTATAAGACAGTGAGAAAACCATATTAGGAGAGACATTCAAATAAGACATTTAAAATCACATCATTCACGTTTAAAGACCACTTTGCTAGCTACAACTCATTCTTAGTTGGTTCTTGAAGCAGCTCCCCAAGGACTGCTCCTGATCACACCTGGTTTCCATTACTGTACTTAAAAGAAGTAAAGCTGCCTTTCTTCAAAAGTACTGGGAAGCACGATCATTCACTCTGACCTGCCCCTAGGTTGTCCAGATGAGCTTGTCTGACAGTTTCATGTGATCACAGTTATCCACAGCCCCTCACGAAGGCACATTCTGTCCAGACAGAAACAAATAATTGGCCTGCCAATCTACAATGCCAACGGGATTCAGCACATACCACCTTGGGTAGAGCCATCTGCTCTGCACACTTGGTTGGCAGTCTTGTCTCATGTGCCACTTCCTGGATGCAGGCACGTTCGCCTTGTACAAATGGAACTGTCTGCAGTTGCCTGGGCCCCTGGATGGGAGTCCCACCCCCTTGATCGATAGAAGAGAACTGGGAGAGAGCTGGATGTTGGTATCCTTTGGGGGAGTATGCAGCTGTCCTAAGAGAGAGGCTATTCTTGGGACTTGCGTGGTGGTCCAGTGGTTAAGAATCTGCCTTGCAATGCAGGCATGTTCGATCCCTGTTGAGGGAATTAAGATCCCACATGCCTCAGGGCATAAGCCCACAACTAAGACAAATGGTGGTGGTGGTGGTTTGGTCCCTCAGTCGTGTCCAACTCTTTTGAGACCATGGATTGTAGCCTGCTGGGCTCCTCTGTCCATGGAATTCTCCAGGCAGGAATACTGGAGTGGGTTGCCATTTCCTTCTCCAAAAAAATAAATAAATATAAAAAAAGAGAGAGAGAGAAAGGGAGGCTGTTCTTTCCTTTTCGTTGGAGAGGGAAAAGGAGTCCTTTCTCTTCCTTAAAGCCAAAGAAGGTGGACACCAAGAGATCCGTTCTTTTTTTTCAACTGAAGTATAGTTCAGTTGAACTATACAATGTTATATTAATTTCTCCTTGTAAAAGCCTTTTTATATTTTGAAGGGGCTCCCAAAATGAGAGAAGGGACTTTCTGGTGTGCTCCTGTGTGCCGTGAATAGGAGAGAGGAGGATATGAGAGAGCTGGTCGAGTGGAGAAGGAGCAGCCGCTGTCCTGCTAGTGGGGTCCTGAGTTTCCAGTGGGTTTAGTGGATGCCAGATAAGACACCTGGCCTTGAGTTCTTTCCTGTTACCCGCTCCTGCCTTCCCCTTTCTCCCTTCCTTCTACCTCCTCCCCCTTCCCCAACCCCTCCTTCCCACCCTCCACACCCGGCCACCAGCTTGCCTGTTGAGTAAGAAGTACCAGCAACAAATGGCCCTTTGCTCCTTGCAGGGCCTTCTGAACAGCCCAGCTGTGCGTCCCATGAGAGGGCCAGTGCGAGGATGCCTGCCGCATCAGGGGCACAGAGGTCATTCGGCTTCACTAAATAATTAGCAGAGACAACCAACCTCGAGAGGATTTCAGCCTGACTTAGAAGTTATGTCCCCTCTCCTTCCCTTTTGTCCCAAACACTCGATGACCTGAACCTAGGAGGAGGTGGGGGAAAGTATTTGGAGACCAGTTCACCTCCCTTTTCCATCACAAGTAACTGTGGCTACAGCTCTGGCCTCTCCTGGGAAAGGGAGGAGAAGAAAGAAACCAGTGACAGAAGTGGGTCTTGATGAACAGACCAGATTGTCCTGGGAACTCAAGGAGATTGAAAGGTATGGGTTGGACTAAGTTATAGTAAAGGGAACCTTTAACCGATGAGCAAAGGAACTTGTCATAGTATAGACAGGGGAAGATAAAACATATAGAACTGATTTTGTGCTTATTTCCTACAAAGTTGAGACTCTTCAATAAATCATTTTTATTTGTGAATTCTTGAAGGGTCAACGTACAGTTCTAGCGATTCACAGGCCCTAGACTTGAGCAGGGATGGCTTAAGGTTAAGCTTTTTAAAGATAAACGAAACCTCCAAAAAGAGACCTAATTGTGGGAAAATGGCTTTTGAACCAGGAAACATGAGTATTATGAGACTGTTCACAATGGGAACGCAAACAGAACTGGCATCATTCTAGAGAAGGGGTGAGGAGATGCAGCAGGCGGCCACGGTGGGCTGTGTGCTCACCAGAGTCAAATCGGAGCAGAAACTAAAAGCGAGCAATAGTAAATGAGTGTGTTCACAGAGGAGACCACCACACAGAGGAAAACAGAGATGCTGGGAGGGGAAGCTGGGCTCCACCTTGCCTCAATCTCAGTTCTCTTTTCTTTCCTCCAGTCTCTTTACAACTGAATCGCCTCCACATCTGTGATTCATGGGATCCAGGCTCAGTGGTGCTGGTTCAAGAGAATAGAGAAGCCAAACATGATGTCATTAGAACTTCAGTTCTGTCCTTAGATTTCTCCGGCAGGAAAGTCGATACTCCTGAGCCCACTTGTCCGTTTCTCTCTCTGCCTCTGTGCCTCCCCAGGGCACAGCTTGCTCCTCTCCCCAGACCTCCACCTCAGAGCTAGCAGTGCCTCTTGGATATTTCTCTCCCTTCTCCTTTTGCTTCTAATTCTGCTTGTCAAAGGCCCAGAGAACCACATTTCTTGGCAAAGATGTCTTCAATGGTGGGAAGGAGAGTCGAAGAAGTGGGCCAGCCGGGGTCCCCTTAGCAGGAGAGCACTGGTGGGAGGTCTGGAGCAATCACTGATTAATCATTGCATCCTGTCAAACAGTAAGTCCGTAGGTTCTTTGTGGCCAGGTGACCCTGACTAGGATGCTGTGACTCAGAGTGAGTTATTCAGCCTCTCTGAGCCGCAGGTTCTTTAATTTTAACTGGGTATGATGATTCCTACCTCATGGGCTTGGCTGTGAGGGTTGAATGGATGATCCATGAAAAGCACAGGGTCTCCTTGAGCCCAGTGGCTGGGCGTGTCTCTCTGTGGCCCCCAGGGACACAGGAGTGCAGCCACCTAGAGCCCAGGATGAGGGGCTTCTCCTCAGTCCCTGAATCTAGCTTCCCAGGGCCAGAGATCCCCTCTCAGCTGCTCTGGGCTCTCTCTCTGACTTCCTGCTTCTTCCTCAAGACCTGGCCCACCTGTCTGAGGGCTTCCCTGCTTTCCTTAGGTGTGGGAGGAAGGGGCATTTCATCTGACGGCCTGGTTTGATTTGATGTTCCTTGACTGTGCGCCTGTGATGCCCTGGGTCTTGCTGTGGGAGCCTGGGGCATTAGCTTTCAAGGTGTCAACCTGGGGGGCTGGTTGGGAAACATTCCCTCTTGGACATCCAGGCAGAAGGGCTTCCCTGCTCCAGCCAAAGCCCCAAATCTCCAGGCAAATGCCTTCTCTGAGCCCAAGATCTCTGCCCTTACTCTGTTCTCTTTGCTGCTCTGACTGGGCCATGGCCCCTGGGTCCCCTCAGTTGGCTGGGCCCTTACTGCCTGCCCACGACAGGGACCCTGAGGCCAGCAGTGCTCCCTCCTCTGATACAGCCCTGGGACTGCCTTGAAATATGGCTTTGGGGATCAAAGGCAGAAATCCGAGGGCCAGAAGGAAGGAAAGGAGGAAGGAAGGGAGGAAATAAGTCAGTCACTGCTCCATCTCAAGAGCTGTGATGCGATGCTCCTAGGATTCTGTCTGTAAAGGTGAGTGCCATGCCTGACCCACGTGTAAGTGCCCCACAAGGATGTGTCAGGTGGCTGTTGGCCTAATATGTCTGCTGATTCACTTATGAGAGTCAAAAGGAGGAAATACCTGCCACCCTTGCTTCTCATGTCTGTCTCAGGGCTAGCACAGACAGCATGTGAGACGAACTTCCGGCGCTCAGTAACTCTTCACCGAAGATATTCTGACGCTGACATGGGTTCACCTTCTCCCTGTTGGTGCACAAAGCAGGATAGTGTGAACAGGATGGGGAGGCCCGAGGACTGGGGAGTGAGACACTGTTTAACCTACTTAGTGAATCTGCTGCTTAGAAACACAAACAAATACGAGTGTGCTAATTACGAATGACAACAGGGTTTGCTGGTTTTCAACACCTGTCAATCATCTCCTTCTAATCTCCTGACAGCCCGTGAGATGGGGCGAGCATTCTTCCTGGATTTACAGATGTGCTGCTGAGATGGCCAGGTAAGTGGAGGGCTGTGCAAGTTTGCACAGCTGAGCACAGATTCCAGCTCAGGTCTGAGGGTCACCGCCTCCTGGGCAGGCTGCTCTCACCATCCCATGTGGGCTCCTTTTGTCTCCCATTGTGGAGGGGTGACCACTCTCAGCACCCACAGGAGGAGGGACCTACCCCAGGTCTCAGGAGGCTCCTCATGCTGACCCTGTTCAGCCCCTTAGGCTGGTGAACTAGGGCTTTGGGTTGGGCAGGAACACTGGCCTCGGAGTGGGACAGCCCTGGGGTTCCAAACCCAGGCACTTACCATCTATGACTTCAAGAAGGTCACCTTCTGTACCTAGGCCTTATTTCCTTCAACTATAAATAGATAGCTAGTGGGCACCTACTGTATACAGCACAGGGAACTAAGCTCAGTGCTCCGTGGTGACCTAGATGGATAGGGTGGGGGGTGAGAGGCAGTCCAAGAGGGAGGGGATACGTGTATACGTATAACTGAATCACTCTGTTGTATTGCATAAACGAACACAACATTGGAAAGCAACTATAACCCAATTTAAAAAGAACAGTAAGTGAGGGACCCAGGGAATGGGGGTGCATCATAATTCCAGTTTTTTATACTTGCTGTTTCTCAGATTTGCTCCATAAATGTCCATTTAACTCTTTTCATTTAACAGAGACTCCTCAAGCCCACCCAGGAAGAGTCCGTGCAGGGTAGGGAAGACCTTACAGCAGATGTCAGATGAGAGAAATGCTGAGGGTAGTGGAGGCTGGAAAGGAGTAACTCAGCATCTTCTTCAGACAGAGGTCCTTTGCACGAATCCACAGACCTTTGCAGTTTTCCAAGTGCTTTGCACCCTTAACCTGGGAGAGCTGGTACCCCATTTTATTAATACAATTGATGCTACTGAAGCCTGGGATGGGGGAAAGAATACTAGTGAATTCTTGCTCCATGCCCAGCTTGCACTGGGCACTCTGGCACCTTCTAGAGGCCCTCCCTATGGGGTCAGTATTATTGTACCCATTTACTATTGAGGAGACTGAGGCTCAGAGAGGAGGAATTTGCCCGTGATCACACAGCTACCAGATGATGGAAATAGGGTTGATACCTGGGGGGCTCTGATTACAAAATCTTTGCTTCATTCATCATGAGGGCAGGACAGGGACCCTGCTCAAGGCTAGCTTTCCGGACATTCAGTTCCTTGGCCCATGTTCTCCTTGTTCTGCTCAGAGACTTCAGAAGACTCTGAGTTGGGAGTGGGTGGCTGTGCTTCGCCTTCTCAGATGCATCCCGTTTCCAGTGGGCTCCCACTTGGCGCTGGCTTGGCTACTTGGAAAGAGACTAAGTCAGAGCCTACAAGCGGCCACTGGAACCCTCAGCCTTCACCTCACCTCTTCCTGTCCTGCCTCCCGACTAGGAGGCCTTCCAGTGAGTAAGTGCTGGTGGGCAGGGCACTGCCAGTCATCACCATGCTGCTTAGGCCCCTGCAGACAGGCTCCCAACCTGTCAGAGCTGCTGGGGCGGCCAGGCGTCCCCTCTGGATCTGGGAGCCCGCCCCCTGGGGCTGAGGCATTGCATCCCTTGATGGTAAAACGTTCAGGGCTCTTAGGTCTGCAGCTCAGGAAGTGAGGGCGGACGAGGGAGAGTGAAAGGGTTAATTTAATTTTGGCCGTTATTCCTTTTTGGCATCTGTAAGTTAGCTTAATAGGATCTCAGCTTTCCTGTTGCCTCACCAGTGAAACAGAAACCAGACCACAAAGGGGTCTGGAGATGGTTAAACGGTGATGCCTCCGGTGATGCGTCCTGGTGGGCTGTGGGGCCTGCTTGGAGATATCATTAGGAGATGATGCTAGTAACGCCAGGCTGGGCTCCCCTGTCACCCGGCTGGGTGGGGGAAGGGGTAGGTCATGGCAGGGGCTGGTGGGGGCTCCCTGGGAGGCCCGGCTCAGGCAGAGGGCAAGCAGGTATGTGTAACATCCGCAGGTGTGGGTGGGGTCCTGGCTGCACTGCCTTTCCATAACACCTGGGAGTCCTAGCCTGCCGGGTTCTTGCCTCTCAGGATTCAGGGCATAAAACAGCATTCAGCTTGACACACAGCACACCTAACAATATTTGCCAGCCCCACCAGACTTCTGGTCTTTCTTCCACTCCTCCACTCCCAAGCCTTTGGGATTCCTCTCCTCTCTTCCGGAGGTGCTCTTCCGCCTCTTCATTTCATGGCCCGCTCTTACTTCAGATCTCAGTCTGAATGTCACTTCCTCCAGGAAGCCCTCTGAAACCAGGCTGGCGGACCTCACGGTGCCCCGAACTTCCCTTTTCAGTCTTGTTCCTACCCTGCCCCATTTCCCCATCATGGTTTCCCGGCGCGCAAAGCACGGAATGCGGCTCCTTCACGCTGGGGCCTTGGCGGCAGGCCCCGCAGAGGATTTGCACCACTCACAGCCTTGCCGGTGGGTGGGGGGAGGAAGGGTCACCGGTGCCCTGACCCATCGAGCTGCCCTCTGGGAGCCAGGAGAAAGGGGATTCAGCCAACCCGAGGTTAGGACTCTCCTGCCAGGATCACTTTTCTCTCCACTGTGGTTTTCATTATTTTTCATTCCCAGACTATTTTGGAAGCTGGCTGCCATGGGAACTGAGTCTTTGGAAAGCCCCGGCCTCTTTTCCCCTCCTGCCCACCCGCTCCCCCAACCCCCTGCCCTTTCCATCTCCATTCCCTCTTAATTGGTTTTTAGTTCCCTGGCTTTCAGGCTGGTCTGTTTATTTTGATTGCAGCTCACAGAACAAATCCTTAATGAAGCAGCTTGTGGGGAGGGCCATTAGCAGCCGCCTGCCCCTAGGGAGTGGGGGAGGGGCTGGACCAGAGACTCTGCCAGGGCCGCCCGGGAGGAGGCGGTGGCCAGGCGTGCGGGGCGGCAGTCTGGGGTTCGGGACCAGTCTTCCTTCACGTACAGTCTGGAGGAGGGAAACAGAGCGGGTCCTCCCCTAGCTGTCTGCAGCCTCAGGCCGGAAGACCCCACAGCTCTTTTAAACAACCCTTCACAGGGCTCCCCCAAGTCCTCCCAGTGACCCTGAAGTGGTGCATTCTACAGATGAGGGGAGTGGGGCTCAGAGAGGCAGAGGGACCTACGGCACCCTGCCAGCAAGCCTGTGATCAGGAGCCATCAGACCTGTGTCTTTTTCCTTGTATTCCCAGTTTCCCAGGAACATCACTCAGCCTTAGGCGAAATCGGCCGTGTATGGTTCCAGCCAGGCTCCAGACCCTGGCTTTGGGAGCCAAGACCTCCTTGTCTGGTGCCTCGGTTTCCCCACCTGTGACTAGTGTGGAGCCATCTGGGCCTTACACTACTTACTGGACAGCTTCTCAGACTGGGTGAGACTGTGTGTGCCCTCAAAGAGGAACAGATTATATGAACGTGGGTCGCTATGGTGAATGTACAGAAAAATGTACAGTTTTCCTAGCCGTAACCAGGCTAGAAGCCCCCCAGGCTCTTTGACAGTCCATCCTCAGGGTGACCTCAGGGGATATGGGTAGTTTTCCCTCTCATATTGACTTCATTCTGCCAGAGCTATTAATTTTAGAAGCAAAGACGCATAAGGGGTTGGAATGGAACGCTGCCTTAGAGATCAAGCCCAGTGGCTTTCAAACTGGTATTAGGAGATCCAGCTCTGGGACTGGGAGTCTGAGGACACTAGCGGGGGAGCCGGCCTTCTCCCCACTGCTAACTTCAGTTCAAGGGACTCAGCTTTTATCTGCTCCATGTCACGGGGTCATGTCTTTTTTTTTTTTTTTTTTTAGAAAAGAGGGCTTCCTTTCTGTCCTGGTCATGGTTGGCTCTCCAGAATACATTCAGATCAGATGGCCGTGCCCCTTTCCTTTTCAGTGACTGGTTGAAAAGAGACACTTTTGACCGATGAGGTCTGATAGGGCCCTGTGGGAAAAGCTTCTTGCTCCTAAAAATCAAACACAAGAAATACATTCCTCTTCATTCTTGGCTAGGGGAGTGCCTGGTCATGATGTCTGGTACTGTGGAAGCCATCTGGTGCCCCTGAAGGAAGCCAGTTCAAGGACAGAGCTAATCCACAGAGAACTGCAGGGGGCCTGATGACATTGGTGGGCAGCTGACCATACCAAACCTAAGTGGTCCTGTCTTTGGACTTTATCAGATGATAACTTTATTGTTTAAGTCTGATGGAATGCACTGCCTTTTGGTTTTTGATTTTTGTTGTTTGTTTGCTTGCTTTTATAATTTTTTTGTGTATGTGCTAAGTTGCTTCTGTTGTGTCTGACTCTTTGTGACACTATGGACTGTAGCCCATCAGGCTCCTCTGTCCATGGGATTCTCCTGGCAAGAATACTGAAGTGGGTTGCCATGACCTCCACCAGGGGATCTTCCTGACCCAGGGATTGAAACGTGTCTCCTGCATTAGCAGGCAGGTACTTTACCGCTAGCCTTCCCTGGGAAGCTCTCTATTATTTACAGTTAAATGCAAATTAATTGATGTGTACTTTGAAAACTTTGACCTAGCTCAGTCCCCAGATTCCAAAGACAAAGTGACTGAGGCCCAAGAGAATTGGCACTGACGGGGTCACGGTCATGTCCTGATTAGTAGTAGAGGTGGTCCAGCATCCAAGGACTTCTGACTGTTGGTCTAGGACTCTTGCTTTGGATTCCCAGCTGGAGATCTGGTCTCCTGGGGTTGTCCCAGCTGGCCTTGCCTTCTGGTCTCTGAAGGATCTGGGCAAGCTAGGGAGGCCCTGCATGGCTGAGAGAGTTGGGATCAAGGGGGCAACATAGACCAATGGCCTCTTCAGTTGTTGAGGGCAGCTCCTGAAAAGCACATGGCAGATGGGTAATCCATTTCTACACCAGGCTGAGACTAAAAAGAAGAAAGTGAGACATTAGGGGTTAGCCATGTACACCAGTTAGGAAATAAGTTTGGCTGCTTAAAATAAACCTTCAACAAATTAAACAGTTATTTTTCTTATGTAATCGGAAATCTGGAGATAGGCAATTCAGAGTGATACAGCTATTCAAGAGAGTCATTAAGAGTCAAGACTCCTGCTATCTTCCTTCTCTGCCATCCTTCATTTAGAGCTTTTATCCTTATGGTCATAAATGGCTGCACCACTTCCAGACATCATAACTGAGTTCCAGGCTGGAAGAAGTGGGTAAAGAGAAAATTTGTACTGGCCGGATCGATGTCTTTTTACCAAGAAAACAAAACCTTTCCAGAAGCCTCACTGTAAATTCTTTCTATGCCTCATTGGCCAGGAGTATGGAGCAAGATTTGGAGGAGCTGAACATTTTTAACAAGAAGTTTTGCTGCTCCAGACAAACTCAAGATTTTGTTAGAAAAGTGAGAGAGGAAAGTGGATATTGGAAGGCAACCAGTAGTCTTCCACAGCAGGATTTGCACAATCTTAGCAGAGCAACTCAGAGAAGGCAATGGCACCCCACTCCAGGACTCTTGCCTGGAAAATCCCATGGACAGAGGAGCCTGGTAGGCTGCGGTCCATGGGGTCGCTAAGAGTCAGACAGGACTGAGTGACTTCACTTTCACTTTTCACTTTCATGCATTGGAGAAGGAAATGGCAAGCCACTCCAGTGTTCTTGCCTGGAGAATCCCAGGGACGGGGGGGGCCTGGTGGGCTGCTGTCTATGGGGCCACACAGAGTCGGACACGATTGAAGGTACTTAGCAGCAGAGCAACTGAGCCAGAAATAAAACCCAGAGGGTGTGAGCCCCTCTCTGAAAGGTCCAAAGCTGCTCAGGCCTCAATTTGCTGCTTCCAGGGTCTCCACCCTCTTAATCATCTCCCTCACAGATGTCAAAGTAATCGTTTCACAGCACCAGCTCTGTCACTTTAACTTCCTGACCTGAAATGTCCCTTTGCCCATAGGATGCAGTCCAAATTCTTTGGCTTAGTATTTAAGGTCTTCTATCAGGCTGCAAACCATGTCTTTGGGCCAATTCATTTCCTATCCCCATCCTCAGCTTGCCTTTCACCCCATTTGGACATTGCCCCTTAAGTTATTCTCGTGGGCCATCTCCTGTCCTTTTCTGCCTGATGGAATCCTGTCACCTTTAGGGTCACCTCATCCCCAAAACTGACTCAGCTGCTCTGGACCTTCCTTATGGTTCCCTCAGGCATGATAACTTGTGTTACTCAGATCAAGTATTTGTCCTATACCAACCACCCCAGAATTTAGCTCCTTGAGGTATGAAAACAGGCCTCATGTTTATAGACCCAAGTCTTACAGGTGGAAGATGCTCAATAAATATTCACTCTCCTGCAAAGCAATTCATCTTGAGCAACCTCAAGCCAGGGGCTCTGGGAGAGTCCTTGGGTTATGGATGGATTTCAAAATGCAGAGGTGGAAATATGCTCACAGTTAAGCTCACAGTAATTTAGAAAGTCAGGAAGCTGGAAAGTATGTGTTCATTTGAACTGCTGTGGCCATTTGATAGGCGAGGATCCTATCTGTCTTGTTTACCACTGTGTCCCCAGCACACAGTGGTGTCCCTGGCATTCATAGGCATTGAATGAATATTTATTGAAAATGATATGGGAAGGCACTAATGAACAACCAGCAGCTGGATCCAATAGGCCTGACCTCCTTTGGCACCTGCCCTGCAGCCTGGAAAAAGCTCTCTCATCTCTCAGTCCTAATGGAGAGAGTTGAACCTCTCAAGCCCCTCAGGAGAGACCACCCAGAGCCTCTTTCTCCTTCCAGTTGTCCAGAGTCAGGGCAACAGTGTGCCAGCCTCGAACACAAGTGTCCCCCCATTCTGAAGGGCCACACACAATCTAGCAACCTGAGAGGCTAGGAAGCCATTGAGTGGTAATGGGAAGAAAAGAGGCAGGAAGGAATGATTTTAGGGGTAGACAGCAAACAGCATGTGCTACTTTTCTGATTGAAGATAAGGGAATAGGGGCTTGGAGAGATGAAGGGACTTGCCCAGTGCCCCACAGTCAGTAAGTAGCAGCACTGGGGTCTGTCTGGTTCTAAAACCTCTTTATTTCCAGTCTGTTACTTTCATGATGCAAGACCAAAGTGTGCATTGCAGTATGTGCAAGGCTGGGTGGGGTACTCAGAACCTGGGAGCCTCTGTCTTAGGGACCAGTAGTATGGCATTTCAGACACAGGCCCTCTGGATTCGAAACTCCTTCCCCTTGAAAATGGACTTTATTGGGCGGCGATGGATGGAGTGGGATAGAAAGAAGATGCTATACATCTTCATCATTTTTTGTTGTTGTTGTTGTTTGTTTGGCCGTGCTGCGTGGCATATGGAATCTTAATTCCCTGATCAGGGATCGAACCCATGCCCTCTACAGTGGAGGTGTGGAGTCTTAATCACTGGAACCCAGGGAAGTCACCTTCATCTTTTTTAAGCTCTTAGTTTTAAGCATAATATGCATTTAGAATCTGTGCAT
This sequence comes from Capra hircus, assembly GCF_001704415.2. Lineage (NCBI taxonomy): Eukaryota > Metazoa > Chordata > Mammalia > Artiodactyla > Bovidae > Capra > Capra hircus. The sequence goes on from NC_030818.1 coordinate 25,111,870, forward strand.
GCTCAGTTGTGTCTGACTCTTTGCAAACCCATGGACTGTAGCTCGCCAGGCTCCTCTGTCAGTGGGGATTCTCCAGGCAAGAATACTGGAGTGGGTTGCCATGCTGTCCTCCAGGGGATCTTCCCAACCCAGGGATCGAACCCAGGTCTCCCGCACTACAGGCAGATTCCTTACTATCTGAGCCACCAGGGAAGCCCCTGGTACAGGGTACACAAGGATAAATCATCTACATTGTCTGGTTCAATAAGTGATGGCCATCATTACCACAGAATGCCTGGGGGTGAGAACCAGAAGTGCCCATCAATTGTGCAGTAACACCATCAGAAAACCTGGTGACTAGTAGAAGACTTCCTTTTTTAAATTAGAACTTTGCCTTTTATATACCGATCCTTGCCTTAGGAAACTAGCCAGTCTAAACATGTCCTAGTCTGATATCCTGCTCTAAGAACTTCTGAGCCTCGCAAGGAGGAGTGAAATAAAATGCATTCATTTCTCCTAACAAAATGTTATTTAAGAACTGTCAGTGTAGTATTCTCCCTTGCTGCTCTAGACCAATGAAAGTCAGTTTTCCTTTATCACAACCACTTTCTCTAACTGAGCAGTGGTTTTCCATTGATAACGTCTAACAATTTAGAAAGCCCTCTAATCTCACCCTCGTCTTGTACTGCTTTGTCATAAACTTTATTTGTCTGTAAGGGGAGAGAATGGCCATAGAATTGTCAGCAGATGAGTACCAATGAGTCCATAGCCAAAACTAGTCCCAAGGGTGAACAAATGTAAGGTTTTGCTTGGTTGGTGACCTTTAAGAGGATGAGCTGTATAGTTTGACTGCCCATCTGAAAATGCTACAGGCTCCATTTTCCTCCATCCTGACTTTGTGTCCCAGAAGGTAGGTTTGGGAGACAAAATCTCCAAAACCCCTTTTGCAGAAGAATGCAGCTGAAGATAGCTACCCTCTGGTTGGGAGCCCAAGATAGGAGGTGTAGAAGTGACTCTTTTGGCCAACTGTTATTAACTTACGTGGGGTCATTTCAGTCCACGTGTACTTCACCAGGCTGAAGGCCCGCTCTTTGTAGGATTCTCATTGTAACCCAGGTTCTTGTGCATATTTTACAAAATGGCACAACCTCTCCAAGAACAGCCTGGAATTAAAGTGGCCAGGTTGGGGAACTTACAATATGACCCAAACGGCCCATCATAATGGTGCCTTAGACCAGGAATCAATAAACTTCTTCTGTACGGGGCCAAACAGTCAATGTTTTGGGCTCTGCAGGACAGAGTCTGTGGCAACTCTTCAGCTCTGCCTTTGGGATGCAAAAGCAGTGATAGACGGTACATAAACAAATAGGCATGATTGTGTTCCAGCAAACTTATTTACAAAAAAAAAATCTATGGGCTAGAATTGGCCTGTGGGCTATAGTTTATTGAACCCTGCTCTAGCGCATACCTCAGCTGCCAACAACATAATCTTGGCAAAACAGTAAAGGTGGGGCATGCCTGGGAATCAAGACCTCAAGGCCCATTTGAAAACTTCCCAATGAATGTAATACAATTATCCCCTTTAATGGGATATGAATATGTTCTGCTGTTTTTGTTTGTTTTTGGCTTTGGGAGCATGTTTGTTTTCAGATTTGTTGAAACCTTTCCTTGTTGAAGAGCATCAGAATGAACCATTCAATTTTCTGTTTCCTACTAGAGGGGTCCCCATCTGTTGCTCTAGTGATGAGGACCTCCCCACTACCCCGTATTCCTGAGATGATCATCAAAGAGTTCTACAAGAAGACATTACTCTTATCCCAAATTTCTCATCACCCGCAAACTTCAGGCAAAGTAGAAAGGATGAATGGAATTTTCAAATTAAACTTAGCCCAGTTTTCAGAAACAGCTGAATTTCCCTGGTTCAAAGTCCTGCCCTTGGCCTTTCAACTCCTTTGAATTAGGGTTTTTTTTTTTTTTTGGCCGCACTGGACAGCTTGTAGGATTGAACTCAGGCCCTGGCCAGCAAAACTAACCACTGGGCAGAGTCCTAACCACTGATCCCAAGATCAGCTCCTTTGAAAGTACATCAGTTCTCTCCTCATGAGCTGGTAACAGGCCTCCCCAAGCATCTAGGAATATTACCTCCGATTATTACCTGAAATCTTAGACTCTACCCTGTTAGGAGCTTCAGTAGCCAAATATTGCAAGGGCTCCATATCATAGGCCAGTTTTACTATTAACATCTTCCTACTCCATGCCCGCACAAACAAAAACTTGGTTTTTGGAAGAAACATCATAGAAATGTAGCCCTTGGACACTGATGGAAAAAGATTTTAGCAGTCACTGCTAATAACCTAGGAGAACAGTAGAATTCCAGGGATTTGATTTTTGGATGGATGCTTCCCAATTAAAGAAACATAGATCATCCTTGGCAACTGGAGGGCCATCTCAAACAGTAATTTCCCAGTGAGGATGCTTAAGACTGCCCCCAGAGCATATCTTCCAAAGGAGACTCTATTAAGAATTTCTGAGAATCTGGGCAGACTACCCTCAGACCTTCATATTAACCAGATGAAAGCATGAGATGGACGTGCTTCCACATCTTCAGAATAATGTTGCTCAGATGCCTAGGGTCACAGATTAACACACTCTCCTTTGTCTGACACTCTTCCTTTTTCATTTTTGCTTATTTCCTTTTACTTCACTCTTTTGTGACAACAGTTTGCTGACAGTATGACTGCTTCTCCTTTGCCTAAGTTATATTGAGAAAACGTCTGTGGTCACTATCATGTTTATTGTTGCTGTTATTCTTATTTTGGTGCTATCCATAAGAGATATCAAGAGATTATCCAACTTTATCATTAGGCATCTACGTCCTCAATAGAGTCTGTGCCCCACTAGAGGATGACTTGTGTGTGTGTGTGTGTACAAATCCAGCCTTAAATTTTTAGAAATGTTTAGGTATTTAAGATCCCAACACCCTCTGTGGAATTTGTCTCACTGAAGCATGCCTCAAGGAACTAACAAAATGAAGTCACATAACTTACAAAATGGCACGACACACCAGGTGATTCTAGAAAATTACCTGGAGGAAATATCAATTCATTTTTTACATGCACCATCCAAATGGTGATTCCTATAATGAGGGATATATCAGTGGAAGACAGAAATATATTATTAACCTTTGTGGTTGTTCAGCCACTCAGTCATGTTCAACTCTTTGTCACCCCTCGACTGCAGCACACCAGGCTTCCCTGTCCTTCACTGTCTCCCAGAGTTTGCTCAAACTCATGTCTATTTAGTCAGTGATGCCATCCAACCATCTCATCCTCTGTCATCCCCTTCTCCTCCCGCCTTCAATCTTTCCCAGCATCAGGAAACTATTTTCCAGTGAGTTGCCTGTTTGCATCAGGTGTCCAAAGTATTGGAGCTTCAGCTTCAGCATCAGTCCTTCCAATGAATATTCCGGGTTTCCTTTAGGACTGAATGGTTTGATCTCCTTGCTGTCCAAGGGACTCTCAGAGTCTTCTTCAGCACCAAAGTTTGAAATTCTTTGGCCCAATGGAAATGGACAAATAATCTTATATTTTCTATTAGCTAACCAGGGAGTTATCAATGCCATTGTCAATATTTTGTGTTACACCTGGATAAATATTACTTGACTAGACATACCAACCTATTTGAAACTGAAGGAGATGGCCACATTTCTGATAAACTCAAATGGATTCTAGGACATGATTTTTAACCTGGTTTCAGTAACGTAGGATTCCACAAAGCCTAAACACCCTTTTCGTCTTCATGTCCATGGTGGTTGCCAAGTGTAGACTCTCTGGAGTCTTGACTGTAGGTGTACAAATAAAATCACATCATATGTTTCAACAGCTCATCACCTGGCAAATGGAACAGGGAGGCCAGATTCATCCAACTCCCAACTGTTATTTCTGTGATGATAACGTCACCTGGCATCCTGACAGTGATGTAGAGGCTGCTTTTGTGGCTGACCTTTTGGTTTGGACAGAGAATGGCCATAAAGCGAAGGGTCTGCAGGATAAGAACCAGTACCCTTCTCCCATCAATTATGCAGTTATCACCATGGCCTGTCTGGATTTCCGTAGCACTTTGTTCTTCACTCATCACCTCGCCTTACTTGAGACGACCTTTGCCTTAAGAAAATAATCAGTCCAAATAGTGGTTCCACTTCTGATGCCCACAATGAAAACCATGGCCTCACTTCTGAGAAGACAGTGCTTCAGGAGTCTGTCTACACATTCCGCCTCAGTGCAGCGGGCCAGTGAGACTCAGTTTGCTTGTGTCGTCTCAGGTTATCTTTGGGGTAGAAGGCTTTTCATAGGAATTAGGTAGGATTTGTTTTATCATCTTACACATTTAATATCTGCTCTAGAACCCTCTGAAAAAAATTCATGTTTTAGATGTTCTTCTGACAAAAAACTTTTGAATTTTTTGAGGCAAAGAGTTTCACAAATCCAGGAAGAGACCCAGCATGCATGCCTTAATTAATTTGTTAATTAATTCCTTTGTTTATTTAACAACCATTCGGGACAGCTGTTGTGTACAGAACCCTGTGCTAGGTGAGAGGAGCATAGCAGTGAGCAAGGCAGAGGTGGTGTTACCCTTGGTTACCTCACAGAGGTGTTTCCTGAAAGCATGAGCAGTATTTTGCCTCCTTCATTAGTCCATTGCCTTCTCCTTAGTTCAGCCAGCCCTGCCCTATCCATGGCGCATGGCTAGGGGAATGCTCTGAGGATTATCCAGGGTGAAATAGTCTCCTTACTATACAGCTGCTGCATAAGTTCATATGCTCAGAATCCTCTTGATATCATAGAATTCAAGAGTTGGAAGGGAACTGGGACATAGTTATCTAGTTTTTTTATTATGTAAATTGTATTTATTTTATAAATTAGTAAACTGAGGCCAAGGAAAACTGAGGCCCAGAGATACTGCGAAACCTGTCCCAGAATCACAGAGCAAGTGTGTTTGCTGTTTGTGGGTGTGGCTATGTACAAAAGAGGGGCATACAAATCATGTATTTTAAATAAAATGAGTCAGAATCAAGATCATTAAAAACAGGCTTTCTGGGAACTCCCTGGCGCTCCAGTGGTTAGGACTCCATGCTCTCACTCCTGGGGGCCACGTTTAATCCCTGGTCAGGGAACTGAGATCCTGAAAGCCGCACAGCTCAGTCATGCTTTTAAATGAGTTTCCTGAGATTCCCGCAATTGGTCAAGAACTCTAAGTCTTTATCTGTAAAGGCAAAAGATTGTTCAGTTTGGATATTCCAGCATCAGTGTTTCCTCTGTTTTGGGAACATTAGGATTTTTAAAACTTGGATTAAAAAGGTCACATAAATTATTCAAAAACATCCTCTACTATTTACATAAAGCTCATATCCCTGTTGCCGTGTTAGAAATAGCACGTTATAGCCCCGCACTGATATCTAGGGTTGAGAGTTGTGGGGAGTAAGAACCTTAAGAGGCATCAGGCCCCTTTCCCTGAGCAGACAGGCAATTCTGAGACAGAAGGGGTCACTCAGAGACAGAGACCCTTGTGCCCACCTCTTCATTGTGAAGTTAGGATCAGCCCTCCCAGACTTGCTAACCTCTGAGTGACCCTTCCAAATTCAGATAATCCGGTAAGGGTCAGCCCACCAGCCCATCACCAGCAGCTCCATCAGAGCCTGAAAGGTCCTGGGCTGGGGTGAAGGCAAGCGGGGGCTCCTTGAGACTGACCCCCCCATCACCAGTGGAGATAGTCTTAGGTCTGGTGTGAGGTCTGACAGAGTTGCCCCAGGCCGAGGAGTCAGGAGGGTCTTGTTTCTTTTCCAAACTGCAATTGTTGAAGAAAGAGGGACTTCATTTAGAACCAGCCTGGACCAAAATTTGCTTTGTTCTTTGGGGATCTATTCTTTTTTGCAGAGGCGCTCTGAAGGGATGGCTGAAAATGGCACCACCAGGGTAATGTGAGGGGAGTGGAACCATATGATGGAGGATAAAGCCCAGAGAATCCGAAGCTGGTTCACAGACAGCGGAGTCGGCAGGAGGGGAGATCAACAGAGACAAACTTAATCCCTGTCCTCAAAGAGACCTGCCCACCGGGCTTTAGCAAAAGCCTCTGTGCTTTTCCTCTGTTCCTGGAGAATTTAGACAAAATAGCCTTGAGCCCCATGAGGCAGGGGAGCAAAATCCCCTCCCCAAGCGAGGCCCACCCCATATGGAACTGGGGCCTTCATGGGTCTGATGAGGTCTGCGTCTGGAGGGACTGAGGCTGGTGGGCTACTGGGAACAGGGCCCTGTTGGGGAAGAGGGGCTTGAACGTGTCCTCGGATCTGGGAAGAACCTCAGAGGTCGTCTGGTCCAATTCCTGCACTCTGGGGGATGGACATTGAGGAACAGAAGGGGCAAGGCCTGCCGTGTCACTCAGGGCCTGTTGCATTTCAAGTGCAGAACTTCTGACTTCTAGTCAAACCCTCTTCCCAGATCCTCAGCCTAAGCGGAAGTTTCGGGTTTTTGTTCATTCCCTCATGTGTTCCTTGAATTGCATAAGCTATAATTGTCCAAGGTTTGTACCTTGCCTTGTATAAGATCTGTGGATGAGTCAGAGGAAGCTCACTGTATTATCTTTGCACCTCAGGCACTTAAACTTTGAGCACACATGCACACACACACAAACACTACACACATGCCCACAGAAACACACACATGAAAACACATGTATGCATAAGAACATGCATGCATGTGCACACACAAGTAATTTGTGATGGAGAACCCTATGTAGTTTCTTCCTTAATGACCTTATGGACACAAAGACACGCGGCATGTGCTGGGGTGGGCACCACTCTAGTTCTCTAAGAACACGTCCTGGCCTGGACCTTAGAGATGATCTGTTTTACGTGTCTGCCCAGCTCCCTGGACACTGGCTTGCACCAATGCCAGAATTTGGGGGATGGAATTGAACTGATTTGAAATGAAATGGAACTTAGCTAAGTGTAAAGATAAGTAAGGCCCTGGGTAGTGGGTGCATCAAAAAGTTGGGTGTGAGGCTCGGGGTGCGGGGGGAGGAAGGGCATCAAAAAGGTGAGAAAGAGAAGGGCATTCTGGGTTGAAGGACTAGCTAAAGGATAGTACTAATATTAGTCATCATTAATTGACCACCAACTGTGTATCGGCCAGGAAGTCATTTATGTGTATGTACGTGATGCCATTTAGTCCCCATGGTAAACATGTGATGGTGCCATTATTATCCCTAAATTATAGATGGGAAAACAGGCGCAGACAGAGTAAGTCACTCTTCCAGTTAGTAAACAGCAGAAGTGGAATTCTAACGCAGGCCTTCTGGCTTTAGAGCCTCCTCCTGTCTGTGCTGTGTGAGAGAGCTTCTCTTTGCTCAAATGCGACAGCATTGTTTGAATAGAAATGAATGTTCCTCTCAAGAGTGCAGGAGGGGAGATGTGCGGATGTGTAAAAATTGGTGTCATGTTTTGGAAGAATGGCGTGGCACCGCATGTGGAGAGAGCATTGAGGGCGTGCACTCTCTTTGACTCAGTATTTTCATTTCTAGAAACATCGCCAAAGGAAATAATCAGAAATGTGCACTAAGGTGCACAATCGGAAATGACCTACATGTTCTTCAGTAGGGAGTGCTTATTCAACTTCTATGCAGAGAACATCGTGAGGAACGCGGGGCTGGAAGAAGCACAAGCTGGAATCAAGACTGCCAGGAGAAATACCAATAACCTCAGATTTGCAGATGACACCACCCTTATGGCAGAAAGTGAAGAGGAACTCAAAAGCCTCTTGATGAAAGTGAAAGAGGAGAGTGAAAAAGTTGGCTTAGAGCTCAACATTCAGAAAAAGAAGATATGGCATCAGATCCCATCACTTCATGGGAAATAGATGGGGAAACAGTGGAAACAGTGTCAGACTTTATTTTGGGGGGCTCCAAAATCACTGCAGATGGTGACTGCAGCCATGAAAGTAAAAGACACTCCTTGGAAGGAAAGTTATGACCAACCTAGATAGCATATTGAAAAGCAGAGATATTACTTTGCAAACAAAGGTCTGTCTAGTCAAGGCTATGGTTTTTCCAGTAGTCATGTATGGATGTGAGAGTTGGACTGTGAAGAAAGCTGAGCGCTGAAGAATTGATGCTTTTGAACTGTGATGTTGGAGAAGACTCTTGAGAGTCCCTTGGACTGCAAGGAGATCCAACCAGTCCATTCTAAAGGAGCTCAGTCCTGGGTGTTCATTGGAAGGACTGATGCTGAAGCTGAAACTCCAATACTTTGGCCACCTCATGCGAAGAGTTGACTCATTGGAAAAGACCCTAATGCTGGGAGGGATTGGGAGCAGGAGAAGGGGATGACAGAGGATGAGATGGCTGGACGGCATCACCGACTCGATGGACGTGAGTCTGAGTGAACTCCGGGAGTTGGTGATGGACAGGGAGGCCTGGCGTGCTGCAATTCATGGGGTCACAAAGAGTAGGACACGACTGAACGACTGAACTGAACTGAGCATAAATTGTAGCATCATTCTACAGCAAAATATGATGCAGGCTTTAAAAATTAAAAATTCCATTTGCTCCTGTTAGTTTGTGTCTTAAGTGTACATTGAGAAAAGGTGACTGTGACCTATAACAAGAGCCCCCTGTCAGGAATAGCAAGAAGCTGGGGTTGGGACCCCTGGCCAGTTCTGGTGGATGCAGTGAGGCCAGGCAGAGGTGAGGCCTGCAGTGGGGGAGTGAGTCTCAGCTCCAAGTGATCCTGACCCCGGGGAGGGGCGTTGGCCATCCAGCAGCCAGCCTGGGCCCTGGCACCGGCTCCAGTCTCTGGGTTTAAAGAGCTTTAAAAGCTCATTAAAAAGGCTCCTTAGACATCAAATGGCTCTTAAAAATCAATATTTTGATGATTTAAGTGCAAAGGAATCAGAAACATATGGATCAAATTGCCCTCAAATTATACAGACTTTAAAAAAAAAAATGTGTTGGTCTTTAGCAAGCCCCAAATATTTGAAAAACAGATAGAGACATTTTCCTCTTCTCCAGACAGAGCTCAGCGAGGTCAGCTTGGAGTCCAAAAGGAGGTAAGTGGGAGTGGGGCGGGGTTCAGAGGGAAACAGAAGGCTATTCCTGCAGGTGGTGCCTTGCCGTGGAGGCGGGGCTGCAAAGGTCAAATGTGCGTGTGTGTGTGTGTGTGTGTGTGTGTGTGCACGCACATAAGCATATATGAGTGAGCCTGGGTACGTATTCTCCTCTGGGTCTGCCCAGACTCTCCCTGAGCCTACTTCCCATGGCCAGTCCCATCCCTCTGCGTCCTGGCCGTATGTATGTATTCGTGTGTCCAGTGTTGTTCCCGACCTAAGATTTGCAGAGTAAATCCCTTTGGTTCATCCTTCTGGGGTCCATCCTCTCTCTCCAGACATCCTCCTGCAGTGGATGAGGTGCTGCCTGTCCTTGGAAGCTTCAAGCTGAGATCGACACAAGCATCACTTGGCCCAGAAGTGATCAAACATTTCTCAGCTGTGAGCTAGTTCTGCAAATGAAATCTTGGGGATAAAGCCCAGTTGTGTAACTGATAAAACAGGAGTTACTAAGGCCCTGATTCTTTCCTGTAGAATGCTTGAGCTCTGACAGCAGAGTTTGAAACCCACAAACCTCATCCTCAATCCTTGTTTTGCAGACAAGGAAGCTGAGGCCCAAAGCAGGAAGACCCGCAGCACACCAGCAGAACCAGAGGAACACTGTCGCACACATCACTTTAGCTTGTGTGTGTGTGTGTGTGTGTGTGTGTGTGTGTGTGTGTGTGCGCCAAGTCGCTTCAGTCGTGTCCAGCTCTTTGAGACCCCATGGACTGTAGCTCGCCAGGCTCCTCTGTCCATGGGATTCTTCAGGTAAGAATACTGGAGTGGGTTGCCAGGCCCTGCTCCAGGGGATCTTCCTGACTCAGGGACTGAACCCACATCTCTCGTGGCTGCTGCATTGCAGGTGGATTCTTTACCGCCGAGCCCCTGGGAAAGTCCTCACTTTAGCTCACCTCAGTCCAAAGCATTCAGTATTTACTGCCCCCTCCCCTTTCTTATGATGCAGCCCAAAGTCTTGCTTGGGGTGGTAGATGGCAGAGCCCACAACACCTTGGTGCCAGCCTCATGGTGACAACAAGGTTTTGAAGATGACTCTCCTGTGCTGAATTCCACCTCTGGAAGGAGGCAGTTGGGGTGGGAGCAGCGAGCTCCCGCTTTTGAAATCTGCTGCTGGACCCTTAAAAAGGAGGAGACAGGCCACACCTGGAGCCCTGAGATGAGGGCAGAGTGGCTCCAGGGGAAACAGGAAGGGGGCCAGCTGGCTTCCCATCTCCTGCTCCTCCCTTCAAGGTCCTCCCACCCAGTTGTCCAGGGGAGAGTCTTGGGTGAGAGACCAGTGATTGATAGGGATGGAAGTGACTCGGGAGGCCCCAGGGGCATTTGTGGGGGCACCCACCTCCCAACTAGACTCACTTCTGGGCTGAGGGTTGGCCCTCCACACTGGGGGCCCTGTACACCTCCATTTCTCTTGCTCCAAGGAATGTGCCGGACCCCAGGCCTGTGACACCTCCACAGGACAGGGGCTAGTTCTCTGTCCTGGCTCCAAGAATGGCTTGGGGAGCACTGGCCTTTGTCGGGGTTGGGGTGGGGGCTTGTGGGCCCATTAAGCAGGCTCTAGTTGTCTCCTCGCCTCTCCACCCCCACCAGTGCCACCAAGGAGGCTTGTTAGTTATTGCAATGATTTCCACCTCGATGGGCAGATCTCATTGGCCAGAATAGAGGCTTGGGGCACTCCCTGCACCCCATACACACACACACACACACACACACACACACACACACACACACAGAGGCTGAGGAGCGGGGAGTGGGGTGGAATATCAGGAACGGAAATGATGGAGAGATGGACGGGGTTGGTCAAGGGTACCAAAGAGATTGGCCATCCGCTGGCATCTGAGGCTGGCAGGGCACAGGCTTGTGGGACAGGGTGGACCCCTAGCAGCTAGCTGCATCACCATCATTAGGAGAGCCAAGGGCAGTCAGCTTGGCCATTTAGCTACCCATGGGTTCCTTATAGCCCTGTCCTTGGGACCTTCTTCCAGCAGTGCCTGGCTGAACAGGAGAGACCAGGTAAAGGGTGGGATTGCATTGGCATCTGGGAGGAGGGGGAGGGGTGGGAGGCAAGTTGGGGTGGTAGGCCTCGCCTGACATCTATGCAGTGACTCAGGGAGAGATCTGAGGGCTGATGGTTTGGCCCTGAGGACCTTGGCCTCCTGGCTTGGGACAAACCAGCCTACTGCCTATTAAATGCAAAGAGATAAAATCTTCTCTTTGACACCACGAAAGGACAGGGAGTGGAAAACACTTCTCAACTCAAGGTTCTTGTTTCCGGACGGGTACTTCTCCCTGTCCCTCTGTGCCTGGCCTCTGGAGATTCCATGTGGAGAGAAACAAGAGACCCAGATCCAGTTCCCCAGGTTGAACCAAGCAGTCCATGGGCTAACAGCCCCCTGAGAAAGGGCTGCCCCCATAGCATCTGGCAACTGCATCTGAGTGGGCTGGGGTCTGGTCCCTACCCCCACCCCTCAATAGAGGAAGATCATTCTAAGCCTCTGGCTCCCAGGACCCGTAGTGGGCCACTGAGTCTCGGCCTTGGTCTGGGGGACCCCTACAGTTCTGGGACGTGGTCCTTTCTATCTCTGTACCTTTTCTCCCCATCCCAGGCTCTCCACTCCTCAGGCTCGGTGCAAGCTCTCTTCTTCCCTCCCATCTTCGCTACATGCTGTCTCTCACACACAGGGTACATGGGCAAATAGGAAGTGGTTCTCAGAGATGTGAGGATTTGGTTTGGCTGAGAGGCAGGGGCAGCTCTGCCTTTAGCCCTCTTCTCTCACTCAGCTCAACCTTAGTGTTGTCCTCTGCCCAGGCAACACCCCTGCCTGGCTGGGTTCAGACAACTCCAGAGCTCCAGGCCAGCGTTTTCCTTCCCCTCCAGACTCACATCCCTAACAGCCCCCTGATACACGGCTAGGGCTGACCCAGCATCCTCTCCCCCTGGCTTCCTGCCTGCCCGCTCCATTCAGCTGAGCAGACCAGAACCCTGGGGTCACCCTTGGTAGCACCCTGCCCTTGCCCCCTCATATCTGTTCATCACATGGCTCTCTCACCTCTAACCCCTTAGCCCCAGGTCCCAGCCATCAGTGCTCACTGGGGTGCAGGCACAGACTCCCAAATATCCACTCTTATGTCCCATCAAGGCTTTTCACATTTCTGGTTGCGTGAGTTTTCTAAAATGCAAAGCTGCCTGTGTCTTTGCCCTTTTAAAAAGCCCTGGCCCTCTCTGGTCAGTGGACCTTGCCCCCAGTGACCCAGCTCATCCTTCCTCCAGCAACTCCTCCCTGAACTTCTGATCCAGGCCCAGTGAATTCCTGGCCTGACCCAGGCCACGTAGGTGCTCTTTCCCTCTGGGCCTTGGCAGGTGCTGTTCCCCATCTCTGGCACATCCATGCTGGTCAGCCCACCTCTCAGCCCATGCCTGACCACCTTGAAATGTCATTCCTGATATCCCCAGTAGAGCTGTGGCCACTCACAGCATCTCTGTCCGTGAGGTCTGAGCACGATTCACCAGAATTTTTCTTTGATCGTCTTTCTGGAAAGCCTGGGTGTAGCATGAGGGCAGGCACCATATGAGACCCCCAGCTCAGTGCCTGGTCAGTACCCATGGAGCAGAGGAGTGAATGAGTGTGTCTGGGTGGAACACATAGGCCAGCGCCCCCTGCCCTCTTTCTAGGCCAGGTCCCAACTGTGCAGGCCCCCAAGACACTCTGTATACCAGGCATCTGGGCCTTGCGGAAGTAATAAGCAGCCCAGCTATGGAGTATGATTTTATTTTTTTAAGTTTGGGCTGTTTCACTTCTAGCCCAGGGCTGGAATGGAGAGGCTCCTGGCTTCCTGCTCACCTTGTCATCCTGGAGGGAGTTCCATGGAGGTCCTTGTCGTTCAGTCACTCAGTCAAGTCTGACTCTGTGACCTCATGGACTGCAGCACACCAGGCCTCCCTGTCCTTCACCATCTCCTGGAGCTTGCTCAATCTCATGTCCACTGAGTCGGCGATGCCATCCAACCATCTCATCCTCTGTTGTCCCCTTCTCCTCCTGCTCTCAATCTTTCCCAGCATCAGGGTCTTTTTCAGTGAGTCAGCTGTTCACATCAGGTGGCCAAAGTATTGGAGCTTCAGCTTCAGCATCAGTCCTTCCAATGAATATTCAGGGGTGATTTCCTTTAGGGCTGACTGGTTTAATCTTGCAGTCCAAGGAACCCTTAAAAGAGTCTTCTCTTGAGTCTTCTCCATGGAGGAGAGCAACACAAATCTGACAGGAGGCCAGGAAGTTGACTGGTTCCATCTACCCAAGCTATGTAGCTGCTCATTTCTTTATTCATTCCACAAACATTTATCAAGCATCTACGGTGTGCTCATCACTATCCCAGGAGCTGGGATATACATGGTGAACGAAACAGTCTCAAGCCCTTCCTTCTAGGAGGTGTGAGTCAGACTAGAAAGACAGACCTCAGATAAACACACATGAAATCATGTGCATGAAGGGAAGGGAACGGAGAGGCAATGCGGTGCAGACCTCTTCAGACGAGTGCTCAGACAGGCCCTCTCCGAGGGACAGCTTTTAAGCCGAGACCTCAAAGGTGCCGCTCAGAGAACTGAGGAAAGAAAGACTCCAGGGGAGGCAGCCTGTGCAGTGACTTGAGTGAAGGTCTTCAGCCCTCTTCACACCTCAGTTTCCCCTCTTGTGGTGGGGAAGCTGCCTGTTCACAGGCTTGGTGAGAGATGGGAAGAAAGACATGTCCAGTCAGACTCAGCAGCCATATGAATCTGTTCGATATTTGTGGCAATATGGCTGGCCCTCTGTTCTTCCACAGGGAGGCACCACCGTCTTTATCCTCCTTTAAGGGTAAACCACCCTTGGAGGATCTCCTCTCAGCCTTCTCGGCTGCCTACTTCTCAGTCTGAATTCCATCATCAGAAGCTATCAGGAGACCAGATTTCATAGATGAGAGTGCTGGGACCTAACATAGAAATAGGGGCAAGAGACCACTGTGGGGAGGATAGAAGACCAGGAACCCTCAAGAATGAACCCAGTGCCTGGCATCATGTTTGGATCAAGGCAGGGGCTCCAGATAGGTTTGCTGAGTGAATCAACAAACGTTCCCCACGACCTCAGACCCACAGAATGGAGATTTCTGGGTGACAAGAATTCTCTAGGGCTCCCACTCCTTACCCTTTCCTCTTGGTTCAGTTCCAGTCTTTCCCTACTTTCCTCGCAAGCTTTCAGTGGTATTAATGTTCCCACTTTCCCAGTGGACATTTGGCTGGGCTGCTGGGATGGTGTGCGTGTGTGCGGGCACGCAGGCTATGTGGGGACTGGAGACAAAGGCCCCAGAGTGAGATTCAGGGCACAGCTGAACTGCCCTGAACTTTCCTTTTTGTTTTCAAGGAAATGCATAATCCAAGAACCACCCACGGCCCTGGCGGCCGCTAAGCAGGGCTGGAATGTGCTGCCTTTCCCGTTAGTAATTGTCTTTTCTGGTTAGCCTGTAACCCTTCCCCTGCCATTCCCTACCTCTGGGTCCAGGCCTGCCCTTTGGGGCATGAGCAGAGCTGAGGTGGACGCCCAGGCTGCCCTCTTCAAGGCTACCCCAAATGCTCCTACCCCACCCCTAGGGCGTGGCCAGCGGGGTTGAGGACCCGACCTTGGCATTGCATCACAGACCATCTGCTACACAGTGATTCCTCTTTGCTCTCGCAAGAGCTGCCGAGGTGGCTGTCAAGGACTCGGGGACCTTGGGAGGCAACTTGGTTTTGCCTGGGGCCTGCTGGCCTTTTTTCCATTGTCTGTGTGTCCGACTTTCGCCATGTCTGTGACTCTGAGTGGGTGTCAGTAGGAGCCTGTGCGGGAATGTGAGTTTGTGTAGGTGTCTGATCTGGGACGCTGAGGGCGCCCGCACTTGTGGCCTGACTGTGTGTGTGTGTGTGTGTGTGTGTGTGTCCTGGGAGGGAAAGAGGCTTGCTCCTGAGCTGACTCAGCACTTCTGTTTCCCACCCACCCAGCTGAGCCATTAACCCTTCCCCAGGGAGGAGGCAACACCCTAGGCCCGCCAGGTTTTTGCCTTTGGCTGCCCCACCCCCAAAGGAGGTTCTTAGCTTTAATCCTTAGGGGCTCTAGAGGTCAGAGGCTTGTGCTGCTTCCTGACCCTCCCAGCCGGGCCCTGCATTCTCTGGTTCTGGAAGAATCTTCTGGAGCCCTCTGGCTGTGTTTCCTGAGGTGACTGTTTCCTGAGGCTGCCTTCTGCTCAGATGGAGGGGTTTCTGCCAAGTAAGAAGAGGCACTGGGGTGTTCCTTGGACCGCAACACCACCTCTCTCCACGTTGACCGCAGCTGCCTCCTCCTCAGATAGGCCTGACTGTCGGCTTTGAATTCTTCAAGCAAGCAGTGACACCCCAGATGGGGAGTGGGTGCTGGTGTGGCCTGGGTTCCCCCATGTCTAGGAGGTCTGCACCTTGAGACCTCAGGAGCTCAGGATGACGGAGGGGCTGGGAAGTCGGGGGTGGGAAGAGCTGGGATCTCGGTTCGTAGCCTTGGGGTGGAGGCCTGCCTGCGCCCTAAGCAGCTGGCAGGGGAGGCAGTGCCAAGACCCGGTCCCGTGTGGCCATTGAACATTTGGTGCGAATCAAAGACTTTTTCCAGCCAGGAGAGGAATGCTGCTGAGTGGGGTTTGAGAACGGGTCTGGCAGGGCAAACACTGCCCTAATTGAGGCCCTTTTAGACTTTTAATTACAAGCAGTGTTTTCCCAAGCTTCCTAAATTGACCGTGGAGACCCGCTGGTGCTATTGGCCGTGCCAGGGACAAGGAAAAAAAAATGTTGTTAAAGCTTTTTCAGCGAGGTTTATTTTTGCCATGTTTTGAGGTGGAAGAGCTCACACAAGTGGAAACCAGAGCCATTTGTTCTCAGAAAGCCTCCTCCAGACACAGAAGGACCGACGCCCACGGGTGTGATTAGACACTCAGATAGGACACGCAAACGCACAGACGCACACACCTGGAGCGCAAGACACAGGTACAGACAGACGCGGTCATGGACGCGGCTGCAGATGCTGTAAACACGAGGCTGGAAATCCAACCCAAGCACCCGGAGCGTTTTCAAAAGGAAAACATTGTTCCTGGCTCTCATGAGGCACACCTCCACCTCCGTCTCCTCCCACCCTGCAGGCTGGCCGGGTCTGGGCCTGCTTCAAGCCCCTGTCCCCTTCTCATGGTCTGTTTACAAGGGCAGACTGCAAAGCCCCAGCTGGGTGTCCCTTATGCCAGCGAAGCCTTTGTCCTAGTCTTGTCCCAGTCCCCAGGGGATGTGACTATCTGGGAAGGAAGGCCATGCCCTTGTCTGTGGAAAGAGGACAGCTCCACAGCTGAATCCTTGGGGCACCTTCCAAGAGAAATATCCATAGTGTTTTGGAGGCAGCCCGTCTAGGTTATAGATTCAGAGGACACCTGAATGCTGAGCTCTGCTTATGGGCAAACATCACCTGCATCCCAGGACCCCCTTCAGGCAATGAAATCTGGATCCCAGTGCCTGGGGCCTGGGAGTCTGCATTTCATCCCACTGCTTACCCCTGTATCCTGACACTGGGCGAGCTCAGTGCATGTTCGCTGAGGCAGTGAATGGCTAATGCTGAGCTCTGGGAGCCCCTGACAGCTCTGAAGGACAGTGTAGGTTCTCCATACATGGGTGATCTGAGAGGGAAGCCCCCCTGGAGCCCTCCCACTCTCTTCTCTTTCTGTTCCCCTCATGCTCCACGCCTGTGGGTCTGGACACCTGGGTAGACTCCAGAATCCCTCCTCAGTGTTCAGCTGGGAGCCCAGTAACACTGCATGATAGAAATAGGCAGAGGAAGAGAGGGAGCCCAGAGACAACTGCTTCCAATCTGCCATCTTGCCAAGGGTCCCCTTGGGCCTGGGCCGTGCCCGGACACAGGGCAGGAGGCCAGGGGCCAGGAGCAGAGGGAAGCCCCTGAACCGGGGCTTGGGCAGGGGGAGCCTTGGTGGCAGTTACAGGACGTTGATATTGTCCCTTATCTGGGGCTCCTGGCTCTTACACCACGTCCCCAACCACCCCTGGAGTCAGGGGGCCCCTGCCGCTCCCTCCCCAAACAGACCGTTACTGGGTTTCCGTTGTCTGGGGAAGGGGCAAGAAGCTGTCTGCTTAATTAATCATTTTAGGCCACCCTGGGAAACTCATTAAGCCACCTCTCAGGGCTTGGAGCAGGAACGCTGCTCTCAAAGTCGGAACTTTCTGATCTTCCCCATTGGGGTTCGTTTTCCTTTCCACTCGTGTACACACACGTGTGTGAGAGTGTGCCTCTGTGTGTGTGTGTGTGTGTGTGAGTGAGCAGGCGAGCCAACATTCCCCTGTATCCACGATTGTGTGTGTGTTTGCGTTTCCTAGATTCTGCAAGGAACTTCCCCTGATTCTTCTTAATTACCAGCCTAGAAGAAATTCAAGATGCTCAGAGCAAAGGTCAGACTCCACCTGTTTTCCCTGCACTTCATTTTCTGGCAGTTCCCACAATAGGACAGATAAGTAAGAGATTAAGGCAATCTTTTCTAATTAAAGTAATTAAAAAACGGCGATGATTGCACCTTTCATCTGAAAGGGAAAATATTTACTCATCCAAACTGCAGGCCCTTAAAAGCATTCAGGAGGTCTATTTTCAGACAGAACCTCCTCCCCTCCCCCAGTCAGTTCTCTCTCCTCCAGGACACACACACACAAAGGCAGGTTTATTTAACAAGAGGCAGCTTGACAGGGGCACCGTGAATGCTGGGCCGGAGAATGGGAGCCTGCAGCAGGTTCCGAGCAAGTGGACACTTCAACCCAATCCCTCCCAGGCCCTGTAGGGCTTTTTCGATCTGACCAGTCAAAGCTTTACTGTTGTTCCTTCTCTCCACCTGGGCACCCACCTGAGGGCCCCCTGCCTCCCTCTGACAGACAGCTCCACTCCCCTTTGACCTGTCTGCTCTGAACTGGCTAGCATGGGGAGCTCAAAGTGGAAGACTGGATATAGCCTGTCCATCTCTCCATCTTCTCATCCTTTTAACCAACATGCATGTAGTAAGTTGCCTGTGTACTTGACATCAGTGGGGAAGGGGCGCTGTGGTAGCGGGGGAGAGGTGGTATAGCCCCTCTCCCAAGAAGCACAGTCTAATTACCTTTATGCAAACTCCCCTTGGTTTCCCCAGGAGAAATCAAACACTTCAAGTTTTTGAGGCAAGTGTATCACCTAGTCTCCTGGTGAATGGGAATTGCGAACTTTTCCCTAACTAGGGAGTTTTTCCTGGGACACATGGCAATGGGGAGAGAGGTACCCTGACACTCCAGGGCCAGGACTCGAGGCATGTATGGTCTTTGGTGGGTGTGAAAGGTGTGAAGGGGCAGAGGTGTTGACTGCCCAGTCCCATGACCTAGGGGTGACACGGTCTCTGCCCCATATGCCCCCCTTCTTATCCCCACTGCCAGGAGAGAGGGTGTGCTCTGGAGCTGGCACAGTTAGAGTTTAAAGCAGCCTTGATGGGATAATCCCATTTAGAGGCTGTTCCCCAGTCCGGGGATATGACATGAAGAAAAATCCTGGGAACCTGCTCCAGGAACATCCGGCCCCAGCTGTCCCCTGAGAAGGACCTGGTGGCCTCTTCCTGTCCAAGCAGGGCTAGACAGTGTCCTCAGCATGACCGGCAGCTCTCGGCTGTCTTCTCTGGAGAGGCATGGGCTCAAAGAGCCAGCATGGGCAGATCTGTTTCTGCAGGGAGCCCGCTGTCCAGGAGGGCTGGGCGAGGAAGAGTACACCATGTGCTGTGTGTCCAGCCTGTTTGTGGAGAGGCTTACTTCCTACCCAGACAAAGACTGGGTCCAAACCTACAGGGTTCTCCCTGTCCCACAAGCTCACTCAGTGTCAACTATCGTTGGACTCCTCTGGCAAAGTGTTAGTCGCTCAGTCGTGTCCAACTCTTTGCGACCCCATGGACTGTAGCCCACCAAGCTCCTCTGTCCATGGAATTCTCCAGGCAAGAGTACTGGAGTGGGCTGCCATGCCCTTCTGCAGGGGTCTTCCCGACTCAGAGATCGAACCCGGGTCTGCAGCATTGCAGGTGCATTCTTTACCACCGGAGCCACCAGGGAAGCCTTAAGTCAATCAAGGTTTCCCTCTTTTTTACCTGGAGTGACAGGTCTCATTTTACCACTTTCCTACCTGATCACCCGCAGTGGCTCCGCAACTCCTAGGGAAACAGATTCACTGGCACAACTTGAAGCCCAGTGGCCTACCTCACATCACAGGGGACTTGATTCAGCCCTGACCCCGACTGGTCTCTTCCTGCTGCTCCCAAACATCAAGGGAGCCCGTGAGATGCTGTGAAAGTTGTGGGTTCCCAGGAGTGCACATGTCCAGCACGCAAAGATGGGAACAGTTACAGAGCTCCTGGGTGCCCCAGAACCCATACCCAGAGCCCAGGTTGGGACCTTTTCTTTCCCACAGGCCCGTCTGCTGGATTTGTCTCCAGACTACCCCTACCAACCCTAGTCCAACCCATCCCAGGAAGCTGCAGTGCCGGCGCCTGGGCCTAGACCCTGAGTTGGGTAGGTGGACCTGAGTGGCCAGGTCAGCCTCACTCAATGGATTTTGTTTGACCAGCCAACACATTTGGTGATTAATTTGTTCAGTGGAAACAGTCCCTGGGGGACTGGAATCTTTGTTGCAAAAATAAATTTTCCCTCTAGACCTAGTTTTTATAATCTTGCTCTCTCTGCATTCTGGCTTTTTTTTTTTTTCTGTCTTTTGTCTTTCTAGTATCCCAACCCACTTTTATCTTTTTCCTTTCCTCCCACTGAGACCCAAACAAACCTCCTGGTAAATAAACTCTCAGGCCGTGCCCTTAAAGAGACAGTGCATGCTTATTGCCAGCTGGGCGCTCATTCCTGCTCACTCTGTGAGACCCACATGTGATGGGCCGGGGGTGTTGCGGGGTCACTCTGGGACACTCGCTGGAAGAAGCTGACTATGAGCAAGGCTGTGCTGTGCTTAGGCGCTCAGTCATGTCCGACTCTTGCGACCCCGTGGACTGTATAGCCCATCAGGCTTCTCTGTTCATGGGATTCTCGAGGCAAGAACAGGAGTATGAGCAGTTTATCAGAAAAGTGTCCTAGGAGAGGCCTCTCCTTTCCCACACCTTTCTGGAGGACACAAACCAGGTAGAAAATAGTTTGAGGTTTTGCTGTAGCAGAGGTCACCCTGAGCGGTACTTGTGAGGTTTGACCGTGAGATTACTATTTTCTTTTGTGTATATGAACTGAAAAGGGTTCCTTCCCTTTCAAGTGTGATTTTAAAAATATATATTTTCATCTCTGCACGCCACCCGCCCTCCCCGCCTCCATCATCCCTGCCGCCGCCAAGTGAATATATCTCTGAAGTGACCATATCAGATGAAGAGAAAATACGATTAAAAGGACAAATCTAGCTTGCACACAACCTGCAGCTTCGCTCTTTTGTGACTTGAGGAGGCTCTGGTCTAGAATAGTATCATTTGTGTACTGCTGGGGTGGTGTGCTGGAGTCACTGTGGGGTGGAGTAGTGTGTGTGCATGTGTGTACACACAAGTCTGAGAGCCTGTGTTGGCACCAGATCGCTGCCGTGAGTGTCTCTGCCCTGAACAGGGTCTCCCCAGCACTGGGGATGTACACAAGCTGAGTTGTCAGGGCTGAGGAGACAGCAGTTCTTGGAGGAGGGGCTGGGCCATTTCCACGAGCCACGTGGCCTGGCCCAGGGAGAATGGTGTCCACTCCAGGATCCGGGCTGCTGGTTTGGAGGGGCTGAGAATAGGCCTTTGTAACAGTTTCCTGGCTGGGCTGAGCTTCTTGTCCCAGCCCACATCTGAGTAGCAGACCCAGAGAAGCGGCGTGGTCCTACAAGGCCCCCTGTGCCCTTTCCTTGCCCTTGAATCAAGGGCTGACCTCCCCTGGGGACGGGCACTGCCATCAGGCCCAACTACAGACACACCTGAAGCAGAGACCCCTGTGGAGCAAACAAAACCTAACTCAGGAGGGTTTCCCCTTTAAGAGAATACACTCCTCAGAGGGCCAGTTGCCCCCAGGGCTCTCTCCCACTCCCGCTTGGAAGCCAGGCAGAAAAATTGCCTGATGGGCAGGATTATGGGATTAGTCAACTTTCCCAAAACAGGCCCAGAGGCTCTGGGTCCAAAATGAATTTTGGTCTGAGCCTTTCCCTGTGATTAGTGACAGATGTGCCAGCCGGGCCCACCGCCTCCCTCTCCCAGCTTCGCCTCTTCCCTGAGTGCTAGGAACTCGTCGTGTTTGTTTCTGTGAAATGGGCCCTATGGTTCAGTGGCCCAGGGCCTAAGGAGGAGGGTATTACCAATTAGACCATCTGGCTTTGCCAACCTCTCCCCGTCTTCACCAGAGAGCAGCCCCTCCCCCAGAGCTCCCGCTGGACTAGAGGGATCGAGGGGGCCTACTAGCTGTGGTCTGTCCAGTGCCTGTCTCAGATTCCTGTCCCCACTCACTGTGCCCTGTTTCTGGGTCCAGCTTCCAGGATCCCCCTACATTCTAGCCTCGGCTTGGCCCCTGGCCCTTCTGGATTTGGGCCTGACCTGTAGTTTCAGTAAGGTGGGGGCCAACGCCAGTTCCAGAGCTGGTGTTTCCCAGGGAACCAACTCCTAAAGACCCCTCAGCTGAGGCCACCCTGCTGGGACAGTCAGACATCTGACAGTGTCCCTGTGGACAGATCTAGGGCTTGGATCTAAGCCAGGAGAGGTGCCTCTTCATACCCTGCATGACCTAGAGGCCTTGTTTGCATTTAGAAATCCCTTGCAGAGGGAGACTGTCCTTGGAGTTCTGAGTAAAGGCTGGGGGCAATGAAATAAAATTTGTTTCTCATTATAATGCTTGTGATCCCTAGAGCTAGCATAGTCTTCCATCTAGCTCTTTGTTTCCTCCAAATCTTCTGGTGGAGCTGACCTGGAAGTTTGTTTGGAAATGAGATTTTGTGACAGCCACTGGGATTACCTGAACTTGGCTCTTCTGGCCTATTATATCTCAGGCCACATCCAGAGTCCTGAGCCCAGGCCACATCCCAGAGCACAGTAGGAACAAGATCTGAGGTTTAGGCAGAGCTCAGAGCTCTGGGGAGGCCAGCTTCATACTAGGCTGGAAATGGGGACAAGACTGAGCACTCAGTCTCTCTCAAGGGAAGAGCTGGTCCTTCTTTCAAGGGTATAACATAACCTGGGAAGTAAGTAGGTCTTTTGGGTAAAAGAAACACATCTCATTAGATATTAGAGCTGGACAGAAATATGTAGATCTCCTGACTTGAGCTGGGCTTCCCTGGCGACTCAGTGGTAAAAAATCTACCTGCCAATGCAGGAAACATAGGTTTGGTCAGGAAGATCTCCTGGAGAATGAAAAGGCCTGGGAATATTCTTGCCTGGGAAATCCCATTGACAGAGGAGCTTGACAGTTCATGGGATCTCAAAGAGTCGGACACAACTTAGCAACTAACAACAACAACAACAACTTTAGCTGGCATCCGAATCACCTGCAAGGCTTGTTAAAACAGATTTCTGGGTCCTATGGAGAGATTCTGATTCGGTAGGGGGCAGTTTTGAGGATTTGTATTGCTAACAAGTTCTCAAAGGATGATGGTGTGAAAGGGAACACACTTTGAGAACCGTGATACTAGCCCTTCTCTCCCGTTTTACAGATGTTAGGGACAAAGCATCTTGAGCCAGGTCGGCGGGAAGTGATGGTGCAGCTGGGAGGGCAGGATTCTAACCTCCCTGTTAGCAGACCTTCTCCTGCCCAGCACTGCCTTGCATCAGTCCTTAGGCCCAGGGTCACACAGCTGGTAAGCAGCCCTCCCAGCTGGCCACCATGGCCCACTGGGCACTGTTTAGTGCTGGCTGTGACCTAGAAAGTGGGCTTGTGCCCGTCGCACCCAGTCGGTGCTAGAAATGAAGTGGCATGTTTTGGCGTGTTTTGGCCTCCGGGCTGAAAACTGTTTATTTGGACAATTAAGAACACGACTTCAGCTGAACCACAAAATTGGCCGGAAAGCTTTATCTTGGGTGGCACGCTCTTGGTTTCCTCCCCTACCCTTGCAGGCTTGTGGAGTAGGGCTGCACTGGACGGGGTGCAACTGGGAGTGGTTCTAGGGGCTCTGGCCTCAGCTCGGGAGAGATCAGAGTATCAGAAGCAAGCCTTCTTGGTTGCCTTTGTGCTGCTGATGGGATGGCAGTGGGGGTGTTAGAAGAAGACTCGAGTTCTTTAATCAGGGATGCTAGGGCCTCTGGGATCCCTTGAAATGAGGTTGGGATTTTTCCTGCAATTGTCCATGAGACTCAGGATTTGCTGGGCTGTCTTCCGCTCCCCAGAGATCACTGGCTCCACTTAACTCCTTCTCCTCCTCCAGCTGAGAAAGCTCACGTCGCCTGTCCCCACTCCAGGACACCAGGGGGCCCTTGGTCTTCCTTTAGTCCCCACCTCCTGGGCATTCCTGGGCCTCTACCACAATCAGGGGCTCGTGGGTAGGTAAGTCAAAGTGTCTGGTTAGAAACCTCCTTGAAGTTTAAGCTTCTCCCCAAACAGAACCCAAACCTCAGCCTCCCCTAGGGGCTCTGAAAGGAGCTGGCCCACCTCAGCGATAGCAGGTCACGATTGGTCATTGTTTCAAGACATGGTCTCATGACTGGGTGCTTGGGAGCTCTGTGGGGGTGGCCATGCCTGATTGCCTTCCT
The DNA here is from genome assembly GCF_001704415.2 of Capra hircus. NCBI lineage: Eukaryota > Metazoa > Chordata > Mammalia > Artiodactyla > Bovidae > Capra > Capra hircus. Next base: position 25,135,755 of record NC_030818.1, read on the forward strand.
CCTCAAGATGCCCTTGCTCATCCACTCCTTTCTATGGCAGCAGCATAGGCTTACCCCGTTCTCAAACCCTCTGGGGCCCTATCTGGAGCCCACCAGGTCCTTGCAAACAATGGTAGGACTTGTCCCTAGAACCTCAGCTTTTAAAATCCTAAATCTTATTCTGTTTCTAAATGGTTCACATTTGTCAATCTCATCTCTTTAGCTGCATGTTGAAAAATCTTCTTGGGGCAGGAGCTAGGTCTCCTGCCCATTATAAGCCCCTGTCACCAACCCCTTTGTTCCTGGGACCCACCTGGGGTCTGGGTTGGGACTGATGAGGGATTTTAGCATTCACCCCAGGGGTGAAGGACCTTTGTTCCAGGGCATGAGGGGGTGTGGGGACAAGTGAAACACATCTGATCCTTCTTTTATCTGACTTGGCAACTACCTTGGGATGAAGCCCCTTCCTGCAGCTCCCTCTCACAGCACTGCCCCCCCACACACACACCTTGGGGATGGGTACAAAGGCGGAGGGCTGGCAAGCAGGAGGGTGACGTTCCCCTTTGAGAAGTGCCTTCTCGCCCAGTGGATTCCAGCAAAGGGGTGGAAGGCAGGCATTTCGATGGAAACAGTCAAATCCCCAGTCTATTTCTTCATCCTGGCGCCAATCCCAATCTTCAAAGAAAAAAAAAAAAAAAGGCACAACAGAGAGAATAAGCCTGCCTGGGACTGAGCCAAGGGTGGAGGAAGTCAGCAGCCCAGCAGTCCAGAGAGGTGAACATCAGGCAAGAGCGTGAAAAATTCTACTTTGTTTCAAAATTGGCCAATTGCTTCCATATTCGTATAGACTGGTAAAGATGACATGGCTAGGGAAATGAGATTATAATGAGAGAGGAGAGAAGAGACAACGAAACAGAATGTAAATCTTGGGAGGAGACCCTGGGCTGCCGATTTGCCCACAAAGCCAGAGGCTCAAGGGGATGGGGGCACCCTTCCCTCTTGCCTCAGTCCCTCTGGAGCCTGTTGGCCCGGCCTCCACCTCCACCTGGGCAGTTCAGAGGTTCGCCTGTAAGCGGGTGCTTTTTCCTGGAGCTGGGACCTTGCCGCTTTCCCCCATTTCCTGGAGACGTTACAAATGAGAAAGGAGGCTGGGGCGAGGAGGAACAACAGCCTGAGCACTCTTCCTCCAGGAAGAAGACAGGTGTAAGAAGAGGGGAGATGGCTCAGTGGTTCCTGTCTTCCAACCCCGCCCTCCTCGACCCCCTCCCCTCGTCATCCTTTCGGGGAAGAGGCTGGGCCGTGAGGGCTGTCCCGGCCTCCTTTAGAGGCAGCGCTGCTCTGCACAGAGCCCAGCCCACATGCTACCCATCCGGGCAGGCCGGCCTCCTCACCAGAGGTGTGAACACGCCTGGGTGTTGGGGCCCGAATGAGGCACTGTCATGGACAAGTTGGAATTCGTTTGTGAACAGTAAACTGCCCCAGTCCCCGGGGCCATTTTCCATCATAAATCTGAATGATTGGACTCAGTAGAGCCCTAGTGCTGGAGCCATTTCCAGGGCAACAAGAAGGCTGGCAGGAGCTCTGACAGGGCCGGGCCTGCAGGGAGCTGGAGCCGGGCCCCCAGCGGAGGCCTTGGCTCTGGGCCACCTCCCGCCCTCCTACCCCACCGTACTGGGCACTGAGGGTCCTGCCTTCCTCCTGGAGAGCCTGTTCAAAGCTTGGAGGGCACACGCTTTCCTGTCCTCAGACCATCAGCCTGCTGCTTCTGGCTCCTTTCCCTCTAGGTCCCAGTCAAGGGTCTCCCTCCTGCGCGTGCCCACAGCTTAAGGAATCATGCTCCGTGTATGACTTCAAAGCTGTGTCCCCATTCCTAACTTCTCTCCAGGTCTGCCTGTAAGATTATCCAGGAGAGTGGCCCTCAGGCCAGGAGTCCCCAACCTCCGGGATTTAATGCCTGATGATCTAACATGGAGCTGATGTAATAATAACAGAAATAAAGAGCACAATAAATGTAATGATCTTGAATCATCTTGAAAAATTGTCTTCCATAAAACAATCCCCTGCTGTCAAAAAGGTTGGGGACTGCTGCCATAGGCACCTCAAATTCATGCCTTTGAATTCGTGAAACCTGAATTCAACCTCCCCTTGTCCCCATCGAAGCCCAGCCCAACAGGCCCAGAATCTCTCTGGAACTGCCTTTGGCACTTCCATTTCCCTTTTCTCCCAGGCGGCTGCAAGTCCTCTTTCTAGACCCTAGAGGTCACATCTCCATCTTCCCTTCTTCATCCTTCTTGAAATCCCATGGACTGAATCTTTTTTTTTTTTTGCGAGAACCTCCTGGATGTCTTCCTCACTTCCAGTCACAGAGCTCCTGAGCAGTCATCCCCAAGCTGGGCCTGGAGAGTCCTACTTCCACTATCAACGCTCTAGATGGCTCCCCCAGTACTTCCAGAACATCCGCAAAAATCATTAGCATAGATTCACAATCCCCCCACCTTGAATGGACTCCCAACCCTGCTTCCTAGCCTGGTTCCTCACTCTTGCTTGGTAGAACGTGTGTGTCCCAACTGCTCCAGGCTCCCCAAATCAGATTACTCTTGCTGGCTCCATGATGTGGCTCTAGGTGCCTTCTGCTTGGCATGAACAGGCCTGCCTCTGCCCATTACAGTCCTACCCTTTGTTTAAGACCCAGCCTAGAGGATTTCCGTGGTGGTCCAGTGGCAGTGACTCCACGCTCCCAGTGCAGGGGGCCTGGGTTCAATCCCTGGTTGGGTAACTAGATCCCCCATGCCCACAAATAAGACCTGGTGCAGCCAAATAAGTAAATATTCAAAAAATGAAAAAGCAAAAGCCTAACCTAGGCATCAAGCACCCCAACTTAAACGGTAGAACAGAGATGGTAGAGTCAGACTGACCGGGTGCAAAACCCAGTTCGACTGCTTTCATTGTTTGACCCTTTGGTTACTTAACCCTCTGTGCCTTGGTTACTCATCTGTAAAATGAGAGTAGTAATAGTAATACCTGCCTCGCTGGATATTTGAAGATTAAGTGACACTAAGTGTAACATGGAAGAGTGTATGGCACGTGGCCAACACTCTCTGTGTCAGCAGTAATAACCTAGATTATGAAGCCTCATCTGATCCTGCAGGGCCAAATCTTCATACTTCCATAGCATTCGTGTTGATCCTGCTGTTGGCACTCGCCACACTTGCCTGCCTGTGGAGTGAGAATTCTTTGATAGCAATTGTCAGAAATCCACTGGAGCAAACAAAGGAATTTTCATCACAGGCATATGGTAGCTCTTTTAGCATCCAAGAGCAGGAATGCTACGGCACCTTGGGCCCTGGCATTGGAAGCCAGAAATATAATTTGGGCAACATGCTCTGTGAAAACATTCGCTTAAGCATTTTCTTTGTAGACTGTAGCCTTGAAAACCGTGCTGAAATCTGCAGCCCACCACCCTGGAAGGCAAATGCTGCTGTCCAATACAGAAAGATGGAGTCTCTTTTGGTCTCCGTTCAGGAGATCAACCAGCCTCTCTTGGAGAAGACCAGGGGGGAGAGGTCATGTTATACAGGATTACTGCTGGGGCTGCTCCACTATGAGAGAGGGGATGAATTTATGGGGATCCATAAATGGCAACCCACTCCAGTGTATTTGCCTGGAGAATCCCAGGGACGGCGGAGCCTGGTGGGCTGCCATCTATGGGGTCGCACAGAGTCAGACACGACTGAAGTGACTTAGCAGCAGCAGCAGCATACTACCAATGGCAGATTGGTCCCCAATATATGTTCCCCTGTCTTTCTTAGTCCAAAGAAAGTGGAAGTGCTAGTCTCATCTGGCTCTTTGAGACCTCCTCTGTCCATAGAGTTCTCCAGGCAAGAATACTAGAGTGGATAGTCATTCCCTTCTTCAGGGCATCTTCCCGACCCAGGGATCGAACCCCAGTTTCCCACATTCCAGGCAGATTCTTTCCCATTTGAGCCACCAGGGAAGCCTTCTTAGTAAAAGAAATCCCAGTTTTTGCCGCTCTGAATAAAGACTACATTTCCCAGCCTCCCTTACAGTTGAACAGAGCCATGTGACTTAAGATCTGGCCAAAATGTCATTGAAGGGCAGGAAATCCCCTTCTTAGCGCCTTCCTAGTAACTGGACTCTGGAACCAAACTGAATCGAAATCCTAGCCCTGCCACCTCAACCCATGTGACCTTGGGCAAGTCATTTAAACCTTTTCATGCCACAGTTTATGTTGCAGTGGTAAAGAATCCACCTGCAATGTGGGAGACCTAGGTTTGATCCCTGGGTTGGGAAGATCCCCTGAAGAAGGGAAAGGCCACCCACTACAATATTCTGGCCTGGAGAATTCCATGGACTATACCCATGGGGTCGCAAAGAGTTGGACACGACGGAGCGACTTTCACTTTTCAAAACAGGAGTAAACATAATATTGCTGTAATGAGGTTATTGTGAGGACTCCATGAATTGATATTTGAAGAGTGATTTAGGGTGGTTTCTGGCACACAGTGTGTATTCTGAAAGTGTGGTGAGGAAGATGATAATGAGGATGAAGAAGGGGAAGAGCCGGCTGGAGCTTGAATGACACATTGAATAATGGGGTAGAGCCGAATATTGAGGGTGGCCTGGATCCTTAACATTTGTTGAGCCACAGACACAAAGTGCCATAGCATTTTTGTGGACATGACTAGTCACTAGAAGAACTGGCTGATTGATGGCAAGACAATAGTAGAGTTTGTCTTTATCCCATTCTTATCTGCCTGTTACTTGATTGTCACCATCTTATGTCCTGTTACGAACCTCACATTATCTCAGCAAGGAAATGTTCATCCTGAAGGATGAAAATTAAGAATGAAAATCTTAGTTCCCCCAATCCCACCAATCCTAAATGATAATTTCATAGTGAGATTTTAGGCAACAGAGATTTTGGGGTTGGAGAACTTCTGCTTGAATTTTGTTAAACGGTTTGCTCTCAGAGCACCAAAGCTACATACTGTTGCAGGAATTTCTACGTTGGGAAGTCATTACAAAAAATTGTATTTATTTGACTATGCCAGGTTTTACTGAGGCAACCTGGATCTTTGATCTTTGTTGGGACATGCGGCATCTAGTTCCCAAACCAGGGATCAGACCCAGCTGCCCTGCATTGGGAGCGTAGAGTCTTACACACTGGACCACCAAGGAAATCCCCGTAAAGTCATTTTAAAGTGACCTCTTAAAGCTCTTTCTGCCCTGAGATTTAAAGTTTCTGTACTTTTCCTCTCTTTTCCCCCATGGGGCCTGATTCATTGTTCGGTAGTAGGTGCATAGGAAGGATTTATCTAGCTGCTAGGGTTTCCTCTTTCAGGAATCAAGCATGAAGGTCCCTTGAAGCAGTGGTGGAAAAGTTCTCCTGTTTTCAGAGACCTCCTGGCCAGGAGGCCTCTCCAAGGCAGTGCGGTTTCTTGTTTGGGGATCAGCGCTTTTCTGAGGCCCCTGTGCTACCTGCTCTTGGCTGTCCTGCAATGGGCGCTCTGGAGCCCCCTCTGGTCTGGCTGGCCTTGACACTCCTCTGGGTCCAGTGTCTGGGCGTGTCTTCTGGCCTGGGCTGGACATGACAGCCGGCCCTTCCTGAAATGACTCAACATCCAACTTGGACTCAGTTCCAGGCCCACCCCCAGCTCCAGGCGGCCAGTCCCACAGGACCAGGCCTGGACCACAGAGGTCCCAGCTTTTCTGAGAAAGATCCTACTGCTGTGCCAGAAATTCTACAAAATGCAAGCGCAAGCATCTTTAAGCCATGGGCTTCATGCTTCCTGTCCCTATGGTCTCATTCTACCAAACTCCATGCTGCCTGCATGGAGCACGTTCATCTCAGACTGGAGCATGTGTTTCCCCTCTGACCCACCCCTGGAGCCTGCTTGGGATGGGGCTGGAGAAGAGAGGCAGAGCCCCTGTGGTTGGGGCCAGGGTAGAGCACCCCACCCTTGACCCCAGCACCCCCGGAAAATGTGGTCCCTTGGGGAGCCCACTCTAGACAAAGCCAGAGGAGGTGTTTGGATCCGGGTTTGAGTTTACACTGTGACCTGGTGTTCAAAAGCCCTTTAGGTGCCTAGGCGATGGCACCCTTGTGCCTACTTAGGACCTTCCTGCATATGCCTCTCTGCCTCCCCAACACTCTAGCTACAGGATGGAATGAATGGAGGGGTGACTGAAAACAGGTCGGAACAATGACCCTTGCTTCACATTTGCTTGAGACCCCCCAGGGCCTTTGCATTTTGCGTGCTTGAGTTATTCCTTCCCTAGCAGGTTGATTCCACTGCCTGGAATGGCCTCGACACACTCACCCCATTCACATCCTTCCTTACTTCAGGCTGTAGTTCAGTCCTGCCTCCAGCACCTCTCTTCCCTATCGTGGGGCCCTCAGGGGCCTCTTTTTCTTCTCTGAGGTCTTTGCTCTCGACATCTGCTTCTCCTGTGTGGCATTAATCCACATTCAACCCTGCCATTGCTCATGGTCTCATGCATCTATGAAGCGTTTCGGGTGTTTGTTTCCCATCCATTTCCCACACATGTTAAACTAGTTCTTCCTAATTGAAGTATAATATGAACTATATATGTAATTTAAATTTTTTCAATAATGACATTAACAAAGTACAAAGAAACAGGCAAAATTGGTGTTTTATTTAATTCAATATATCTAAAATACATAGAAACAATATAAACATTGCTAATGAGATATTTTACATTTTAAGGGTACAAACTCTTCAAAATCTAGCATGTATTTTATGTTTATAGGACATCAGTTTGGCTGCTAAATTTTCATAGAAAACTCTTCATCTGTATGTAGGTTTAATCATGGCCTCCGATGTTCTTACAAATATGACAAACATTTGACCAGAGCATCTCCTTAGCATTTCCAAGATGGAACCATACAGTCAAGGGAATTCTGGGCATTGTAGTTCTCAGCCTCTCAGTGCCATAAGGTGGGATGGCGGTGATGCTGAGCCGACAACAAATGATCTGTCCATTATTCCATTATCTGGGAGCTCCCAGGATAGGAGGAGTTTCCAGGGGTAAGGGGCAGCAGAAGCAGAGCACAGACAGAGAGAGAAAGCAGTAAGTAGAGCAGGGACCCTGGATCAACCAAGAGGGGAAGAGTCTTTGGTGATGGTAGGTGAAGCAGAGGAGGAGGATGGAGGGAGAAGAAAGGGTCTCTTGGGGGTCCCTGAATTGCCCTGAGCATCTAGACGCTTCAGTGTTATGAGGTGGCCAGGCTTACATCTCAGTGACACTCTATGGGGGAAGGATGGGGGGAGGGTTCTCACCGATCGATGTCCCTCCCTGACTCTAGGTGCTAAGATTTGCTGGGACAAGAGCCTAGTCATGAGGAGACCCCCAGCCGAGGGCGTTAGCTTCTGACCAGTGGATAAACCACTAAGCTGTCTTCCTAGATGGTAACTCCAGAAAGTGGAGGTACCCATGACCCCCTGTTCCTTCTCAAGGACTTTAGGGCTAGGCTCAGGTATGGGCTACAGCCCATCGAGTCCATCACCATCACCTCACAGATGAGAAACCAAAGTAAATTCAAGGTCAGGTTCGTGGTAGGGTCTAGTGTTCTGACTCTTCCCAATGGGTTTTCCTTCTTGATTTGGTCCTTCCTACTCGTCTCGCCAGGTATATTCTCTCATCCTCTCTCAGGACTGGGGTCTTTTTCTGATATTTCATCTTCTGAAGAGTTAGCATTGCGCATAGGTTTATAGATTTTATCAGTGTCAGAGCAAGCATGGAGTGCCTGGTACATCTGAACACCTTATGCATGGTTAGTGAGGTCACATGCAGCGATCAGCAGGGAAGCACACACGGGACAGAAAATCAGACCGTCCAGGTCTGTTGAGTCATCTGAACACCAAAGTTAGACCATAATGTTTAAAGCAACGAAGTAGGGTTGATTCAACAAGGATTGTCTCTGGATTCTGTCCACCCCACCCCTCACCCATCTGACTTTGTGCCTGCAATTCAAATGTCTGGCACCAGATGGCAGTGTTACCCTGCTAGGAATTTTAGACACTTTCTCTTCTGAGAAAGGTTTTACATTTCATTCATTCATTCATTCAACACAAATTTACTGAGTTCTTACGGTATGCCAAGCACTTTCTAGGTATCTGGGATACAGCAATGAACTGAATACAAAAGCTGTGCCCTCTTGGAGCTGATATTCTTGTGCAGGGAGAGGATGAATGAATGAGCAAAACATTTGGTATATCAAGTGATAATAGGTGCTATGGAAAAAATAAAGCAAAAATGGGGCAAAGAAGAGCTTGGATAGGGAGGTCTGAGGAAGGGGAGATCAGAAGTTATAAGACCATAGAAACTTGGAGCTTGGAAATGGTATGGAGGCTTTAGGTAGGGGGTGAATCATAGAAGCAAAAGAATATTTGCATGGAAAGTGTTATAAAGGGGGCTCTACTTGACAGACAGTGGAGGTGGGGTGACGAGACTGAGACTCAGAGAGGGACAGTGACCTTCCCAATTTTAAAAAATCTGGAGCGCAGAGGCTGGCAGCCTTAAGTTCCAAGCCTATCCCACCTTCCTTGCTGCCCCCACCTCTTCCCAAACCCCAACCCGGTCCTGTGAGGGGCCCTCTCTCAACGTGGCAGAGACTATGAACTCATCAAATGCTGCATACCTTTTTTTCCTGAGAACATTTTCCAGCCAACCTTGCTATTACTATATGTAGTTGCCAAGTTCTGGCCAGTGGAAATTGGACCAGAGTGATATGCACTAATTCTGGCCATAATCCCTGGGAACTTCTGTATGGCCTTCTGTGCATTCCTCTTTTTCCCATCTGTGCATCTAGAAGCACAGGACTCCCGAGCCCTGGAGAATAAGGAAGGCATTAAAACAAGGGTCCTCAGACGACGGCGTGAAGAGCACCCCAACACCCTGCTTTGGACTGTGACACGAGTGAGTCTGCTGTGTTAAGCCGTTGGGATTTGGAGGTTGGTTGTTACCGCAGCTAACTCACCCGAACTGATGACCCTTGTCATGACTGAACCTAGCTGAATCCATGTCCAACCTGCTTCAGTTCCCAGCATTGCGTAGGGAGGCCTGCTGGTTCTGTCTGCCCCGTGCAGCACCCTTCTCTCTTTTCTAGGTCGTAGCTCCCGTTTTCATTAGAGGAGCTACTCCTCTTCTTGGCGAAGCTGTTTCTTACGGAGCCTCTTCACCACCATCCAGAGTGGCCATCAGGTATACCATCCTCTTGGCCACGTGGCTGGTTCCGGGGTAGGTATATAGTGTGATCAGAGTCTCACTTAAGATTTGGGCTTTGGATGCTGGAAAAAGAGTGTCTCCTCCACTGAGATCCTGTTATGAAGAGACACTGAATGATGTGAGCCTGAAGCTGCTGGAGCCATTGCCCAGGGACACAAGGAACAAGCTGTTGGCAAAATGAAACCAACACATTGCAGAAAGGAGGCCAGGGGACCAGAGAGAAGATCCAGTTCTGCATCCTTCAGTCTTCCCAGAGGCCAGGCCTGCCTGCAGTTTTCCCAGTTACAAGCACCAAAGACTTTTTTCTAAAAAAAGCTGATGAAGTTTGAATGTCTATTCCTTAGCACTCAAAGAGTTGTGATTAATAAGTAACTATTGAGCCAATACATATTGAGACCTACAGCTTATGTTGTGAGCCAGAAACTGGGATAAATTGTGAGCAGATTAGACATGAGCTATTAGGACCTCCTGTCCCCATATATTATTAGGTAGGTGCAAACATAATTATGGTTTTGGACCATGAATTTTAAGTCATTATAACTAGGCTCAACCACATCTTTATTAATCAAAATAGGAATCATTACAATCAACACATTTTTGCCAATGAGAAATAAGTTTGTTTATTCCTATAGCATAAAAACCTGCGATTCGGGATTCAGTGAATCCTTTGAAAGCATTTTCTGCCTCCTGCTAGTTGTAGAAGCGTTTTCCCTGCAAAAAAGTTGAAAATGCTTGAAGAAGTGAGTGATAGTTGGTGAGTGTTCAGGTGAATATGGCAGATGAGGCAAAACGTTCTAGCCAAATTTGTTCGACTTGTGAAGCATTGGTTGTGGAATGCGCTGCTGGGCTTGTCATGGAGAAAGAAGAATTGGGCCCTTTCTGTTGACCTGCTGGCTGCAGGTGTTGCAGCTTTTAGTGTATCTCATTGACTTGCTGAGCACACTTCTCAGATGTAATGGTCTCACCAGGATTCAGAAAGCTCTAGTGGATCAGTCGGGCAGCAGACCGCCAAACAGTGACTATGATCTTTTTCTGATGCAAGTTTGGCTTTGAGAGGTGCTTTGAAGCTTCTTCATGGTCTAACCATTGAGTTGGTCATCACTGGTTGTTGTATACAATCCACTTTTCTTTACATGTCACAATCGGATCCTGAAATGGTTCATTGTTGTTTCATAGAATAAGAGAAGACGATACTTCAAAATGACAATTTTGGGGGGCGAGGGTTAGCTCAGGAAGCTCCCAATTATCAAGCTTTTTCACCTTTCCAGTTTGGTTCAAATGCTGAAAGACTGTAGAATGGTCAACACTGAGTTCTTTGGCAGCTTTTCCAGTAGTTGTAAGAAGATCATCTTTGATGATTGCCCTCAGTTGGTTGTAGTCAACTTCCCATGGCCAGCCACTACACTCCTCATCTATGACAAACCTAGACTGCATATTAAAAATTAAAGAGACATTACTTTGCCAACAAAGGTCCGTCTAGTCAAAGCTATGGTTTTTCTAGTTGTCATGTATGGATGTGAGAGTTGGACCATAAAGAAAGCTGAGCACCAAAGAATTGATGTTTTTGAACTGTGGTGTTGGAGAAGACTCTTGAGAGTCCCTTGGACTGCAAGGAGATCCAACCAGTCCATTCTAAAGGAGCTCAGTCCTGGGTGTTCATTGGAAGGACTGATGCTGAAGCTGAAACTCCAGTACTTTGGCCACCTCATGCGAAGAGTTGACTCATTGGAAAAGACCCTAATGCTGGCAGGGATTGGGGGCAGGAGAAGAAGGGGACGACAGAGGATGAGATGGCTGGATGGCATCACCGACTCGATGGACGTGAGTCTGAGTGAACTCCGGGAGTTGGTGATGGACAGGGAGGCCTGGCGTGCTGCGATTCATGGAGTCGCAAAGAGTCGGACACGACTGAGTGAACTGAACTGAACTGAACTGAATATGAAATATATTTGGCAGGTGGGCCTGATGCCAATATAAAACAACAGAACAAACTGTCAAGAAATGGGGTCTAATTTTTCTACTTTTCAGATTGCTGTCTTATCAGGATAAAAGAAGGAGTGTGTGTCTTTTCCTTTACCCTCTGGAAAGCCCAGCTTTTGAGTCCTTGAGGTTTGAGCTTTCCTTATCAGCAGGAGGGAAATAACAGTCTTTGGTCTGTGTTTCCGGCCAAATGGAGAAGTTGTCAGGCTGGGGTGGGCTGCCCTGTGATTTGGAGGGCCTGTGCCCATCAGGTGGTTAAACAGGGTGGATGTCCAGAGGGCCAAGAGGGACATGGCCTGTAGGAAGTGTGGGCCTTCTTGGACTGCAGAGGAGAAGTGTTGGGGGTTCTATGGGGCCTGAAGCCCAGAGATCAGCCCCCAAGAATTGATGAGGTGTGGCCCTGGGTGGAGGGGCTATTCTGTGCCTTGGGAAACTGGACCCCAGGCGCTGAGGCTCAGAAACCTTGAGAAAAGTCCGCAGGCCAGGTCTTCCTCAGAGTCAAGTTACCCCCTCTGCATGGACCATGTGGGTGACAATAGGGACAGCCATGCATTGATGATTAAGCCTCTGCCATCCGTGTTCATGGGCCAGGCTTAGCCTGGGGTCCTTCTATTCAATACAACTTTCTTTACCCACTGCCTATCATCATGACAAATCCAGATTTTAGCTAGATGTAATTAATTTGGGGAAATTAAAAAAGCAACGTTTCTTTTACCCTTAATGGATCTCCATGTATTTAATTATAAATCGTTACAAATTATGCAGGGAAATCACTGGGTTCCATGAATCCATTGAACTGAATCTCATCAATTCTGTGGGAATAAATGGTTTTTTTTAGTCAATGTGGGAGTTGCTCTAGGAAACCTCCTTAGGTGCTACTTTCTGCTGCTGCTGCTAAGTCGCTTCAGTTGTGTCCAACTCTGTGTGATCCCATGGACAGCAGCCCACCAGGCTCCCCATCCCTGGGATTCTCCAGGCAAGAACACTGGAGTGGGTTGCCATTTCCTTCTCCAATGCATGAAAGTGAAAAGTGAAGTGAAGATGCTCAGTCGTGTCCGACTCCCAGAGACCCCATGGACTGCAGCCCACCAGGCTCCCCTGTCCATGGGATTTTCCAGGCAAGAGTACTGGAGTGGGGTCCCACTTAATCTTAGGTTAAATGGAGTTCAGGGACTCTCATAGTTCCTGTAATTTATTTTCTATCAAGACAAAAAACAATTGCTCATTATATATGAGAGCTACAAACTCTCTTGATCTCATCACTCAGTGTCTCAGAGGAAGATAAAGTCTCTCCAGCTTCCATTAAGAAATCTTAAGCAAAACTCTGGGGACTTCCTTGGTGGTCCAGTGGTTAAGACTCCACACTTCTATTGCAAGGAGCGTCGGTTCAATCCCTGATCAGGGAACTAAGATCCCACATACTGTACAGTGCAACAAAAAACAAATATTTAAACAAATAAATTCAAAGTAACATAAACAATTGTTAATTTAAAAAAAAGCTTCTGATTGGCATCACTCAGGTGTGCCCATCCCTGAGCCAATCAGTTTGTCATGGGGACTGCGTCCTTGGAATGGCTAGCCCGAAGATCTTATTCAATCCCCACAACAACCTTCTATGGAAAATATCATTATCTCCATTTTACAGGTGAGCAGATTGATGTGGAAACAGGTTAAAATACTTGAAATTGTGTCCTGCCTGCCTGCTAAGTTGCTTCAGTCGTGTCCAGCTCTTTGTGACCCTGTGGACTATATAGCCTGCCAGGCTCCTCAGTCCATGGGATTCTTCAGGCAAGAATACTGGAGTCGGTTGCCATGCCCTCCTTCAGGGGATCTTCTCAACCCAGGGATTGAACCCGCATCTCGTGTTTCCTGCATTGGCCGGAGGGTTCTTTATCACTAGCGCAAAGTTGTGGAAAACATTATTACTCACCAGCACTGAGTTCCCTTCTCCTTCCCGGAACATGAGAGGATGATGCCTCCCAGTCCTCTTGAAGTTAGATGAGGTCATTTTACTTTCATTTGAATAGAGTGATATGGGTCCCTTCCTGTGGCAGCACCGAATCACTGGTGCCTGACCCCCAGTTCTCTGCCCCCTCCGTGGCGGGTGGGGAAGGCTGTGTCAGGCTGGAGGCGCATCGCAGGATCTTCACATGGAGAGCAGCTGCACAGAGCCACCCAGACGTGCAACGAGGCTTTGTGTCCCTGAGGCTTTGTTGCTTTAAACCACTGCCATTGGGGGTTATTTGTTCTTGTAGCATAACTTAGCCTATCCTGATTGATGTAAATGTCACTCAGCTAATAAGCAGCAGAACTCGAATTTGAAATGTGTCTGGCCCCAAAATCTGTGTTCAAAGCTCATTCCTCTAAATTGTCAACATTCTTCGGGAGGAATCTTCTGCAAAATTTGCAGTTCTCCTAACTCTATCCTGTATAAACTCTGAATTTAGATCTCCAAGAGATGCAGCTTCCTCCATCAGCTTTCATACACTTCCTGTGTAACCATATTCCTCTTCATTCTCATCAAATGAATTTTGGGCAAAAACAGGGGATCTGCCTCCAGAAGCAGCCAGCATGCCTAACATGCGTCTGTGCCCCTCACTGCGATACCTATCTGGGAACTTGATTCCTGCTGGAGACTCTCTGGCGGAAGATCCAAGTAGGAGCCCAGGGTTATTCCCAGTGTTGTGCCAGGGAGGGAAAAGCCTGGAGGTCAGGTTGCTGTGCCATTTGCTGGGAAGGAGTGGAAGGGAAGACAGTCACTGGAGTGACAGGGAATCTAACAGTCCCTGAGATGCTAAGAAAACGAGGGAGCTGAAACCTGAATGGGGCAGCCCTGAAGCTCCCCTATCAGTGGTTTAATGTCATGGGTCTGCAGTGCAGGCCTAGAGATGTATATATGTTACACTTTATTTTTTAGACCAATCTTAGACTTATATCAAAATTGAACATATGGTAAAAAGCGTTCCTATATATCTTATATATACTCTGCATAGTTTCTCTAGTGCTAGCATCATGCATTAGTGTGGCACATTGTTAAAACTAATGAACAAGTGTTGATAGATTAAGATTGTTACTAACTGAAGTCCATGCTGTATTCAAGGCCCCCTTATGTAAATCTAATGTTCTTTTTCCATCCCAAGAGCCCATCCAGGATACCATATTATATTGCGTCATCATGTCCACTCAGGGACATGGCATTTTCTCTGCCTGTCCTTGCTTCTGAGAACCTTGACAGGAAAACTGGTCAGGGATATCACACTTGTCTGTTAGCTTCTCTCATGGTTAGCTGGAGTTTTGAGTTTTTTTGAGCAAGGAGACTTTAAAAAGTTTTTCCAGGTAACTCTCATTTGCAGGCAAGATTACCCAGATGATTAGCTCACAAGGGACAGGCTCTGGCCTCCCCTGGGCTGGGCATACAGGGAGGCCAATACAGATTTGCAGATTGTCTGTAACAAGACTCAGACCTTCTTCCTACTCTTGGAATCATCAATGAAATTGCACTCAGTTGGACTCGAGCCTATCCACGCACTGTTGTTTCAGGCTGAAGAGTAACCCCTAGGGAAGAGGATGCCCCTACAGCCTCAGGGTGACCGGTCAGGAGACAGAGCAGGAGTCTGGGAGGTGGTGAGCTCTCCTAACAGGGAGTACATTCACGGCCATTGTGTCTGATGTTCAGATACCCTCTAAATACCATGTTAGTTGGCCATCTAAAAGACATTCTCAGTTCTGGCTAACAAGATCTAGGGTAAAATTGCTGGGAGTTGTGGGGAATCATGATAGAAAAGCTTCTGAGAAAGATTTTTCATCCCTGATCAAATAAGGAAAGCACACAAAGAGAGCTCTTTCCGCTTTTACTATCACCCTACATCCAGACATTGGAGGAAGTCTGAAGATGTGATATATGGAGCTGTGGCAGCCATTTTGCAACCATGAGGGAGACCACTTGGACCTTGATCCAGAGCACTGGCATCTTGAAGTTTCCAAGCCAGCTAGATAACTGCCCACCTCTAGACTTCTTGGTAGGCAGCTCTCTTATGATTGAAGTCCCTGTTGGTCAGTTTCTATTACCTATAGAAAAATCACACAGGGCTATTATAAACATCATCCTTAGGGTAGGGACATGCCTGAGGTGTCCTAATGTGGAAGGACATGCTCTCTCAGGGAGTGGCTGAGCAAAGAGTGGTGTCATCATCGTGGATCCAAAAGGGGATGGCCTTAGGCAGGGATGGGGTGTCTGGAACATCAGGAGAGGATTAGGGAGCCACTGCAAGTTTCTGAGCATGAGGGAAGGCGTAGTTGGGGGAGGCACAGGGGGGGTTTGGGGGGACTTTGACCCAAAAGCCACATCCAAACACGCAGGTGAAACAACAAAGGTCAGCTGCCTTCCAGCAGGGCCTTCCTTAATGGCCATCTCTGAAGAGCCTGCAGGAAGGAAGGAAAGGCTGTGGCTGGGATTCAGCATAGACTAAAAGGACCTAAATTTAGATCAGACATCCAGGGAGAGGCTAGGAAGGCCACTTGCAGTTCTCTCTCTGTGTACTGCTTTGTCCTAAAGAGCAGCATCCAGCTATGTTCATTTAGATGACCACCCCCACCTCCCACCCCTGCAGGGCTGAGAACTGTCATTTGCGAGTGGGGCCATAGCCGCACAAAACTGCATGGTGGAGAAAGGCCAGACCCTGGGCTCGTGGGCTCAGGTCTCAGCCATCTCTCTGAGAAAGGAAAAAATGGTGCCTGGGTTGGTAATAGCATTTTCCCATTTCCATGGTATAAATGCTTTGCGGCTGATTTCACCAACACTGAAACAACTTTCTTGCAAGTTTACTGGCATTTAACAGTCAGCTCTCGAAGCCCGTGAATGTCTGCTCTGGCACACCACTGCTTTAGACATTGTCCACCATGGCCCCCTTCCTCCTGTCCCCCTGTCCCTCTTCCACTTAGTTCAGGCCCACAGGCTCCTCCTTCCTTCTGGAGGCAGACCTGTCTCTCTCCACCCTGACCCTGGTTGTGGGTTTCAGCTCTTGGCCCCACAATTTGACGCTGCCGTGTGTATCCCTGCCATTGCCTCTGATTCTCCACCTCTGCTCTCCCTTAATTCTGACCCCTGATTCCTGCTCCTGGCCTCTCCTGGTGGCTGGCTGGATGGCTTGAGGGACCCATTCCCTCCTGCCTTGGCCTCAGCTGCTCCGCGTCACTGCCAGCCTGCTTGGATCAGCCCTGAGGCCTCGTATGGAACATAACGTTCCACTCCATGACGTGGGGCTGGGGTGTCTGTCTGGATGGTTGCAGATGAAAAGGCCCTGGGATCTCACTCAGAATTTCTTTCACTTTCCAAATGTCACACTCTTCCCTCCCGGTGCTCCGTGACCCCCTCAAAGTCTGGATTCCTTCCCATCTTCCTGAGGGCAACCCTCTCCTCCGCCCACCTTCACTGCCTCTCTCCTTCACTGAGTGAAGGAACATGTCCCATGTTGACCCACAGCCCTTCCAGCTCTCTGGGACCTCTGTCCTTCCCAGCTCTCCCCTTCAGATCTGCCCCCCTGGTGTCTGCATCTGCTGTCCTATGGTCTAAAACCTATTCTTCCGTGCCCCATCCCTGCCCAACCATGGTTACTGAGGTTTATGTCAAACCCCACCACCTCCCAGTCCCACCCCTGAAGTCCCACTGCATTTCCAGCTGAACGTCTCAACGTGCTCGAGTATCACTTCCTCCAGGAAGCCTTCCCTTCTTCTCTGCATCCTGACCAAACCTTGATTTTAACTCTCCTCCCACTGTGAGGTAGTCATTTATTTGTTGATCTCTCCCATCAGCAATGGTTTTTGGGGAGGAGGAGCTTTGTCACTCTGCCTTGAAGCCCAAGACAGTGCCTGACACATGATAGGTACTTCACGAACAGGGTTTGCTTTGATAATGCCTGGGGTTAACGGTCATTTATCTTTCAGCACTCTAAAAGCACTTCCTGTTGGATTGCCTCCCAGCTTCTCCACTAGAGTAGGAGTTTCTTGGGACCAAGAACCTGTCCTCAGGACCCCTCTCAGCACATAACTTTAGGCGAGTACCGATGGTGGGACACAATAGCTATTTGGAGGAGGGTGGGCAGAATCAGCTGTGTCCCAGATTTCTTCAAGTGCACCCCACTGTTGACTGAGGCACCTCAAGAGGCAGTTAAATTTAAGATAATTTTTCTACATGCTCATGAGCTTTCACCCTAACTACAAAGACCCTTGGAGGAACACAGGCCCATATGTTCTGCATGGAACCTGGGTACTGGACAGCCACTTGGAGCAAAACCAAGAGGACTGGGAGCCAGGCAGGCCAGTTCTCAAACGGCCCACCCCATCCCAGAGAGGCCAGGGGAATCTTTGAGTGTGTCTGAAGGGCTGGGCACCTCTGGTGAGGGCAGGCAAGTCTTCCCCTCCACCCCCACCCACTGGCCAGCCTGTGTAGCAGGGAACATGGACTCTGACTCCCAGCTGGAACCCCACAAGGAGAAATGTTCTTTTGGTTTTCCTGTTGGAATCCCACGAGCAGGAATGTTCTCGTGGTTTTCCTGTTGGAATCCTCAGGGCAGGAATGTTCTCGTGGGTTTCCTGTTGGGATTCCATGAAAAGCACTTTCATTCGTCCAGCCTCGTGCCCCTGAAATTTCAGGGGCATGGGGTCCTGAGGGATTCCCAAGTCTGGGCCCTTCCAGGCTCTACCTGTAGGCTCTGGGTATCTAATGAGCGTGGAAACCTCCTGGAGCGGGGACACTTCAGCCGTCGGCAATGCTGCTGCTGCCATTTCTGAGCTAAGCTTTCGTGATTTTTGTTCTGTTGCTATAATGGGCTCACCTAGAAAGTGGCTAGCTTGTCTGGGTTGAGAGCTAGGGTGGAGCGGTACTGAAATGGAGGGGCGCTGCCTGAGTCTGGATTTGAGCTACTTCGTGGCTGTGACTATAGACACACTCGAAATTCTGAGCCTCAGTTTCCTCATCTGGATGGTAATCGAATCCATGACAGAATTGTTGGGGGTGATGATAAATGAGATGACTCTCTCCATCTCCTTTCACACAAGCCGCACCCTTGGCAAGGTCCGGTCTCTCTGAGTCGTTGCCGGGCAGAATCTTGCCTTTCCTTTTGCAGTGTCTCATCCACCTCACAGCTCCACGCCCAGCGCCCCTTCCTGCTCCCAACACTCTGGCCAGTGGTCAAGGGTCATTTGCAGGTGCCCATGAGCCCTACCCTTGGCCCCCCCCACCTGCATCCACCTCCCCTGAGATGTTTGGCAGGACAAGGGGCCCCATTTGAACCATGGGTATTTGAGGAAAGAGGCCAAAGGCTGAGGCCAGAGCGAAATGTGTCCAGCTGGCGTGGCTCAGCTCCTGGGACAACGGCTCAGTGATTCTCCCACTGGGCGCCTCCCATCCCCACCCTCCTTCTTCAGCCTCCTCCCCTTCCTCCTCATCATCCTGGTCTTTCTCAGGACACTTGTGTATTCACTTTCTTTTTGAATCCCTACGAAACCCTAGTTAGGCAGATGAGGCATAGAGCACCTTCCTCATTTAGGGAAGAAACTGAAGCTCAGACAGAATAATAGTATCAGTAGCTCACGCTTTTATGTTAACTGAAAATATTTTGTAATAGGCAATTCACTCACATGGGTGATGGATCAGAATCTCATGAAGATGTGTACAGTCAAAAGGCCTGCTTCTCCACTCCATCCCCTTTCATTCTCCCAACACAAGGTAACCCCGTTGACTAGCTTCTTAGGTATCCTTACAGGATGGTGGTGGTGGTTTATTTGCCAAGTCATCTTCGACTCTTGCAACCCTATGGACTGTAGCCCGCCAGGCTCCTCTGTCCATGGGATTCTCCAGGCAATGATACTGGGCGGGGCAGGGGGTGAGGTGGTCACCATTTCCTTATCCAGGGGATCTTCCTGACCCAGGGATTGAACCTAGGTCTCCTGCATTACAGGCGGATTCTTTATAGTCTGGGCCACTAGGGAAGATCCTTCTAGGATACCCTTCTGTAAATCCAAGCAAATCGGGCATGTGGTCTGATTTCCTCACGCCCTGCCCAGATGGTAGCATCCTACACGCCATGCTTTCCACTCAACATGCATCTTGGTGGTCTCTCCCCATCAGTGCCTAGAAGGTGTCTCTGTTGTGTGCCTTTACCATAACTGACCACCTGCCCTGAGTATTTGCTGCTGACAGGTGCTGTGCTGAAGGATCCAGGTGGACTGCTTTATTTAATCCTCACCTCTAACCAAATGCCTGGGGAGCTCTTATCATCCCCGTTTACAGATGAGCAAATTGAGGTATAGAGAGTTAACCTAGTTGGGGGACATGCCATCTGGTTCCAGAAATAGCGCTTTCATCCGCCATGCACCCTCCAGGTTCTGGAAGGACCAGCCTCTTGATTTTGTCTGCCTCCCAGTGAGCGGTTTCAATGCAAACAGTGAGCCCTGCTGAAGGCTGCAGTCTTTAGGTTGCCAGCGAACACACACCCAATTGCTCTGATTCCCCACCCACGAAAGGAACGGGTCGGAGTGTTATGTAAGTGCTTAGATATGCGTTATTGTCTCCCCAACATGTAAAGATTATTATTCCCATTTTCTGGAGGAGGAACATGAAGCTCTGAGAGGGTGAGTGACTTTTGCAATGGGATCGGGCCAGGATGACAACTCAGGTCTCAGGACTTCCTCCTGGCAGCCTGCACAGTCTGATTCCCCTTCCTCTACTTCCCTTCTGAGATGGGGAAAGTGTTGCTGCTGGGGTCCCTCTCTGGGAGGGAGGTGGGGGCTGTGCCTATGTCCCCACATGGCAGCTGGGGAGGCAGAGCAGGCTCTGGGTCAGCTTAGGTGGAGGAGGAGGGTGCTTCTTGAGGGCTGTAATGAGGGATGAAGGTCTGTCCCCTCCCCAGAACTGGGCTTCCTGAAGGATCAGACTCTGTCCCTTCCTAGGACAGAAGGATCAGACTCCCTTCAGTGATGCCAGGGGCTGCTGGGAGCCTTTTCACATGAAATGGTTCAGCCAGGATGACCGACTCTGCTTGGTTTCTTGCTCTTCCCTGATGCATTGAGGGGCGGGGTAGGCTTCGAGTCGCCTGCTGGCCCATCTGGCTGCTGTTCTGCTCCTCTTGGCGCTGCATGTTCCAAACCACCAAAGGGAAGACATCCCCAGGCTGGGGGTGGGAGGGCTTAGGGTTTGATGGGAGGCTGACCTGCGGTCCCAGCCTGGGCAGCCGTGGAACCAGGGACATGTAGCAGGGGAGTCCGGCTCTCCTAGTCTCAGACCCTGCATGGGGTCCACATTAGGGTCAGCACCAGGGGTGCCACAGATGGGTCAGGGTGGTCTTTGGGTACATCCAGCTTTGGAACATATGGTTCCGCGCATTCTGCATCACCTTCCTCTGGCCCCCTCTCCCCAGACTCCTCTGCCTCCCCATCCTGCCTCCAGCACTCTCCCAGCCCCGCCCGTCTCCTGGGAACACCAGCAACAATAACCACCATTTATGGACCACAGGCCATATGCATTAAGGTTGCCATGTATCAAGCCCTCACTGTGTGCCAAGTCTGTGTGAAGCATTTACACACACACACACATACATGCTATGTCAATTAATACTCCAAACGCTGCAGGCAGGAAGGTACTATCTCCTTTTTGTGTGAGAACTGAGAAACAAAGACAGCCAGAGAACCGTTCAAGGCTGTGCAGCCAGTGCACACAGAAGGAAGCCGAGTGGTGTGGGCTGAGCTGTGTCCCCGGTGCGGGAAAGGAGCAGGGACAGCGGCTCCTCGTGGTATTCAGGCAGTAGCTGGAGACTTCGTGCTCACCATACCTCGAGGCTATGGGCCATGGACCCGCTGGAGAAAGGAAATGGTCCACAGAGCATGTCCCTCTATTGTGGTCCTCGTGAACAGTCCCCCTTCCATCCAGCATCAGAGATGTTAGCTGGGGCTGGGGATCAACCGAGACGAATCTCCTCACTCTTCCTCAATTTACGTCCATCTCTGCGTCTTTATGCTTCTGCTTCCTCTTTTTCTCCATCTCATCTCTTTCTTTCTCGCCATCCATCCATCTTTCTCCATCTCTTGGTCCTGGCAGTAGGTAGTGGGGAGGCCTCTGAAGCCTTGGTGGGGTTGTGTTCTCACAGGAAAAAAACTTCTAGAGATCTCAAGAACAGAGAGGCTCTTGTTATTGCCCTTGGATCTTTGCAGCCCAGAGTCCAAGGTCGGCCTCAGCCTGGTAGACCCACCTGGAAGCACCCTCTTGGCTTCCAGACACACCAGCTGCTTGAAGCATCTGTGCATAGACCTGGGGGGCTGGATGGTATTGAGAAGCCATTTCCTCTGTGTGTGACCTGTCACCCTTTTCTATCTCCAGGGTAGGTGGTTGTTTATCCCCCCCATCAATGGGGCCTCCCAGCGAAGAGCTGTGCCGCAGATGGAGTACCCCACCACGCTCGGGTCCTGCCTCTCTCTTACTCCCTTGCTCCTTCCTCTTTCACCGGCTCTCCTGTATTTCCAAATCTTTCACTCCACTTCCCTGGGCCTGGATCTGGGGGCCTGTGCCTGCCGCAGACCAGGGCACAGCCACAGGGGGCTGTGCTCCCACATACACCTGAGTCCTTCCTGCAGGGCAGGAAGGCAAGCCAGGGGAGAGATCACCCTTGGAAACTGTTGTCTTTTTGGCTTTTCTCAAACTTGAAAAATGTGGCTTTGAGCAAGTTAAAAAAGAAATCAATGCCTCCTCCCACAAATGATACCATTTCTCAGGCTCGCAGAGCCGACGTGGGTAGACAAATAGGACTTTAAAAATAGCCTTGTGTTTCTCAATCTTACGGCCTCTGGGGGCTGCAGGGAGAGGCCTTGGTCCAGCCTGGTTTTCTGGCCCATTGTCTGCCTGCCCCGGGTTAGGGGTGGGCATGGGGGCTGTTTGTAGGCACAGTAATTCCTGGGCAGAGGAGGGAGGAGAGGGAATTCTCAGCGAGGATGAGCCAGATAACACACACTTGAATGGAGTAGCTGTTTGGTGTTTATTTTTCCCTTCTCAGGCCAAGTAATAGAGCACACTCCATTTTGAGCTTCAGTTTTCATCAACTTTTTTTTTTTCCCCTTCCCCTCTGCTTTTTCTTTTTTTTTCAAGTGTGCAGCAGAGACTGAGATACAAGGTCTTATTTCCATCTGGGCTCTGGCCCAATAGCCTCGACCAAAAAGTTACTTAAGTCATATTTCCATCATCTGCAGATGGCTGTGTATTTATTTCTCACCAAAGTAAAATCCCAAATGGACTGCAGATATTTGCACGAGTCACAACTGCTTCCTCCTAGCAGGGTTGGGACGCGGCTTTGATCCTTCTGAGAAAACAGAAATGCTGGCCTCAGCCCAGCAACAATGGCGCCTTTGGGACTTCCCAGAACGACCCGAGAGCTGGGCCTGGAGCGGGTGGGTTGGGTGTCTTGGGGTCCAGGGGTATCATATCCTGGAGATGGGTGTGGGGACTTTGAGAATCAAAGCTGGATGAGTGAGGGGGATTAGAAATCAAAGCAGGTAGGGTCACCAAACAGGTGACTGGCCTAGACTAACCCTCTGGAGGATGGCGGCCCCTGTGTGAGTTCTGTGAGGGAAGGGAAAACCCTGGAAAATTACTCAGGGAGAAGCAGCCACTCCTGGACACAGAGCCCCTCTGTTCAGCCAGTGTGACCTGGCCCCCATCTCTTTCTCTGCTCCCTCACCCCCAGGGCTCTGAGCCTGGCACAGGGAGGCAGCCCCTGGCCTGAGCCTGGCAGGTTCAGCCCTGGGTCAGGACTGGCAGCCAGGATGCCACTGAGATGGGGCTCTTCTCTGCCACTCAGGGGGCACCCTTACCTCCAGCAGACCGCCTTTGGGTGCTCCCTGTCCGCCTCCCCAGATGGCACCTCCTGCCCCCAGGAGGAGAGTGTTTGGTGAGGATGGTGGGGGGACTCTGAAAGCTGAGGGATGGGATCTATTTAAAGGCTGAGAAGATGAACATAAGGAACCAGAGAAACAAGGAAAATGGGAAGAGACAGAATGTGGAAGGCTTGCATTCTGAGCTCCTCTTTTCTCTGCCTTTTCCTGTTTCTCATTTCCATTGATGTCCAGAGCATATTTACATCCTTCCTTCTGTTTCTTGGCATTTGTGTCCTTCTCTTTTGGCTTCAGGTTGCTTGCAACAGTGTTTCTGTAAAGTTGCCCCTGATAAAATCTGAGATATGTCCCCATCGGTGGGCGGGTGAGTCCTGCATACCTCCTCTTGGGAGTTGAAGGCTTTGCAGAGGAACAGAGATTACCCACGAAGGAGGCAGAAAACTGCTGATGCCTTTGTACTGCTTCCAGAACTTTCTCGGCTTCCTTGCGGCTGTCCTTTTCTCTGCCTTCTTCCCAGCCCCATACAGTTCCTCTGACCTAGCCTGGGCACACTTGGCATCCCCAGCTGCAGGGTCTGCAAGGGGCTCTGTGCCCCAGGGTATGACTCTCTGGGTGGAGGCCCCCTTGGTAAACCCAGCGCCCCGTGAAGTACTCTGGGCCTCTGGTTTGGTTCCTCCCTGGCTGCTGTCCATCCGGGTCAGTCAGCAGGCCCATTCCCCACCTCAGGCCCGCCCTCTCTCCCCTCCACATCTTGGCTCAGTGCTCTGTTTTGCTTTAAGACTTTCTTTCAACAGAGCACAGAGTTGGCCACCAGTGTCTCTGGCCTGGCCCACCTCGAAGCCTGACCCTGACTCATGGCCCCGGGTCCCGACAGGACCTGGTTCACACCGGTTTAAAAACTCTGGACGGCAAAGTCACAAGCCATCTGCACCCTCGTCTTCCGCTCGAGACGTTATTTATGTGTGCGGCTTTGTACTCGTTGCTAAATGCGGCCTGTGTGAAGGCTGTTAATTAACCCTTTGAGAAATGAGCTTCCCATCAGGGCAGGGACAGGAACCAGGAACATGTTTGTAATCAGGTTGTTAAATGCCAATGATTTATCCTGCTTCAGATTAGCGGCTTATTGAAGCCGGAGGAAGGGGTAGAAGAGATGCCCTCCAAAAGTGGTTTAAATAAAGCCTGTTTTGTGCACGCTGATTGTCAGAAGGGCAGGAAATGCTAAATCAGCGGTGCTCCTGGGCCTTGGTGAGGAGACAGGAGGTGTTTTGGAAGGGAGTGGAGGCGGCGGGCCGCCGAAGCCCGCCCCTGTGATCAGAAGGAGGCACAGGCAGTCCTCCAGTGATCAGCCACGTGGTTGCTTCACCCCTTTGGCCATCCGTAAAATGGGACCCTGCCCCCCTCACTGGGCAGTTGTGGAGAGAGTGGAAGAGACAGTCTGAGGTTTTACCCAAATATAAGAGCAGCCATCCAAAGGGTGGTTATGCTGTGGGGACATACTATGGGTGGAATGGGTGGTCGCGAAGGAGGAGGTGAGATTTTCCCACTTGCAGAGGGAAGGGTCCGGGGAAGAAGAGGTTCAAAAGTTTTCCAGAGGGGCCTCTATTCCCCCACCTGTGAATGAGGGTCATTCTAGAATCTTCCAAGCTTGTTCTGTGAGTATAGTTTCCCCAATGCTGAAAATAGTCCTCCTGAAATGAGAGGCCAACTTTTGGGCTGGGTCCCTCAGAATTGGTTTCCCAACCCAGGATCTGTTGTTCTCTACCCTCCCCAGACGTGTGGAGGCGGGTGCAAGCTAGGGGTGGGCGGTGGAGGAGGGCAGGTGGGCTTGCGCCTCAGGGACTGAGAGGGCCATCAAGGCCTGCTGGTATATTTGATGGAGACTCTTTAAATTCTGGGTAAGACATGCCTTAAAAGCACCATTGAGAGCAAGGGCTCAGATGCCTGCACTCAGCCAAGCTCCCTGTCAAAGTCGAATAAGCCCAGAAAACAAGAACATGTATTCACAGCCCTGAGCCTTCCCTGCTTCCCAGGCTTATTTCATTTGAAAATAGTCAGAGCTGGAGAGCGGGGAGGAAGAAGCAAAGTACAGCCTGATTGCTGAGTGACTCTGTGTCTGCTGCGGGTGGGGTGCGGGGGCTTGTGTAACCTCTTAGGGCCAAGTCTTTCCTCCCTTTCCCTTCCCTTTCTTTCCTGCCCCCTCCAGTCTCTTCTGAAATCACCATATCACCCTCTGCTGATCCATTTATAGCTTATAAAATGTGCCCAGATTAAGCCAGCTCAATACCTTTCAATGATTTACCCAGACAGCCAAACGCAAGTGAACCCTCCGGTGAACACAACCCAAATATCTGTATTTCAACGTTGACTCCTAAATGAAGTAAAAGTATATGTGTTTTGAGTTTTCAGTTAGTTATCTGTGCTTCAGCAAGCTTCCGGGTGATTCCGAGGCAGGCTAAAGTTTGAGAACATTATTCTAGAGCGTGCAAAAGTGCACCCTGAGTCTAGAGGTGAGGCAGGAAGGAGTGATGACATTTCCCACTTGGAGATGGCTCTGGGAGCCCTTTGCTAGGAAGGACACCTGTTCTGGCTGCCACCTTCTTCTTTGGGCCTCTGGTCACTCAGTCAGGGTGACGAGCTGAAGCTGCCTTCAGATAGTTTCTGTGCCCCTTGGAGATTGATTCCTGACTCCCCTCTATGGCGTGTCCATCTTCTCACTCTTGAGGTCTAGAGGTGACCGAGAGCATTTCTCAAACGTGTCTCACTCACGGCCCTGTGCCCACCCACCCCCGGGGTCAGTAAAGCTCCCAGCATCCCCTGCGCCTTGATTTTCCCCGACTGGCGGATGTGTCTCACTGTGTTGATGAAAATGTCCTGTGTCTGAGCTGTCCAAGATGGCAGCCGCAAGACACACATCGCTGTTGAGCGCTTGAAATGTGGCTGGGGTGGCTGAGGAAATGAAATTTAAATGATGGCTAGGGTGGCTGAGGAAATGAAATTTAAATTGGCTTTCACGTAAGTTAATTTAAATTCGAATAGCCACATGCAGCTCATGGTGGCTACTGTTGTGGACAGTGACATTCTAGACTCTCTCTCAATGCCTTCGTCTCTAATTTCTGCCTTCCCCTCACCCTTGGCAAGTGCTCCATTCCTACCAAATCCCGTCCCACTGCATGGAGGGGAAACTGTGGCCTGAAAGAGGGGGCCCTCTAGGATACACAGGAAGCCAGGGGGAACTGGGAGCCATCCCCTACCCCTACTCTGCCTTCAAGGCCAGGCCTCAGGCCAGCAGCCCCATCAGACCTTGGCCTCTGGCCGAGGTGTGGGAAGTTGAGTGTGATGAAACCCAAGCCCCCTTGGCAGGCGCCCAGCTGTGGTTTCACACTTGAGCTGTGGAGTTGGGAGGAGGCGGCTGGAGAGGACCGTCAGAGGATGGGAATTCGGGTGGCCTGGCCAGCAGGCCCTATGAGCAGGAGCTGTCCCCAAGGGGGTTTCCAGACCGAGCAGGCTGCCAGATTGCGTGGGTGCCTCCTGGTGGCTGAGGGCTCAGTGTGAGCCAGGCCTTCCCGTTGCCCCTCTGTGGGGAGTGACAGAGAAGGGACAGAGAAAGTGCTGAATGAGTATATGTGACTGCATGTGATGACTGTGCGTGTGTGTGTGTGTGTGTGTGTGTGTGTGTGTGTGTGTGTGCATGCATAGAGAGGGATGGCACCAGCTTCTCTAGGGAGGAAACCAGCCGGCTCACCCTACCTTCACCACCACCATCCCCTGCTACATAATTTGCAGGGCCCAGTGTAAAATAAAAACGCAAGGTCCGTTGTTTCATTGAAGACTGCAAGAAGGTGACATCAGAACATTAAACCAAGTACAGGGCTTTCTGAGCATGGAGTCCTGAGTGACTGACAGCTTGCCAATCATGAAGCTGGCCCTGCTTCCAATGCTGGAGACAGACATGGGAAGGTCTCAGAACAGAGGACCTATGTTCTGGGCCAGCCTGAGGGCAGAAGCTGGCCCATTTCTCTTCACTCAGCCCCTCGGGGCTCCTGGAGGAAGACAGAGGTTTTGAGTCTATCCCAAGTCTTCTCTTAGATGGGCTGATGCCTTCACACTGGGGAGAAGGCTTCAGAGACGGCATTGCTGCACCTGCCCCCACCCCTGCCCCAGCCTCAAGGGGGCGCCATGGAGGCAAGATGCCGTCAAAAGCAATGCATGTTGACGGGGTACTTACTTCACACCTGGAGCCTTGCTAAGTATCTTGCCAGTGTTACTGCATTTGACCTTCCTGACGTGCCAGGAGACAGGTACTCTTATTTGCCCCTTTTACAGAAGGAGGGGCTTCCTGCAGGGAAGGGAAATGTGCTGTATCTTGGCTGTGTGGTTTGTGACATGGACGCATATGTTCATCAAGAGTCATCCAGCTCAAGTGAGTCAAACACAATCTGTGTGTTTATTGTGTATAAATTATCCCTCAATAAAGCTGATTTATTTAAAAAAACCATATTTTGAAAATTGAGACTTTGAAGATTTGCCCAAGGTCACATTCCTGGTGAGTGACTGAACTAGGTTTTTTAACCTAGGTGCTCAAGAGTAGTGCCAAGCTGGCACAAAGATCACAGACCCTGGGGTCAGAGAGATGAGGTTCCAGACCAAACAATTTGTTCTTGAGCAAGTTACTGAGCCTCTCCGTTCCTCAGGGTCCTAATCTACAAAATGGCCTCCAAGGTGGTGGTTTAGTTCAGGGGCCTGTGGGCGAGATGAAAGTCGCTTGGTCGTGTCTAACTGTGTGACCCCAGGGACTGTAGCCCACCAGGCTCCTCTGTCCATGGAATTTTCCAGGCAAAAACACTGGAGTGGGTAGCCATTCCCTTCTCCAGGGGATCTTCCCAACCCAGGGATTGAACCTGGGTCTTCTGCATTGCAGGCAGATTCTTTACTGTCTGAGCCACCAGGGAAGCCCATGGGTGGGGTGAGGACCCCACAATGTCCCCCGAAGCTGCACAAGATGCTCTTGTCCTGCTGCTCGTGACTAGGCACGGGGGGGCAGAGCCAAGAGTCTCGATCTATCACCCTTCTCTGCCTCCACCAGCCCTCTGGGGCTTCCAGCTCAGGCTCTGCCCCCTGACCAGGAAGCAGGGGGTATGGTGGGGCATGGCCCATGCAGGGTGAGGGTAGCAAGGTGACACCAGAGGCCTGGAGGGGAGGTGGTGTGGGAGGTGAGACCTCCCTTTGTGGAGTCCCTGACAAGCTCCCACAGAGGGAACCGCCTTGAGATTCAGAATGTGAAGGGTAGGAGGTGTCTGGAGGGCGCTTTCTAAGGTCCTGGTCTTTGTTGGAAGGAGGATGGAATTTGATGTAGATTTTATTAGAAAAAAAAAATCAAGTTAAGAACATCTAAAAAGTCAAGGATCTCCACTGCACGACTAGAAATAGACTGTTACTTCCAGCCTCTGGCCTCATTCCATTCATATCCCCTGCACTCTGCTGTGTTGGACTATATTTATTTACTTCTAAGTTCCTTGACAAGAAGCTTAAGTTGTATTCATCACTTTGGTCTACCGACCCCTGCCCACCCAGGGCCTGACACATCCTAGGTGCTTAATAAATGCTGGTAGACCAAGAACTGAGAGCTGGGATTAGCCTGCCAGACGAGGACTTAGGCCCAAACCCCATCAAACTGCCCAGGGGAGGGCCCAGTCAGGTAGGGAAGTGGCTCTGGGTCCTCAGCAGTTTTCCTGACATGTGCCAGCTCCACTGGTTCTGTCTGCAGGCCAATCTATTTTCAGTTTGGTTTGGGGGAAAATTCCATTGTTTTCATCCTAAAGAATCACCCTGGTCCCCAAGTCCTCATAAGATGTCCATCAGTAGAGTAACACGTGTTATTCATGAGAAAGATGAGAAAACTGAGGCTCAGCGAGGCTAGGGACTCCCCCAAGGACACACTGCGAAGTCTTGACAGAACCACCCCAAGCACTCTGGCCTCCTGCCCCCGCACCTCCCGCCAGCTCCATGACACACCCACTACCTCTAATGTTCTCTCAGCCTCTACCCCTCTCCCCAGTAATGGAACCCAGCTGGGTGGGGCTGGCCGCTGAGAGGCTCCAGCCTGGGCTTGGGCCAGCGACTCATGGAAATTGGGCCATTTTCCTGGGGCGGAAATGAGAAGCAGATGTGGGTCGGGAGCTGGGGTGCAGGCTCATGCCGTGTTGGAGGCTCAGGTTACACGAAGGAACACGTGACTGTGGCTACAAAAACAGCCGGAAACCCCCAAGGCCCACGTTGTCGGGGGTCCATCCCAGGCCTGGGGGGTGGGGCGCCAAGTCTTACCCCCACCCCTTACCTCCTCAGGACCCCTGAGATAGAAGGAGGAGCGTGAGACTGGAGGGGTGGGGGGTGGGGAGGGGGGCCTCGGCTGCTGGACCTTCTTGCTCTCACTCTGTGTAGGACGCGCAGTGTCTGCTCCTCAGCGCAGGGCTGAGCCCTGCACCAAGTCCGGTCCTCAGGAGGACACCCAGGAAGGTCAAGGCACCCTGTACACAGGCCACAGCGGCCTCCACCCCGATGCCCTAGTTTGAGCCACGGCCCAGGCCCCGGAAGCCTTTTACAGCCCGAAACACCTGGTGTTTGACCGCTTTGCTCCAATCCTCTGGCTTAAGGGATTGTCTCTGGTTGCAATGTATCACATTTCTAGGAAAGGACCAGTCTTGGACAGTATTCAGACAGCCTTACCTGGGTGGAGGTAAACTTATCAACTCCTTCTAAACAAACAGCCAGTGAGGCCTGGGCCTGAGGGGAAAGGGCTGAGGCAGGACCCTCTGGGAAGATGCGGGAGATCAGGGCACAGGAGGAGCCCAGGAAAAACTGGGCATTTGTGTGGAGGGCTCAGGTCCCTGCTCTTCTCCCTCAGCCAAAAGGGCAGGGCCTAGTTTTATTCACCCCTCCATACAGATATCCATTCGTTCAGTAAATGGTTCTTGTACAACCACTGTGGCCAGGGCAGCGGGCTAAGCTCTGAGGGTCCAGAGGTGATTGAGCATGGATTCCATCTCCAGGGCCTCACTGACTACTGAGGAAGCCCACCAATAAATAGCTTTGATTAATTGATTCATGCATTCATTATTGAGTGTATACCATGTGTCAGCAATATTGTAGGCTCATTGGATCTATGAGTAAACAAACCAGATAGTTTTGGAAGGGGAGACAGGCTATAACATTAAAAAAAAAAAAAAGTTAATATGTTTAGAAGGTAAAAAGTGCTATCATTGTGGTTCATTCGCTAAGTCATGTCTGACTCTTGTGACCCCATGGACTACAGCACTCCAGGCTTCCCTGTCCTTCACTATCTCCCAGAATTCACTCAGACTCATGTCCATTGAGTTGACGATGCCATCCAACCATCTTGTCCTCTGTCGTCCCCTTCTCTTCCTGCTTTCAATCTTTCCCAACCTCAGGGTCTGTTCCAAAGGGTTGGCTCTTTGCATCAGGTGGCCAAAGTATTGAAGCTTCAGCTTCAGCATCAGTCCTTCCAATGAGTATTCAGGGTTGATTTCCTTTAGGATTGACTGGTTTGATCCCCTTGAAGTCCAAGGGACCCTCAAGAGTCTTCTCTAGCACCACAATTCGAAAGCATCAGTTCTTCAACTTGCTGTAAAAAAGGAAAATGGAGCAGATAAGGGGGGATTGGGAGCCAGAGGCTGGTTGCAGTGTTCACAGGCCTGGGAGGGTGGGCTTCCCTGAGAAGGTGAGACTGAACAAAGACTTGAAGGTGATAGGAGAGATGAGAGTGGGTTTCTGTGGGATGTGCAAAGGCCCAGGGGCTGGAGAGGGCCTCAAGTGTTCGGGAGCAACAAGAAAGCCAGTGTTTCTGGGGCGGGGAGGGAAAGGGGAGCAGGGATGGAGGTCCAAAGGTGAAGGAGGACCAGGCCAGGAGATGTCAGAGGCCACTGTAGGGTTTTAGCTTTTATGGTGAGTGAGATGGGAGGCACTGGAGAGTTTTGAGCCGGGAGATGTTTATTGAGGACCACTTGGACTGTTGTTTCCACAGTAGCCTGGAAGAGGTGAGGGCAAGGGCAGGGGCTGGGTCAGGAGACGCTTGTAACAGTCCAGGTGGGAGGTGGGGGTGCTCTGGCCAGGCTGCATGGTGGAGGATGGGAGAGGCACCCAAGGGGAAACATGAATAACGTTCTGTGGTAACAGGAGAAGGGCGTGATTAACTCTGACTCAGGATGCCTTCCCAGGGGATGTGACTCAAGCAGGATCTTGAAAAATGAGCAGTTCAGCAGGCACTCAAGGGAGTGAGCATTCCAACCACACGTGTGACAGGGAAGTCAAGAGCGAGCCAGGCCTGTCTGGGTACCCAAGAAGCTGCTCATAAACATCAGAGCAGAAGGGTCAGAGTAGGCTGGATCAGGGCGCAGCGTCCTGTGATCACCGGGAAGTTCGCGAAGGAGTTTAAGCTTGGGGGCTTAAGACCCAACTTGCCCTAAGAATAGTCCTGCAGTCACCATGAAGGGCTGGGAGGGCGGTGGAGAGAGGAGACCCAGATGGGAAGTGGAACTTGAGGGCTGACTCAGTGCAGTGGGAGAGGGAGGGAGAGAGGGGAGCTGTTTAGGGAGCAGAGAGGACCAGATGCATGTGGGTTTGGGGAAAGAGGAGCAGGTAGCTTAAGGAAGAGGACAAGTCAGTTTGGGACAGGGTGAGTTGGAAGAGCCGCTGGGAGATCAGAGAGGGGGGTCTTGGAGCAGCTGACGGAGGGGTCTGGAGCCCAGCAGAGGGGACTGTGTCCAGAAGCCTTGAGGGGCAGGAGGCATTTAAGCCATAGAAATCCACCAGCTAGAGGGGCACCTCCAAGTTTTTATCCTTAGGAAGATATATAGAAGAGGTATAGTTCCCTCCTCTTTGCCTCCCTCCCAAGGCCTTTGAGAGATGGGGAGGAAAAAAAACAATCTTGAGAGGGAAGACAAAGGATCAGGATGGAGTGGGGCTCCTGGGGAAACACTGAGAAGTCCCTGAACTGGTCCCACTCACCCCAGGGTGTCTGCCATGGGGGCCTGAGTAGGTGGAGATCTTGATATTGGTGTCTATGGATCTCTGCATGCAGATATGTAAAGTGATGTGTTTTCACTTTCCCATGATTCCTGTTTTCCTGTAGCCCTCCCTGTTGAAGCTTATTGCCCAGTGGAGGGGGCTTCGAAACAAGGCTTCAAGCAAGGTTGAAGCAGACAGGCTGCAGAGAAGCTGCTGCTAATGGCAATGGGACCAGGAAAGGGGGAAGAAGGCAGCACCATCCTTCAACCTCAGAGGCTTGTGTGGGAGAAACCCCAGTTAGGTGTGAGGGAAAATCCTGCTGCGAGGGGTGGGTAGAGCTTGACTCAGGTTGCAGCAGGGGAGGAAACTTTAGTGACAGTCCCCTGTGCAAAGCAGCTATTCTAGATGCTGCCAAAGCAATAGTATGCCACCCAGGAGGTGGTTTGAAATGGCTGGGGAAAGCCGTCTGGGAGACAGCTTCATGGCACACTGCTTGTTCTGGAGTGAGTGGGAAGAATGCGGCCAGGTGGTCCTAGGGCCTGGGGACCACAGAGGCAAGATCTGTACCACCAGCCCGGAGAAGGGACCACATGCTTCAGCATCACTGCTCTCCAGCCTCACCCCTACCAGTGAGCCCCAGGGACCAGGAGGCTCCAGTCCTGTCCCACCTGTGTGTGTGTATACAAATGCAGAGGACTCCACTTAGAACTTCAACTCCGTCTTCCCACCACCATGAGGTCCATAAACATCTCCCTGCACCAGGAAATTATCTTGGCTAGGAGAAGGGGAAGGGATGAGAAAATCTTGGAAAACTCAGCAATTTTATACAAAAGAGACCGAGCTAAACGTATGGAAATGGAGATATGTCTAAGGAGCAATTTAAAGGTTTTTTTGCTTCTTCTTTCCTTTTTTCCCTTGCTTGTCAATAGTAGGAATGATCAGATCAAGATGAAAGGAGTACGAGAAAAATGAAGAAGGATTCGGGTTTGATCCACCTGGGTTGGTACGTGTGACTCAGCTCTGCAATAATCATGTCTGTACACGTTTGCTGGGGCAGCTGTATACTTTCAATTCTAGTCATCAGCCCTTTCCTTGAAGCTCACTGTGTGTTTTCTTCTGGCCAGCCAGGAGTTGAGAATCATAAAATTGTCAAATCTGTATTATCTATCACTTTATAATAAATTAGTCCAAAATTTAGCTGAAATTCATGCTTCCTGGGGATTAGAAATTTGGAAGCAGTTTAGCAGGGGGTTTCTGGCTCAGGATCTCTCATGAAGTTACAGTCAGGATGTTGGCCTAGGCTGTGGTATCTGAAGGCTTGACTGGGGCTGGAGGATGTGATTCTAAGATCCACCTGACAAGCTGGTGCTGGCTGTTAGCAGAGGCTCTCAGTTCTTCACCTCATGGATCCCCTTCTAGGGCTGCTTGGATGTCCTCATGACATGATGGTGGTTTCCTCCAGAGTAAGTCATCTGAAAGAACAATGTCTTTTTATGACAAACTTGCCTTAAGTCTCGCTTTCCCATGTGGCCCTTGCTCTCAAAAATGGTATGGCATTGCAGAATAGATGAAATTTCCCTTTTGCAAAACATGTCTGAGGTCCAAGTGAAGTGATGTGGGCTTTCTGAGGATCAAGGGACCTGCCCAGTGAGGCAGCAGGAGGATTCATGGGAATGGACAGAAAAACCCTGCCTCCTTGCCCTGATCCCAGTAACTCTTCCTTGGGGAAGGAGACCTGGTACCTGTGGACTGGTCAGAAGGAGGAAACTGCAGAGGCCTGGCTGAGTAAGGGGGCTGATTCTTGCTTACCGGAGAACCAAGAGTGTGTGGAGAAGGGCACTCTGAGACTAGACAGAGGCTTCCAGGGGGTTTCTGGAGGTGAGGTAGGGTAGGGACCCTGAAGGGCTCAGAAGTGACACAAGGAAGGGGGTTGTCAAGCGAGGGACAGGGCTCAGCGGGTAGGGGAGGGCAGAGAACCCAGAGAAGCATGGTCCTCTGGTTTTTCTGGCTGTCGCCCCGGGCCCAGATGCCCTCATTCATTCATCTGTCCCTTCATTCCTGCATATCTACTTGCCACAAAGACCAGGTCCCTGTCCTAGGTGAGGTTGAGGGTTGTTTGTATAATATATGAGGAGCTCACCTTCTTAGGGAGGGTTGGGGAACTGTCAGGAAAGGCTTCTCACAGGAGGTGAGGTCTGAGCTGCTTCATGGAGGGGAGGAGTAAGCCAAGCAAAGGGAAGGTGTTCTAGGCTAGGGGAGCGCTCGCAGGCCCAGGTGCGGCAGACCACAGGCGCCCCTGGCATGGCCACGGCAGGGCGAAAGGAAGGGTGTTGAGAGATGAAGCTGGAGGGGCCAGAGGGCGTGTGGCCCTGCCTGCCTGATGGGGCGGTTTGCATTTCTTCCAGAAGACAACAGGGAGATTATGAAGGAATTTAAGCAGAGGCATGAAGGGATCCTGGCGTGCTGCAGTCCATGGGGTTGCAGAGAATAGGACGCGACTGAGCGACTGAACAATGTGAAGGGATCACTTGGAAGTTTGGAAGGACTGTCCTGGCAGGAAGGACGAGGATCTAGAGAGGGAGAGTCCATGAAGATACGGCGCTAATCCAGGCTATGGGTGCGGGAGAAGAAGCAGGGGAGGGAAGGAGAGAAGGAGCCCAAGAGGCCTTTAGAAGGCTGAAGAGCCCTGCCTACAGACTGGGCGACAGCCGGGACCACAGACTGAGCTATCTCAGCTCGTCTTGGCGAAGTAGGGCACGAAGGCCAGCGAAGATCTCCAGTGTTGGGCCCAGCCCCGACACTGACCCAGCCAACCCCCGCCCCCAGCTCGCTGGCCTCCTCCCAGGCGGCGGTGGGGGGTGGGGGGCGGGTCATGCTCAGTTTGATCCAACCCAGACTTTAGCTGAAAGGTGGTGAGGAACTGTGAGTTGTGAAAAGCTGGGGTGGGGAGGCCACTTGGGAGCTGTAACCATAGGACAGTCAGAGGAAAGGAGACACTGTCCTGGGGTCAGAGAGTGAGGAGAGGTCCAGCCAAAGGGGAGAGGTGTGGCAGGGCTCCAGCCCTATCTGTGGGGACCTGGAAAGCGAGGTGAAAGAATCTGGCCACCTGAGAGGTGTCTGGGGGTCATGAGAGATGACCCCACACTGAAGACTATTTCCCGGAGCCCAGAACAGAGGCTGCGATCCCTGAGATTCATGAGACGGGAGTCGCATGCTTAGTTGCCTAGTCGTGTCCGACTCTTTGCGACCCTATGGACTGTAGCCTGCCAGGCTCCTTTGTCCATGGAATTCTCCAGGCAAGAACCCTCGAGTGGGTTGCCATTTCTTCCTCCAGGAAATCTTCCCCACCCAGGGATCAAACTCGCATCTCCTGTGGCCTCTGCACTGGCAGATGGATTCCTTACCTCTGAGCCACCTGGGAAGCCTGAGAGAGGAGTTACCCTCACCCCAAATTCTCAAAACTCCTTAATGGAGCAAGCTGTGCTGCTCACTCCTCACAGCAGATGGCGCCATCGTGCTGGAATTGGTGACTGAGGGGCCCAAGGAGTGGCCGCAATTCCTGCTTGAGAGTGGGAGGGGCCAGGAGCCGCTCTGGGGGCTGCTGGAGAGGGGTTGAGGGGGCGCACCCCAGTCCTGTCTCCCTCCCAGAGGGCCTGCTGCTCTCCTTGTGTCTACCCGCTCCACTCACTCCTCCCCACTCTCTGGGTTTCATCCCCAGCCTCTCTCTGCCCCTCCTCTCTGTCCCTCTCCCCTCCATTTCTGCCTTCAACTAGGGTCACTGTCTGTGAGCTGGTTCACTTGGGGGCATCATCACAGGACACGGAAACTCTAGGTCCAGCCAGGGGAGAGACATCTGCCAATGGGAATGTCACCATGGGGGTCTTTCCTGAGTGGCTCCGCCTAGGGCTGGTCACATCTTCTGTCCTCAGGAGGTGCTCACTACCCTCAACTAAGGAAGAGGTTACCAGGAGGCTCCCAGGAGCGTTCAACATCGGCAGGAGAGGCAGGGTAGAGAAAGCATTTGCTCTGAATGAATGAAGGACAAAATACATTGCGCCAGCTTTCAGTATGGTGACCCTCCCGCTGCTGACCCGCCCTGTACCTCCTACTCTCTAGGTCTTTAGCCAAGAAGGGAAACCTGAAGAACCCCTCCTTCTCTCCCCACTTCTTCCTTCCCTGGGGTGGGGCAGCTCATTTGTGGCAGAGTGGATATCAGTTGGTGCTGGAGATGCATGGAGTTGGGTTGGGGGGGTGCGGGGGGGTGCCTAGAGGGCAATGGGACCCAGGAGCAAGGATGACCGTGGCAGAAAGACCAAAGGGAGTCAGCTGGAGGGGTTCTGGGCTGGCAAGGCTGACTCTGGGGCCTGCTGTGCATCTGGAATCTTCTGGCAGATGTGAAAGTTGTCTCCGGAGTGGTTGTTCTGCAAGAAAGTAACTTGTTGCTTGATTTGTGGCTGAGGGAGGCATTGCTGATAAAGCTGCTAATGTGCTCGTTGCCTGTGGTGGGGAAAGGGAAGTCTTGGCTCCTAGCCCCTAAGGACCTTATGGTGCAGCTGGCGAGGGGCCCCAGGCCCAGTGAGATGAGAGCTTCAGTGTGAGGGAGCCAGGGCGATGGTGTTAGGGTGAGAAAGGAGGACTTCTTGGGGGAGGAAGAGATTCAGAGGGAGAAAGAAAAAGGGTTTCCCAGATTATGGAAGAGTGCAAGCAAAGGCATTGGGAAGGAGCAGAAGTTTGGGGGAATGGGGAGAGATGGGGGACACTTCTGACACATAGAAGACACTCGGCACATTTCCAAATGAAGGAAGATGGGGGGATGAAGGGGGAGAGGAGGGGGCAGAGAGCTGTTCTCAGGGGCAGGTCACCACCCTGTGGCACACGCTGCAGGAAGCAGCCTACCTGGGGAGCCCCGAGGCAGGCCCTTGCTTCCCCAGCCCCCACCCTAGGCTTGCTCACAAATATGAAGAGGCTTAAAAACAGGCTTGTGGCCAAACCCCACCCCCTCCTCCTCTTCTTCCAGGGCCTATCTCCACCCAATCCCTTGCAGAGGGGCAGCCACTCCAGCACCCTGCTGGAGGCAGGAGTGTTGCCACTGTGGGGTGACTAGCCAGCCAGCAACCCCCCACCAAGATGGCAGCTCAGGGAGACAGCAGGGCCTTTGTCTGGTCCTGACCCTGCCGAGGGGCCCACCGGCCTGAGTTTGCTCAATGTTAATAATTGACCAGGTGCCCAGGGACAGGGCCCCTCCGGCCACCTGGATGAAGGGCACTTGGGGCTGGGGCCTTGGCCTCCCACAGCATCAGGTGAGACTCACCTGGGGCCAGGGAGGAGAGAATCCTGGCCTTGGGTGAGGATCAAAGAAGCCTGATGCCTCCCGCACTGCTTCCGGAGCCCAGAATGAAGTGAGGGGCAGAAAGGGCCCAGCCCAGGCTGGAAGGACCAAGAGAGGCAGGAGGAGCACCTTTCAGAAAGGGGATGGAGGCTGGAGAGAAGACCCCGGGATGTAGGTGTGAGGTTCCCTGAGGAGGACAGAGCCACACTTTTAGAGCCGGCAGCCCCCTCCCAAACATCGTGTGCCCACAGGCCCCTTCCTCAGGCCCTCTGAGGAAAAGTGCCAGCCAGAGAGAGTGTTTGCGTTGACTCCTTCTGGGCGAGAGGGAAGAGGGTTACAGACCCACAGCCCTGGTCAGACCATGCGTGGTCTCTGGTCCTGGGTGAGTCCGACACTGTCCACCCCACAGCCACGTCAGGGGGCCTCCGCTGAGAGCAAGGAAGAGGGTCCGTGGTGATGGTTGCTTCAAGCTACAGGAGGGAGGGGACAGGAGAGGAAAGAGAGAACAAGGTGGGGAAGTGATGGTGTTCACAGCAGCACCAGCTCCAAGGGCTTCTTAGAAGGGACCTCGGTCAGTCACCCTAAGGAACCCTGTGAGCTGGGTGCTGTGACTCCCGCCATGGGACAGCTGAGGGAACCGGGCCTCAAGGCGATCCCCTGTCCACGTTGCAGAGTTGGGAAACAGCAGATCCAACCCATGACCTGGATCGCTCTCTTATCTGCTGGGGTCAGGATGGGGGAGGGGGACAGGCAGGGGAACAGGCCTCCTGAGCAGCAGAGTGGAGAATAATTGGGGGGGGGTGTGCAAAGGCAGGGATGACTCTGAGGTGGAAGGGGGTGGGATCCAGCTTCTTTAGCTGCTGCAGCCCTAATACCCAATATTCTCCTTAGGGAAGGAGACCAGGTGCGCTGGCCCCTGCGTGTCAGGCAAGTGTGTTTCAGGCCTCGAGAAGGAGGGGTGACAAGTCTCACACCCTCCTCAACCCCACCTCCTCTTCCCCTTTGGCTTCCCCTTTGAGAAGTCAATATTGATGTTTTACAACCCAAGATAAACACATTTTTTTCCCTCCTATACAGGGGTTATCTGGTCTGGAGGGTTAATCAGTGACCACTGGGGGCGGGGGGAGCCTCTGAGAAGAAAGCAGCTATTCAGTTCAGCCCCCACCCCCACCCCTCAGCTGCCCTCCTCCTCCCACCTGTTGCCCCCACTCCCCCGCCCAGTGGGGACTGACCTCGCCCTGCCAGTGGGCAGGGATGGGGCATCAGGGAGCCTGGCTGGAGTCTGAATGGGTGTGTTTAGGGGACTGTTGCGTGGGGTGCCTCCTGAGAGGGCATCCCAGGCAGTCTGCCCTGCGCGCAGAGGCTTTCTCACCCCGACCATCCCATTCTGGTGGCAGGACAGGAAGGCCTGCACGAGGCTGCCGTGGCTCCAGCCTGGCGAGGCATCTGCGAGAAAGAGTGAGCACTGTCCCCTGGGAGCCGTACACGGCAGAGAGGTGACTCGCGTCACAGAGCGCACGAGGTGACCGGAGATGGTGATGCCGGCTGCTTCCCAGGCTGGGGCATTGGAGCCCAGTGTGTGGGCCGGCCCTGCCTCCCACCTGCTGTGTGGCCTTGGACTGTGGCTTAACACCTCTGGACCTCAAGAGTCTCACCTCTCCTCACAGAGGGGTTTCGAGGGTTGAATGAGATCTTGTATGTAGAGCGCGGAGGAAATAAAATGACTTAAGTTCCAATGGACTGTGGCCTCCTCTGTCTTCTACTAAAGAAAGCCATGATTCACCTCTGGGTTGATGGCCCTTTTACTTGGAGAAACAGTGATGGACCTTTATTTAGAAAGGAGTACCAGTGAGCACAGCGTGGAGGGGGTGTGGCTGAGCTGAACCAAGGGGGGACATTTTGACGCTCTCAGGGCTGTTCCTGGGAGCACTCAAGGAACCCCAAAACAAGTGAGAACAGAGAGATGTTGGATGTTGAGAGAAGGCTTGAAAAATATGTTGTGGGGCAGTGGGGACCAACAGAGGAATCCTGCCAAGGGGAAGTTCCCTGGGGCAGGGAAAGATCAACTCCTCCTGAAAGAGTGGTATGTGACCTTGAATTTGAAGTGCTTTCCACATGATGCTAAAATCACTGTCCATTATTCCTAAATATGTTTAAACATCTGCTACACCCTTGAGCCTTGGGTTTCTGGTAGGTTGGGAAGGAGGAGGGAGGAGACTGGCACCAGCTTAGAAAGAGGCGGTTCTGAATGGGGACTCCTGGCACAGGGCTAAGGACCTCGATGAGGAGCAATGCCCTTGGAGGGGCACGCTGCAGTGGGAGAAACAAACCACCCACCTCAGGAAGCCCTGTGGGCACGGGAAGTGACTCCACAGGACTGGAGAACGCGAAGACCTGCAGCTTAGGGGCACCCAGGTTACGCCGGTGAAGATGCCTCTTTTTTGCTAGAGGGCAAAATATTTATTCTGAATCCTAATTCAAGACTGTATACACATCAGCAAAGATGCCTTTTAATCATGATCATGTCCCAGAGGTCTGCCATCATGGGATTGGGTTATGGTCCGGGAAATTGATGTTGAATATGTGTAGTCACTGACCCTGTCTGTGCTGGGCCCTTGGCTGTGCCTAGGATGATGATGGTGAGACAGGTCCCTGCCCTTCAAAGAGTTCTCTCAAGAGGAGCCAGGCTGTGATGGACATGACTAATTGTTCCCTACATCAGTGGTTCCCAAGCTTTTTGGCACCAGGGCTAGTTTCATGGAAGAAAATTTTTCCATGGCCCAGGGGTGAGACGATGGTTTAGAGTAATTCAAGCGTGTTACATTTGTTGTGTACTTTGTTTCTATTATTATTACATCAGCTCTTCACCTCGGATCATCAGGCATTAGATCCCAGAATTTGGGGACCCCTGCACTACATCACTCCCTCCCTTTCTCCCTGTGATAGAACACTTGAGTTTTCATCTGGATACATGGCCATCCAGAGCAAAGAGTGCCTTTCATGGGCTTCCTTGCAACTGAGTATAGCCATACGGCCAAAGGGAGGTGAACAAGAAGGGTGTGTTCAAATTCTGAAATGCACACTCCCCAGCCCCTTTCCCCTTTCCTATCCCCTGGAGTGGAAAATTGGGAGTGAATTATGTGGGACTGCAGGGATGGCAACATCCTCCTGGGACAGGGAAGCAGCAAGGCGAAAGAAATCCAGAGTCCTCATGTCACAGAGCAGAACCATCAGACAAGCTTGGATTCTCTCATGAGAGAGAAAGCAACTTCCATCTTGTTGAAGCTGCTATTATATATGGTCTCCCGGTTACAGTCACAAAATCTTCCCGTGTGTGATTTAAGACTACCTGGCAGAAGAGGACTGTAATAAACCTTACCCACATGCGTGGCACTGGCTTCACAGCCAGGTGGAATGGACGCAGATATGCAGACTGTAAAGTTGGTGACCCTTGTTAGGCTCTGGCAGAAGAGTTAGTAAACTATCTGTGATCAATACCTTGGCAGGAAGATCCCATGCTCTCTGAGCCTGCCACACTAGGAGAACTTGAGAACTAGGGGGTCCTGACTGCTTCTTGCTGCATTCAGCAGATTCCTAGAAAGGAGAGATGAGCTCAGATTCGACTCAGCCAGTGTGCAAGCAGAGACAGAAGGGAATGCAGTTCTGCTACGGGGGCACCGTGCCTGCTGCCTGCATCTAAATTGACTGAGAGTCTGGAAACTTGGAATGTCGAAGAGCTGTTGACACTAACTGCTTCTGTACCCCAGATAGAAGGCGTGACCAAAGTTGGCTCTGCACAGCCTTGGTAGGAGCTAAGACTACAGCCCTGAGCCTTTCTCAAGCTTTCCCAGGTGAGAAGTCTCTGCCAGACTACGGGAGCCAGCTGCGCAGCCAAGATCAGATTAAGGGTGTTCCCTTTCCACCCTGGTCTATTGTCTCAGATGGCCTGAAGATAGCAGCCATGAAGCTGAGAGGGGTCTGGGCAGAGCACGGAAGCTGTAAAAAAATACAACCAGTTTTCAGCCTGACAAACTCTGTCAGGACAAGACCTTTGGCTGAGTTACCTGCCCATGGAACTGGCTGGAAGCAAATAAGTCCAGGAGCCTGAAAGAGGCATATTCTTCGATGCCCACTTCAGATGTGGTTGTAGAGGGTGGTGACCAGAGTCTCCCAGAGGGCAAAGCCAGGAGCCAAGGAGGACAGTGGACAAAAGAGTTACTTCTAGAAAACAGAAGGACAAGGAGTCTTTATAACATCTGACTAGCATGACTTCGTAATTGCTATGGACTGGGGCCATCTGTGTAGTTCCCATTGTTTTATTTTCCGCCTAAGAATTGTTTTAAAAATGTGGTGTGTGGTTCTAGCTTCATCATTGTCTATTGGAGGAGGGTGGGGGACAGATGTATCTTTTAAGTGTGTTGGTCTCCAGACCGCAGGTAACCATCTCCAGATCTGATGGAGGTGTTGGGTGCAAGATGGCCTGGTGTTTGAAGTTACTTGTCTTGGAATACAATGTTATGTGTGTAAAGAGTGATCACAGACAGTAAGATGGCTAAAGGTGTGGACTGTGGCAAAGTGCCAATTTGCCCCAAGATCCATTTTGCCCTTGCCTGTCTAATAATATAACACCTGATGTGTAGTGAAGCAAGTGGCCACCCAGAATAAAACTGCATTTCCCTGATCCCTCTGCAGCCTTATGTGGCCAGAGGGATGTGACTACAGTGATGGTACGAGTTGTGGATCATACCAAAGAAAGGCAGGAGACAGTCTCTCCATCCCCTTTCTCTGTCCTGTTGGCCAGAAGGTAGATGTATTGGAGAGTCATGTATGTTGGTCTATGCATATGAATGCAAGACGCTAAGGATGGTGGAGCAACAAAATAGAAGGAGCCAGGGTTCTCAATGTTGTGGAGCCGAGCCAGCATGCTGGTGGGACTTATAAGTGAGACAGAAATGAACTTGCTCAAATCACTGGCATTTGGGGGCTTTGTTTTTGTTATAACATCTTAGCTGCTAACCTAAGTAATACAGATGCACCTTAATTACCACAATACAACAGAATAAATGTTCTAGCAGATGTATGTGAAAGATGCTAAGGAAAGTGAAATGAAAGATAAATTCTGTTCTAGGAAAATCTGGGAAGGCTCCCAGGAGGGGGCAATATTTGAAATGCATCTTAAATAATGAGAGAGCTTTCTAGATGCACAAGTGAAGTGAAAGGGAAGCCCATATTGACAGGTGGACAGCATGAGGCAAGGCTCAAAGTGCCTGGTCCAGATGTATAAACACAGAGGCAGTTCTGAGAGATGGGACTGGTGACATAGATGGGGCCAGTTAGGAAGGACCTTGAATGACATGCTATGGAGCTGAGAGTTTATTGTTTGGAATCACTGAGGGGTTTGCCACTGCTGCTGCTAAGTCACTTCAGTTGTGTCCGACTCTGTGTGACCCCATAGACGGCAGCCCACCAGGCTCCCCCGTCCCTGGAATTCTCCAG
Source organism: Capra hircus (assembly GCF_001704415.2). Taxonomy (NCBI): domain Eukaryota; kingdom Metazoa; phylum Chordata; class Mammalia; order Artiodactyla; family Bovidae; genus Capra; species Capra hircus. The sequence goes on from NC_030818.1 coordinate 25,178,707, forward strand.
GCAAGAACACTGGAATGGGTTGCCATTTCCTTCTCCAATGCATAGTGAAAAATGAAAGTGAAGTCGCTCAGTCGTGTCCGACTCCCAGAGACACCATGGACTGCAGCCCACCAGGCTCTTCCATCCATGGGATTTTCCAGGCACGAGTACTGGAGTGGGGTGCCAATGCCTTCTCCAGTGAGGGGTTTAAACTATGACAAACCTAGACTGCATATGAAAAAGCAGAGACATTACTTTGCCAACAAAGGTCCACCTAGTCAAAGCTATGGTTTTTCTAGTTGTCATGCATGGATGTGAGAGTTGGACCATAAAGAAAGCTGAGCACCAAAGAATTGATGCTTTTGAACTGTGATGTTGGAGAAGACTCTTGAGGGTCCCTTAGACTTTAAGGAGATCAAACTAGTCAATCCTAAAGGAAATCAGTCCTGAATATTCATTAGAAGGACTGATGCTGAAGCTCCAATATTTTGGCCACCAGATGTGAAGAATTGACTCATTGGGAAACACCCTGATGCTGGGAAAGATTGAAGGTAGGAGAAGAAGGGGATGACAGAGGATGAGATGGTTGGATGGCATCACCAACTCGATGGACATGAGTTTGAGCAAGTTCTGAGAGTCGGTGATGGACAGGGAGGTCTGACATGCTGTCCATGTGGTCCCAAAGAGTCGGACATAACTGAATGACTGAACTAAACTGAGGGATTTAACAGGGAAGTAACGTGATCTAATTAAAAAAAAAAAAAAAAGTCTGGCAACTGTGTGTAAGGTGGATTTGAGAAGAGAGAGCCTGGGGGCAAAGGAAAGGAACTGTGAAAATGTAATGCAAGTCAATTTCAATTTTCCCACAGAAACAATGTTATGAAAGAGGATTATGTTCCTGGCCATGGGCCTGATATACAGATTTTTATAGAACTGACCACAGAACCAAACCCCAGGAGTCATAGTGGTATACCCATAATCTCTACATTACAAAGTTTCTAAACACTATATGAATAATTAAGTAGGGCCACACAGCAACTAACCACAAAAAGATGTGTATAATATAATACAATGACTTGGGTCTCTTATTCCTGTCCTTTAAGAAATTTATTGTGTTACAAAAGTAATCTGTTTATTTTGAATAGCTTTATTGAAATATAATTGACCTATAGTGAAGCACACATACTTTAAGTGTACAATGTGATACGTTTTGACATATTTAGACACTCTTGAAGTCATCACCACCATCAAGAAAAGGAACATTTCCATCACCCTAAGTTTCTTCCCATGTAATTCTTCCACCCCTCCCTCAACTACCCATTCCCAGGCGATCACCAATTTGCTTTTTTTTTAATGTTCTAGAATTTTATATAAATGTTATCATGCCAGATGTACTCTTTTTTTAAAATAATTCTACTTATTTTTGGCTGTACTGGGTCTTGCTGTTGTGCAGGCTTTCTCTAGTTGTGGCGAGCAGGGGCTACTCTCTAGCTGCGGAGTGCAGGCTTCTTACTGCGGTGGCTTCTCTCGTTCCAGGGCATGGGCTCAGCGGTTGTGCCTCATGGGTTCTGTTGCCGCTTGGCATGTGAAATCTTCATGGACCAGGCACTGAACCTGTGTCCCCTGCATTGGCAGGAGGATTTTTATCCACTGGACCACCTGGAAAGTCCATGTGAACTCTTTTTAGTCTGACTTCTTTCTCTCAGCATAATTATTTTTGAGATCCATCTATGTTACATAACATATAAATAGTTTTTTTTTTTTTTTTAATGCTGAGCAATATTCCATTGTACAGATATACTACGGTTTGTGTATCCAATCACCTGAAGATGGACCTTGGTTGTTTCCAGTATTTGGTTATTACAAATAAAGCTACTATGTGCACTCATGAGTAAGTCTTTGTAGAAAAATATGCTTTCGTTTCTCTGGGTAAATCTAGCAGTTGAATGGCTGGATCATGAGAAGTGTATGTTTAACTTTTTAAGAAACTGCCAAAAGGTTTTCCAACGTGGTTGGTGGGTGTACCATTTTACATTTTCACCAGATATGTGTCAAGTTCCAGTTCCTTCATATCCATGCCAAAACTTGATAGGGTCAATCTATATCTGTGCCAAAACTTGATAGGGTCAATCTATTTTAGCCATTCCAATAGGATTTTAGTGGTATCTCAAGTGCTTTATCTGTTATTGATTAGGTTGTTTTCTTACTATTACTTTCTGAGAGTTCTTTATATATTCTGGATCCAAGTCTCTTATCAGATACATGATTTGCAAATACTTTCTCCAAGCCTATGGTCCCTCTTTTCATTCTCTTAATAGTGTCTGTTTGGATAAATTTGGATAAAGTCCAGTGGATCAATTTACTCTTCTATGGGTCATGCTTCTGGTGCTATAGCTAAGACATTTTTGCCTACTCCTCGGTTGCAAAGGTTTTCTTCTAGATGTTTTACTGTCTTAAATTTTACATTTACGTCTATGGCCATTCTGAGTTACATTTTATGTCTGGTGCAAAGCACAGATAGAGGGTTACTTTTTTGCTTATGGGCATCAGCAGAATTTTTTGAGAACACCATCTTTTTTGCATTGCCTTGCCTTTGTACTTCTGTTGAAAATCACTTGTCCGCATAAGTAAAGGATAATACTTATAGATCAATTTTACCTCAATAAAGCTGGATTTTTTTTTTTAAGTATAAAGGTCTATTTCTGGTCTCTTGATTCTGTTCCATTGATGTCTATCTTTATGCCAATAATATCAAACTGTCTTGATTTACCATAACCTTATAATAAATTTTGAAATCAGGTAGTGTTTCCCAGCTTCATTTTTCAAAAGTTGTTTGGGTGATTCTAGGTCCTGACACTTCTGTGTGAATGTTAGAGTCATTTTTCGAACTTCTGCTTACTTTTATACACAGGAAACAAAATAAAAAAGTAAAAATCACAATAATTTACCACTTAGAGATTATCTGTGATAATATTTTGGTTGTAATACTTCTTTTTTTTTTTAAGTCCTCATTTTACTTTTTATTTAATTTATTTTTGGCCACATGATTTGTGGGATCATAGTTCCCCAACCAGGAACTGAACCTGGGCCCCAGCAGTGAAAATGCTGAGTCCTAACCATGGAGAATCAGGGAATTCCCTTTGTTTGTATACTTCTAGATTTCTTCTATGCTTTAAAATATTTGTTTTATTCAATGTTTACATAGCATTATATGCTAAGCAAAGAGTTGGACATGACTGAAGCGACTGAACACATATGCTAAACACTTTTTTCAACACTGGGTTTATCAAAATACGATTTAGGTACGGTAAAATTCACTTTTCGATGAGTTTTGACATGTATATAGAAGCATGCAACTACCATCACACTCAAGATGTATAATATTTTCATCACCCCAAGGTTCTTTTATGCATGTTTTCAGTCACTCCCCTCTTCCAACCCCTAGGAATCACTAGTCTGATTTATTTCCCTATATTTTTGCCTTTCCCCCCAGAATTTCATGTAACTGGAGTCAGAGTATGTGATCTTTTGTGTCTGGCTTCTTTCACTTAGCATATTGCTTTTGAGTTTCATCCACGCTGTGTATATGAGTAATTTGTTCCTCTTATTGCTAAGGAGTAGTCCATTGTATGGACGTACCACAGTTTGCTTATCCATTTAACAGTTGATTGACATGTGGGTTGTTTCTAGTTGGGGCAATTGTGAATAAAACTTGTGAATAAATTGTGAACAAAAAAAATTTGTGAATAAAACAGATAAACATTTGCATTCTGATATTTGTGTGCCCATGTTTTTCATTTCTCTTGAGGAAATACCTAGAAGTAGGATTGCTGAGTCATTTGCTAAGTGAATGTTTATACATGTTTAGTCTTGGTATTCATAATGGCCATAGCTGATGTACTTCAGCTATGATATAAGAAATACTTCACTAAATGACAGGTATGTATCATTCTGGACCCATTAAATCATGATATTTGTATTTCACTTCCGTCCATCCATTGTGCAATTTATCTTGACATTTAGCTAGTAAATTTCCACTTTTCCTGGTTATTATATTTGCAAAGTAATTGGAAAGCTTTGTTTTTACGTTTTTAGCAAACTGATTCAAAATTTTCTTACACTCTTTGTTTGGAAAATTGTCCAAGCTTTTAACTGTGTAGATAGAATTTTTAATGGTTGACATATTTACATAGTTTTCAGGAATAACATCACCTTATGATGGAAACACTTCCAAATAACCATTTTCAAAATGCTCTCTCCTTAGCGTGCTTGAAAAGATGTTCCTCTCTCACTGTTAAAATGTTTCCTATAGGTTGACAGGAAGGACTAATTTTTGTCTGAAATATTGGTTGAGGTCACACACTATCAATAGGCACTCATCATAGAAAAGGTTAGAGACTAGAATACACTTGTTTTTCTGTAAAAATAAAAAAATGCACAAATTGTCCTTCGGTTTGATTCCTAGGACACCTGCAGGTTCAGAAAGAGTTTTGTGTTATACCTCTCTTTTTTACAAAGTATGAAAATATTCTGTTTAAGGCCTCGTTTTTATAGAACCAGCTGCACTGGTGACATGCTGGAGTAGTTAGGAACAAGTGAAGCCATGTACTGACAGGCAGCCAAAGTGGGAGGGTGCCCCTAAACACCCCACACAGCCCTCACCCCCAGGAGTCCCAGAGAAACTTCCGGGACTCAGAATAATATGAAACTGGGACTGAGGAAGGGAGGTGCCAACCCACTTACTAAATATTTGGTAAGTCTTAAGTTTCTAGATTAAAAAAAACCTGACTCAATATTTTCTGTTTCACCCGAAGGATCGTATTGCACATTTCACTTTGGACACCAAGATACAGGGAGAGATTTTCAGGGCATCTGCTAAGAGAGGCCTGCCTGTGTGTTGGACTCTGTAGGCTGGAAGCCCCTCTGTGGGGAGGAATAGCTTTTCCTTCTAATCAAAAGGAAAGTCCAGGTTCCCACATTCCTCAGTCCCTGGTTCCATCTCCTAAAGGGGGCAGGGGACCACCTCTCCTCTACTGCCTATTCCCCTGGTTGCCTTTGATCCTGGAGGGTGGGGAGAAGCACCCCCCCGACCCCCGCCTGCCAGAGGCGGGAAGGGGCCATCCGTGCTGCGAGCATTTTCTCAGGGAGCCTCTGGGTGCACCCTCACCAGGCACAGCCTTCATCAATGACCAATTGGGAGGACCAGGACCCTGGGCTGCAGGCTGAAGCTGTGTGTGTTGGTAGGGAGCAAAGCCTTAAGGTGGGACCTAAATTTGGAGTCATCTGGGAGGCAGGCCCTGGCAAAGAGCCTCTCCCCACTGCTCCCAGCTTTACAGAGCCTAGTGCTTAGAGGTTCCTCTGTAAATATTTGTTGGACTTAGTTGAATGGAGTTGAAATCTCATTTCCTGATTCCAGCCAGGTTGGAAGGTCAAGCTGGGTGGGCTGAGCTTTCTGATTTGTGGGGCGGTGGAGTGGGAGGGAGGCGAGGCCAAACTGGGCAGCTCAGCCCTTGGAGGAACATCCTGAACCCCAAAGAGCTTCCTTCCAGCTGCTACTTGGCTAAGGGTCACCATCCCAGATGAGGGTCCCTGTTGGTCCAGGGTGCAGGGAAGCAGCAGGAGGAGGAGGCCAGGGGCAGGGAGGGGCCAAGGGAAGGAGATAGCCAAGCCTAGAGTCCCAGGGAATGTGTGTGCAGAATACGAGTTTCAGTTGGGCAGTCTTGGGCCCCATCTTTCAGTACTTCTTTCCCAAAGAGGCTTCACAGCCAGTTCTGCCCTTCTTGGCCTGGTGCATGGGAAAGGCTCCCTATTTTGACAACAGGGAAGGCCTAGGCAAGTGTGCCCCGATGTGCTCTGCAGCATTGCCTGTCCTCAACACACAATCACAGACCCATGCGTGTATGTACTTGCAGACTCGCCCAGACAGCCCCAGGCACATGTGTGTCACCATAGGCAGACACACAAGCACACACACTTACCTGCCCTCCGTCAGACCTTCCAGCATGAATACACATATGTGCATCCCTAGGGACAGCCAGCACCCCCAGACACGGGTCATCCCTCGGGCGCAGGCAGCCTGTCCACAGGTCCCACTCAGAGGGACACGAAACAGACGAGGTCCCCCAGGCTGTGTGCTCCCCCAAGGCTGGTGTCCACCAGAGTCAGAGCCGCCTAGAGCAGCTGGCATGACACAGGCTCCCATTGTGCTGCCAGGCCCGGGGGGACAAAGGGGGCCTATTTCCTCCCTCTCCCCACAACCCCTCCCCCGTTAGCCTGGGGCCTGGGAGCCCAGCCACCGGTTGCAGAGCGTTAGGGAGACTCCCCAAGAGACCAGGTTCCACATGAGGAGCTCGTGGGGAAGCCCAGGCTAAGAGGGGGTAGCTGTAACTCCTGCCTCAGTAACCTCCGGGGAACCGGGAACCTCTTCTACTCTTTGGGCAGGGAGAGGAGAATTGGGCTTTGCTCTTGTCCTGCTCAAGGTGGGCACAGATCCCCTACAATGTCTGGGAGGAGAGTTTCGGTTCCTCATCCAACTGGGACATGGTCGCTCTGAGTTGTGAGGGTGTGGGGGCTGCAGCCTGCTGGTCGCTTTACTCCTTCTCACGCTTCCGTGACCATAGCCACTGTCATCATCGCGCTCTCCATTTCTGATTTGACGTCTTCATTACTTTTCCCAGCATTTAACCCCCCACCCCCCCCCCCCCCCCGCATGTGTACATTCAGTCTGCCCCTCTGTCTCTGGTGATGGAGTGCTCTCTAGGTACAGGCGCAGCTCTAAGCACAGGCGTGCCGCGCTCCTCTCATTTCACTCTGTGACAGACTTGCACCAGTGCTAGGTTCCAGGCAAACTGAAGCTTCCTGTTTGGTAGTATTTTATTTTTTAAAAAAATATTTATTTATGTGGCTGCACCAGATCTTAGTTGCGTCATGTGGGATCTTTAGTTGTGGCAGGCAGGATCTAGCCCCCTGACCAGGGATTTAACCTGGGCCCCCTGCATTGGGAGCTCAGAGTCCCAGCCATTGAACCACCAGGGAAGTCCCCAAACCTGAAATTTCTTGCTTTCTTCTGAATACAATGCCTTTTTCTTTCTCTGTGCTTTTTGCTCATTCACACAGGGAGGAATACAATAAACACTTATTGAGCACAGGGTTACCAGACACAGTCATGCAGTATTTTTACTCATTATTATTGTTATTCTTATTTATTTAAATCTAACTGGACATTCTGAATCTTTATTTGCTAAATAAAATTAGCAAGTTAGTGAGGACCTAACTGAGCACCTACCAAGAGCTGTGTTTGGGAGATACAGTGAAGAAAGACCCAGTGTAGCAGGGGAGATTCAGTGTAGCAAGGGAGATTGACAAGTATACACAGCCTACCACAAGGAGGACTGGGGCTCTCACAGGGGAATTTCAGGGTGCCATGGGTGCCCCAAGAAAGAAAGTCCATACTGACAGAAAAGAAATTATATATTACTAGGTAGTTACAGTACTGTGCCGTGCTCAGATGTGTTAGACTCTGTGACCTCATGGACCATAGCCCGCCAGGCTCCTCTGTCCTTGGGGATTCTCCAGGCAAGAATACTAGAGTGGGTTGCCATGCCTTCCTCCAGGGCATCTTCCCAACCCAGGGATTGAACCCAGGTCTCCTGCATTGCAGGTGGATTCTTTGCCATCTGAGCCTCCAGGGAAGCCCTAGTTGTATTAGTTATATTTTATATATATTGGGCTTCCTTCATAGCTCAGTCGGTAAAGAATCTGCCTGCATTAGTTATATATCAACATATTAGTTCTATATTGTAGTTATACTGCAACTATTTTCAATTATAGCATTCATTGCTACGCAATGAATTCTCTTCTACATCCTGTTTGCAGCAACACTGGTGGTCTTAGGGAGGGCAGGGAAGGCTTCTGGGAGGAAGGGCACACACTTAAGACTTGCTTAGTCTGTTCAGGCTGCCATAACAGTGCACCACAGACTGGATGACTTAGAAACAACAGAAATTCATTTCTCACAGTTCTGGAGGTGGGAAGTCCAAGGTCAATGCACCAGCAGCTTTGGTGAGAGCCTGCTTCCACCTGCTTCCAAATGGCCATCTTTCTGCTGTGTGCTTACATGATGGGAAGGATGAGGAAGCTCCCTGGGGTCTCTTTTATAAAGGCACTAATCTCATTCACCAGGGTTCTACCCTTATGGCTTAATCACCTCCAAAGGCCTCACCTCCTAATACCATCATGTTGTGGTTAGGATTTTGACATATGAACTTTGGTGGCACACAGACATTCCGTCCACAGTGAGTCTTAAAAACTCAAGGATGAGGAAGCTCCAGTGAGCATGGGGACAGGAAAGACGGGGTACAATTCTGAGCATTGGCCCCACCGCTGGGGGCCCCCTCTCCTGGATGGAATCAACTGGGACAGGTCTGCAGGCATCTGGAGGAGCGCTAGTCAAGGCTAGCATACAAGACTGGGCAGATAGAGACGAAGGAAACTCAAACTGTGTGCGTTGCCTCTGCCTTCTATAAAAGCAGTTTGCTTGGCACTCAGAAGAGGAAGCGGCAGGTGTCACACTGGCCTGTGTCAGGAACCACCACAACACCCTCCCTTCCACGGTATGACTCCCCAGTTGACTTGGTAGCCGACCCCTGGTTGGATGTGAAGGAGGGGTTTATGACCAGACACAGACCGGGGTGCACATGCATGTGAGCACGTACAACTGGGAGAAGTGGCTGGATGCCTGAGTGCATGGCATCTGTACTGGTCCGTTTGTTTCAGTTTGCAAGACTAGGGCAGCAAAGAATGTGAAAAACACAAGCATGAGTTTGAGAAACACTCAAGTTCAAACTCTGACCCTGTCACTTTGTTGTTTTTTAGTCACTAAAGCAAGGCTGACTCTCTTGTGACCCCATGGACTCTTGCCCACCAGGCTCCTCTGTCCGAGGGATTTCTCAGGCAAGAATACTGGAGTGGGTTGCCATTTCCTTCCTCAGGGGATCTTCTTGACCCAGATATTGAACTCGCGTCTCCTGCATGGCAGATAGATTCCTTAAAACTAAGCTATCTGGGAAGCCCAATCTGTCACTTACTCACTGGTTAATCTCCACTGAGTTACTTAAACTCTCTGAGCCTAAGTTTCCCTCTTTGTAAAATGGGGAAAACTCCACCTAATTTTACCTTAACACAAGCAAGCCAACAAATTAATGGGGATAATGCTAAACTTGCAGAATCGTTAGGAGGATTGAATGAGATGATGCAAGCAAAATAGCAGGCACATAATTGACTCTGTAGAGGTTTATTTTTCTTTTCCTCCAGCGCCACACCTGCTATTCACACACGAATAATAAGAGCAGAGGCATTTATCTAATGTGAATCAACCTGTTAAGATTTTCTAAGGTATTCATAACTAAGAGATGGAACATCACACTCTTTCAATATCCCAGTGAGATTTCCTGTGTTTACAAACTTTCATAAACTAAGAATCATCAGAACTTGTTATTCACCCGTGGTTAAGATTTAAAGAAAGACCCATATCTGGGGACAGTCAGGTATTTTCATTATTAAATTTCTGCTGGTCACAAATGACTGTAGAAGCTGTTTTCCTTATTCCAATTTAGGAATTTCTCTGGGATGTGTTCTCAGTACTCCCAGGGATAATGGGCCATCTGTAGCTCTTCTGGTGCTGACATCCCTGGTTGCCCCAAGCAGAGGCCTAAATCTGTGATCTGTCCTGCTAATCCCAGGGAAAACCTTGTTTTCTGGGCTTCCTTGGTGGCTCAGATGGTAAAGAATCAGCCTGCCATGCAGGAGACCCAGGTTTGATCCCTGGGTCAGGATTGAACCTTCTCCTTGGAGGAGGGAATGGCAACCCACTCCAGTATTCCTGCCTAGGAAATTCCATGGACTGAAGAGCCTGGAGGGCTGCAGTCCATGGGGTCGCAAAGAGTCAGACACGACTGAGAGACTGACTCACACTCACTTTCTCTTGCCTCTGCTTAGAACATTAAAGAAGATCTCTATTGTGGACTAAATGTTTGTATTACCACCATCCCCCCATTCATATATTGACGCCCTCACCACCCGGTGTGGCTGTATTTGGAAATGGGAAGTAATTAGCGTTAAATAAGAGCCTGAGAGTGGTGCCTGAATCCACCAGGATTGATGTCCTTACAAGAAGAGGAAGATGCATGAGAGGTTTCTCCTGCTCTGTGCCTGCACAGAGGAAAGACATGGAAAGAAGGCAGCCACCTACAAGCCACGAGGAGAGCCCTCCCTAGGCAGCAAATCAGCTGGCACCTTCCCCTTGAACTTTCAGCCTCCAAAACTACGAGAAATGAATATCTGTTGTTGAAACCACCCAGCCCCCAGTGCTTTGTTATGGCAGCCCGAGTGGACAAATAAGCCTCTCTGTTCCTCCCATGCCTTATCTACCCACAGCGGCTTTGTCTCAAACTCCTGCCAGCACATGACTTGAGTGCCCCTCTCCGCTTCTAATCAGCGGGTTTCCCCAGAAACCAACTTTCCACTCGCTTTCCTCTTAATCAAGTTCAGTCTTCATTGGCCGGACTTTTGTGTGTGTGTGTGCACTTCGTTTTTATTTATGCATCTGATTTTCACAATAGTAGTATGAAGGATGTATTATTATAATGATACTCATTGTACTGATGAGGAACCATCAGAGAGGTTAAATAAATTACCCAAAGTCCCTCAAGCAACCAAGACCAGAGTTTGGCCTCTGAAGCGTTCATGGACTTCTTTGCTCACTGTGCTGAAGGCAGCGGATTCTATAAACTGGCATTTTCTAGGCACTGTTCATCTTTGAAGTGCTTTCTTCCCCGCCAATCTGTATTTTAAAGCATACCCAAAGGGCACAGCAGTTTTTAAATGGTGATGCCATTAAGTGGCCGTCTTTGGAGTGCTCACTCTGTGTTCTTGAGGGGTCGGGAAACGGAGGGGAAGATGGTATGTGAATGCCCGCCCACCCCCAAAGTGCTGGGCTCCCTTGGGCTGTCACGTCTTCACTCCTGCTCTTCCTGTCCTCAGCCTCCCTTCCCCACTTCTCACCGGCTAACCCAGCTCTAGCCCAACACGCTGGCTTGGGTCCACCTCCTCTTCCCCTGTCTTACCTCCCTTTTTGACGGTCAGCCCCCTGTAGCTGGTGGCCGTGTCTCTCTCACCTTTGTGAATCTCAATGACCAAGAGCTTGCCATGATTTACCACTGTGCTTACCTGTGTCCTCTTTCCAATCTCAGTATTAATTCCCTTGGGTAGTTTCTCTTGTTCCCATTTTACAGAAGAAGAAACTGAGTCATTGAGACAAGTTTCCCTGCCTAGAATCAGGCAGCAGAGGAAGGAACTGGGGTTCACACCGGGCCTCCTGGCAACAATCTCCTCTGCTCCCTCAGCCCCCAGTCCAGGCCCAGCCCTTGGTGCCTTTCCTGAGCTGCCGTCTCAGAGCCCCTTTCCCTCTGTCTGACCTGCTCACACGCTCCCTGTGCTCCCCTAAGCGCGAGTCTTCAGGACTCTTTATTTTCAGGTACATTCCCCTAGAACACCAGCCCGGGAACCCATAGCACCTACAAACAGAACATGCAATGGTGAGCCCTTGATTACCTTGGGTGAAGAAATGAACCCTGTTTTCCTAACTAGACATCAAGTCCTAAGCAACAGAATGCACCTGCTTAGATTCTGTCCCCAGCACAGGGCTGCGCACACTGCGGGACTTCCTCCCCTACACACTGGACACTCCTAACTGTCCCACCCCTGCCTCCAGCTGCTCATCAGAAAACCCCGCAGACTAGCACCCGTGATCCTTGCCCCTGCTGCCAGAACTCACTTGTGCCATGATTGTTAATATGACCTTTGCTTTTTCTCTCTGAATCAACATTAGCTTTGCTAACTCCCTTCCCTCCACCTGATAAGGATGGGGTAACGGCATCTGGACAAACTTGGGGTGTGCTTTTCTTGCCTTGTTGGAACAGCAGCTCCTATCTGGCTGGCAATGGGCTGGGAGCCAGCCCCAACAATGGAGGCCTTGTGAGCCGGCCTTGGGGGTGTGCTGCGAGCCTGCAATTCAGCACACACGCAGCCCTTCCGGGTGCCACCTTCTTATCTCCTGCCGCCGAGCGCTTGCCAGCGTTGGGGCTGTAACCCAAGCCCTGTAATTGCATGTCCTGATAGCGCATTGCTGGGCTTGGGCCACTGCTGTGCATTGAGCCCCAGTGAGAGTGCTGGGGACTGCCACCATATACCGTGGCTCTCCTGTCTGGGGAGCCTCTGGCTGGGTGTCCTCCCTTCTTCTCCCAGGGGCCTTGAACTGACTAGGAAAACCGCAGCACAAGGCAGGCGGTCTCAGCTTCCCACACCTCAGAATCAGTGTGTTGGGGGACCCCCCCTACTCCAGTCCAGTCACAAAGAATGGTTTCTCTTTCCTGTGCATCCTCTCACCCCCAGCCTACTGCGTGCTGTTCTTAGTCTCCCTTTCTCTGGACTCCTCCACCTCTCTCATTCTGCCCTTGTTATCTTCAGCTTTATCCTGCCTTCTTTCTTGGGCTCTCCCCCTCCATAGAGCCAGCCTCTCTTTCCGTTTTCCTCCCTCTCTCTGGGTTTTCTGCCACAGAAGGAGCTTGGAGGGCAACTCTGCTGTTCGCAGGACTCTGACCTCTCTGAAAGCTCTAGGATGCAGTGGGGGGAGCAGTTAACTCCAAGGACCCCTCCCACTCACCCCAAGAACACCATCCTGGCTCACCAGGCACCCCCTCCCCACGGGGCTGTGTGCTCAGAACAGTGCCTGGGACACAGTGCACTATGGGACTGAAAAGACCCTGGCCCTCCCCAAACTTCCTGTTCGGGAGAGAAAAATGGGTACTGAACACGCCTTCAGGTGGCAAGTGCTGTGGTGAGTGACAGTGAGGTCTCATCCGGGACTTCCCCAGTGGAAAAGAAGGACTTTGCACTGGGACCATTTGCTTCTAGCAGACCCCTCGTCACCATGTCGTATTCAGTTTCACTTGCAGGTTTTGAGAGGATGTCTCTGTTTGCCATTAACAACCATCAATAAGAGAAAGTGAGCACGCGGAGACAGGGGAGCAGGGGAGCCCGTCGGAATAACACAGGAAGGGGCGATGAAGGCCCGGTATCATGCTGGCGATGGAACAAATGGAGGGAAGGACCGACTCAAGAGCATCAGGGCGGCAGATTCAGTCCGTGGGGGGCTCTGACACAGGGTGGCATGGGAAGGAGGTATAAGTATAGCTCCCAGTTCTCTTGCCCAAGCTGCTAGGTAGACAGAGATGCCATTTACAATATGGGAAAAGTGGGCTAGCACATGTTTGGGGCTGGGAGGGGAACCAAGAGCTCAGCTCTAGACATGGTAAGCTTGAGATGCCCAGGAGATGACAGCATTAGCATCCCTACCCCCCGTTGCTGCAGCAGAAGCCTCCTGCCCCAGCAAGTGTTTCTGGTTGAGTTGTCGCATTCACAGCCTCACTTCCACAGGCATACAGAAACACAGAAGGGCGTGATTCAGGCTGCCCAATCAGAGCACTCACCCCTGGACACGGAGGTGGTTCTTGGGGCAAGCACACGTGGGGGACCCTGGGGAAGGGAGGACTGCACCCTTCTTTGAGTTTGCAAGCTATAAGGAAAGGTACGGCTAGCGCTGCCAGTGGCATTGTTCAGAGAATAAAACCCACACAAAAGAAACTCTGATCAGGAAATGGAGAGAGACTAAGCTCTGGCAACACCATCTGAACCTCTGGGTCCATCCTTACCTGAAGCTAGATCCTCCCTTTGATCCAATACTTGACCTCATAAAATCTTTTTTCCCCCTAGGAGCTAGTGTGAATACTTCTCCATGTGACTGAAGGAGACAATCCAATAAAACTAACACCCCATCCTAGAGGTGCCAGGTGGGCCTTCTGGAACAAAGACAGAGGCAGGAGGGGAGGAAGTCAGGTTCTGAGGAGGGACAGACAAATGAGACCTTGGCTGGCGATGGACATGACGGAATCAGAAGACATGGGACTCCAACATTCACCTTTGCTTTCTGTTTCAAGTTTCTACCCTCCAAGTAGGTGCGACCGTGGGACTCAATCAGGTTAAAGGGAAGTAGGTGGAGGTCCTCTGGGGGCTTTCCATTTCCCATTGGATGGTGAGAACTGCAGGAGTAGCTCTCATGGACATGGTAGCCTCGGACTCCAGTAGACGCTGCCTGATGCCCCATGTGAAACCGAAGCCCCCTTCCACCATCTGCCAAGAGCATTGTTCACTCACAGTTCAACTGAATCTGCCCCCAGAAACTGCTTTTTATGTTTCCTTCCTGGGGGGTGTTAAAGGGGGCCTATATCCAATAGCAGTGAAGTAACAAGCCCAGCTCCTCACCTTAATTGAGATAACTTTGAAGGCCACCCCAGCTCCTGAGCTCCTCCGGGGCTGGCTGAGTCCTCTGTTAGGACTGCATCACAGCTCAGCCCTGCCATTTGCCCTGTTTTACCTCCATCACCACCATCCCCCTACTGCCACTCACAATGAGAGTTCACTCCCCAATAGGACATCTGGCTGCACATCTATCTCAGAGCTCGTTTCCCAAGTAATCCAACCCATGACAGAAGCTGTCTTAGACTGTATTCTGGAAGCAGCATGTTGCAAATAGTGAAGCAAAAAGGTACAAGAAACTTGAGTCCTCTAAAACCACTAAACCCCAGTACCAGCCCTGAACCATCAAGGTATATGACAGAAAAACAAGCAAAAAAAAAAAAAAAAAAAAGAAAGAAAGAAAGAAAAACCGACCTTCTATTTTGCTTAAGCTAATGTAGTTTGAGGTCTTTGTTACAGCAGTCTAAACCATATTCTGATTAACATAGAATTTGATACCCAGAAGTAGAATGTTAGATGTGGCAAAATTTTAAATATGAGGCATTGTGCTATTGTCAGAGAGTGAGCAGGCCTTTTAGGTTGGAAGGCTGGTGACCCGTGCTATGCAAAACAGTTGGTAACAGTATCTCCTCTGATATCTTGGAAGACAGTTCACATGCCTACTGAGCCTCTAGTTCTGGAGGAAGTGGTTAGAAAAGTGCAAATGTCGGTGGGTATAGTGTTCTCCCCACATTTAGCAAGGTCCTGGAAGAGAGAGAAACTCAGCAGAGACAGCAGTTTGCAAGCAGAGATGAAAATAAGCAGAGCCCTTTTTATGGAGATTCTTCCTCTCTGGGGCCAGTATCGTAAGTTGACTAAGAATAATCTAGTATTTGGAGTCTCCACACATGGAGAAAGCCAACTGCTTGTGTACCCCAAACTGAGGAAGGGATGTGAAGGGGCCCTGAAGAGGCGGCGTTCCCAGGAGATAAGACTGTGGCCCAAGCCATTCCCAGCCAGTTCCCATTAAGATCAGCCTGCCAGACAGTGGGAGTCAGCTCAAAGCCCAGAGCAGATTAAGGGTGTTGCCTTTCCACCCAGGCCTGCTGGGTTAAGTAACCGCATGAAATATTGTGAAGTTAAGAGAAGGTAGGAAGGACTTCCCTGGTGGTCCAGTGGTTGGAAGGCTGCCCACCAATATAGGGGAGATGGGTTCAATCCCTGGTTCAGGAGGGTCCCACATACCGCGGAAACACCGAGTCGTTGTACCACAACTACCGAAACCCGTTCGCCCTAGAGCCTGTGCTCCGTAACAAGAGAAGTCAGTGCAACGAGAAACCCACACATCACAAGCAGAGAAAGCCCATGGGCAGCAAAGAGCCAGCACAGCCAAAAATAGATAAGTAAATAAGAGAGGGTGAGATGGACAGAGTATAGAGGCTGGGAAATAAATATGCACAGATGTGTCTTCCGGCTTAAGAATTATGTCTACACAGCTGTTTTCACTGGGCTACTTGCTTATGAGACAGATTAGAAATAAATAGACTCTAATTATATTGGTTTTTTAAAAAAGTAGTTTTATGAGGTAGAATTCATATATGATAAAACTCACCCTTTAAAATTATACAGTTCTGTGGTTTTTAGTGTGTTCACGGAGTTGTACAACCGTCACCACTATCTCATCCTAGAACACTTTCATTACCTCCAAAAGAACCTCATGTTTCACCATCTGTAAAAGTCTCTGAGTCCAGAGTCTCAATTCTGTTCCGTGGTTTATGTCAGCCCCTATGCCAGTACCACACTGTGTTAATTACTATAGTTTTGCAGTAAGTTTTGAAATAAGATGGTATGAGTCTTCCAACTTTGTTCTTCTTTTTCAAGACTGTCTTGGTTACTCTGGGTCCCTTGCAATTTTGTATGAGTCTTAAAATACATTTTCCATTTCTGCAAAAAAAATAAATAAAAGCAATTGAAATTTTAATAGGGATTTCATTGAATCTGTAGGCCATTTGGGAGAGTATTACCATCTGAACAATATTAAGTGTTCCAATCTACAGACATGGGATGACTTCCATTTATTTAGTTATTCTTTAATTTTTTTAAATGATATTGTATAGTTTTCAGTGTAGAAGCCTGGAACTTCTGTTGTTAGATTTATTCCTATTTAATCCTTTTCTATATGATTGCAACTGGATTATTTTTTATATTTCATTTTTGTACATTATGCTAAGTTTCTGAGGGAAATTAACTGGCAAAAGTCTACAGAGCTGCCCAGTACAAACTCTAGGATGGCTCAACTTCTAAAGCAAGCTGTGAGTTCCCAAACCTTCAGCAGTAGGTAACAGGCTGTGAACACTGCACCCTCAGCAACCCAAAAGGTTATATCCTCCACAGCCCTCTTCAGATACGGGGGTAGACGAAGAAGGATGGCCCAGAGGGCGGAGCCGAGAGTCTGAGAAGGCTTTTAGCACAGCTCTCTGAGGTAGGGAACCTTGGGAATTCTTGCTCAGTTAGATCTGCATCTGCTGACTGCTATATTCCTGCTATGTGTTTTCTGTTTTCCTCTCATCCAAATGGCAAACTTAACTGTGAATATCCCATTCCTGGGCTTCCCCAGTAGCTCAGCTGGTAAAGAGTCTGCCTGCAATGCAGGAGACCCGGTTCTATTCCTGGGTCGGGAAGATCCTCTGGAGAAGGGATAGGCTACCCACTCCAGTATTCATGGGCTTCCCTGATGGCTCAGACAATAAAGAATCCCCCTGCCATACGGGAGACCTGGAGAAGATTCCCTGGAGGAGGGCACAGCAACCCATGCCAGTATTCTTGCCTGGAGAATCCCCAGGGACAGAGGAGCCTGGCGGGCTACAGTCCATGGGGTCGCAAAGAGTCTGACACGACTGAGCGACTGAGTGCAACACAGCACATCCCATTCCTATTGTGTGTGTGTCTGTGTTGCTGGTTGGTAAAGATTAGGGGGCAAATAACTTATTTTTCAGTTTTTACGTCCCCAGACCTACATGTGAACTTCATATGAAGGTCTGACAATTCTCAGGAAGACCTGGGCTTGGAGCTGCTTGCAGTGATGGATGAAACCTTGCGCATTTGGGCTTGAGAAGGGGATGAGCATGTTGCAAGTATGAGAAGAATGTGCATTTATTTAGGTAGTCAGAGGTGCAGACTATGGCAGACATCACTAACTTTCCTTGGACAGCCATTCACCTCTTCTCCAGTAAGGGTGGAATCTGACACTTTGCTGTCCAAGCAAAGAATGTATTTCCTAAGTTCCTTTGCAAGGAGGTGTGTGTTTTGACCAAGCCTGAGAGCAACATCATGTGAGTAGATACAATGTATGCGGCTGACAGGCAATACCCTTCAAAGGAAGTAGGCATACCTTCTTTCTCTTTTCCCCTTTTTTTCTGGCTGGGAGAAAGAAGCGCTAGCAGGGGCTGGTGCATAAATCTCAGAGAGAAGCTGCAAGTGAAGGATGGCAAACCAACAGATGGAAGAAGCTACCATATCACTCCTAAACTGCCTTCCCAGGCTTTACATGCAAGAGTCAAACTTCTACTTTTTATTTCTACTTTTGGGGGTTTCTATGGTACAGCAGCCTAGCGTTATCCTAACTAATACAGAGAGTTTATCTGCTTTTCCTTTTTTTTCCCGGCTGTGCCTCATGACTTGCAGGATCTCAGTTCCCTGACCAGAGATTGAACCCGGGCCACAGCAGTGAAAGAATGGATCCTAACCACTGGACCGCCAGGGAATCCCCAGTTTATCTGTTTTTAAGTTGGGAGAGACTAGAGCATGTTGTGTGCTCATGAAAATAACCCATTAAAGAGGGAGAGATTGATGAGGAAAGAGTGGGCAGATAACCGAAGGAACAAGGTCCTTGAGAAGATGAGAAGGAATGGGATTCAGGAAACAAGAGATAGAATCTTCCTTTCACTGAAGAAACTTGGATGTTTCTTCCATTGTGATAAAGCAAACATAGGAATATTTGTGAATTTAGTGGTGGGAAGATGAGGGAGACTCAACATAGTCGCAAGAGAGTGATGCTGTTATAAGAAATTTTGTATTCGTTGACTCCTCCGCATATCATTTGTTCCCTGATGTACTCATCATTGATCAATGAATTCTTTATTTTTATTTAATTAGTTGTTTGTAGTGATGTGATAGGCATCTGCAAAACCACCAGCCAACTGGAGCCTTGACAATGACCCACCTCTTTCCCTATGATTCCTCCTCCCACCGCATCCTCTGCCTCCCCCATCCACAGTAACTATCACCTTCAAGTCTATGTACCACATGCCCTCCTTTTAGTGTAGTTTTATTGTATCTATGTATATTTCCCAAATTTATGTATTTTATATTCATTGTTTTTAACCTCATTAAAAGAATACCATTTTCCCCCACAATCTTGAGGATGTACATTTTTTAAATCTAATTGTATGTTGCTAAGATTCATTCATGTTATTTTACTTTGCTGTGGCTCATTTATTTAACCTGCTCTATGATAGTCCATAGCACCACCGACTCAATGGACATGAATTTAAGCAAATTCCCAGAGATAGTGGAAGGCAGGGGAGCCTGGCATGCTGCAGTCCATGGGGTCGCAAAGAGTCAGACGCGACAGCAACTGAACAACAAAAACAACGAATGATAGTCCATTATGAGAATATCTCACGGTTTATAAACCACGGACTCCAAGCTGAGAAGGGAAAGAAGTGAAGGAAGGAGGGGGCGGATGGATAGAGAGAAAGTGAAGGAGTCAGTGGACCAGAGTGTTCTGAGAGGCTGGAGAGTGTGGCAGGGGCACCTGGATTGGGGAGCAGGAAGGCTTGGAGGTGATGGATGGATGAAGAGTGAGGGGATGAGAATTTCTGACTTCAGAAGTGATAAGGCTCTGGGAGGCTGTAAGATCGTCAAGGACAAATGAGGCAATGATAGCTAAGATGGGGATAATTGGAGAAGTAGGTGACAGAAGCAAGAAGTCAGAGTGTGGATACAGGCCATTCTATTTGTCTAGGATGGTGGCAGGAGGGGGACAGAGGAGAAGATGAGGCAGTTTGAATGGGGGTCTTCAGTAGGGGAGGGAGCAGGCCTGGGAGGCTGGGAGGCGCCTGGAACAAGGGAGGAGGATGGCAGAGCCAGAAGCTGCAGTGTCTGAGTTCAGGGCTTTACAGGGGGCTGGGAGGAACGGCTGGAAATGACCCTGAGGAATAACAAGGACAAGCTCCGCCTTTCAGCCCTGAGGTGCAGAGAATGTGAGACTCAACAGCCTCCACTCCCGAGGGTTGCAGAGAGGTGGTAGCTCAGGCCCAGCAGGAGGACACACTCTGAGAAGAGGCTCAAGGTGTAGCGGAGAGCACTGCCTGCCGTGTATCGTGAGAGCAGGGGACCGGCTGATGGTGGGGGATGCAGGCCTGTGTCTCGGGGCTCAACGAGGCAGGCGAGGAAGCCGCACAGGGATGGGGGGCAGGTGGCCCTGGACCTCGCGGATGGATGGCCAGCGTTGGCTGTCTCTCATCAGCTAGGAGCCCTGCCTGCTCCTGGCCGTGGCAAATGTGTGCAAAGGTCATCGCTCAGCATCTCGCTGCCACACCGCTGTGTCACCAGCCCTGTGTGCCCTTTGGGGCTAGTGAACCTCATGTGAAGGGGAGCCAGAGAGTCAGGGAAAGCCAGTGCAGAGAACTGCCTTGGTTAGAGGAGGCCCAGGGATCCTGGACACCCAGTGTCACCTTCCTGTCCGTTCAGGTGGGATCTACCAGCTCCTGGGGCCCTGGGTTTGCCCAACTTGCTCTATGAGAAGTCTTCTGACTCCAGTCTGAGATTAGAGGCAACATCTTGGCTCTTAGGGAGGCCCCTCTGTGGGAGGAGTTTGGAGGGAAAGAAGATGAGGTGGAGCCAGCCTCTTGGGAGCCAAGGATGGTGCTAAAAATGATGCAGCCTGCCAGCCATTGTTTTCCAACAACATCAGTACAGAAAGGAAGAGTCCAGCCCAGCCCAGACTGCGTTTCTACAATTTTAGGCAAGGTTTCCTTCTGAATTTCTCACCTGGGATCAACTCAGTTATTCTGGGATTATTAGACACAAAGTCCTTGGATTATTTTTTGTGCCCCTTCTCCTACACTGACCTCACACATGGCCCAGCCATGGCCTCTCCCCCATCCCAGAACCGAGGCCCTACCCTGCTGGCACTTTCTCTTCCCTCCCTCAGGACCATGGGCCACAAGGATCTGGGTAGGAGCCTGGGGTTGGAAGACCCCCAGGTGGCAGCAGAAGAGGCAGGAACTGGCAGTTTCTTCTGAGTTCTCCACTGCCCAGCTAAGTAACTTGGTGCCCCCAGTCCATGCCTCAGGGGCAGATGGACCATCTGTGTGCTGCCCTTACCCTAAAGAGGGGGGTTTAGCTAGTTCCCTGGGGTGGAGGCAGGAAGGGGCCTGGGCTTTATACTTCTCCACTGCTCCAGCATTCAGGAATCCTAGTCTGATAAGGGAGCATGGTCTCCACTCTGTAGGAGCCCTGGGCAGAGTCTGGTCTAACCCACATATGAAACACTTTGGAACATGCCCAGTGAGATGGAGTCAGGGTATAGGGGGGACATGAAAATCATCTCCTAGGTTAGGGAGACCTAATCTCTTAGGTCTCCGTGATGTGTCCGGTCATATTCTCAGCAAACAAAGGGTGGGTTATAGGGAGGACTTTTCTGGATTTGGATGGAAGTATACATGGTCAGAGCACAAATTTGGCCCAGATACAAGAGATGGCATTTTCAGCTCGCAGCAGTGGGAACCAATAGAAGGCCCCAAGATTTATTACTTAAGATGTAGCCTTGTGCTCAGTTGCTCAGTCATGGCCAATTCTTTGTGACCTCTGGACTATATAGCCTGCTAGACTCCTCTGTCCATGAGATTCTCCAGGCAAGAGTACTGGAGTGGGTTGCCATTTCCTTCTCCAGGGGATCTTCCTGACCCAGGGATTGAACCTGCATCCCTTGCCTCTCCTGCCTTGTCAGGTGGATTCTTTACCACTAGCGCCATCAGCAGAAGCCCCAAATAAGACTGGCTTAAACTCTGGCGGCTCAGATGGTAAAGAACCTGCCTGCAATGTGGGAGACTGGGGTTCTATCCCTGGGTCGGGAAGATCCCCTGGAGAAGGGAATGGCTAATCACGCCAGCATTCTTGCTTGGAGAATCCCATGGACAGAGACTATAGCCCTGGGGATGCAAAGAGTCGGGCATGACTGAGCGGCTAACACAGACTAACAAGAGAGGTGTCTAAACTGAGGCCAAAATGACAACAGGGACTCAGACTTTTCTAACAGACTTGCTATCGTGCCATCTCTATGGTCCTGTCCTCATCCGTGGGATCCAAAGAGGGTCCTCATCACACAGACTTCCAGACTGCACAGAGTAGCGGAAAGAGGGTCCAGAGGGGCTGCTTCCCATCTAGAAGTTCACGCCTACGAGTTCATCCCATTGATGTGAGCAAGGGAAACTGGGAAATGTAGTTTTTATTCTCAGCAGCCATGCATCCAGTTAGCTCCTTTTGTTCTGTTAGAGAAAAGGGGAAATTGTTCTTGGGGAGCAACTAGCAGCTCTGGATCATGAGACCCCAAGTGCACAGCAAGGAGGTTCTCGTATTATATGTCTGTCCTGTACCTCATTCCCACAAGGTTGGGCAAGTGACTCAATCCGGAAAACCACAGTAATGCACCCCTCTGCCCATGGCAGTTGGTCCAGAACTGAGCGCATGACTCAAGGTGAGCCAATGAGAACACTTCCTCAGGACTTTTCCCTAACCAAGTAGCAGATGGTACAATTTCCTTTCTGGTCATAAAGCTGTGAGACAGTAACCCTGAACTGACCATGGTCATTTTCCCTGCCAAAGTGGGGCAAAGCCTGTCTTCAGAAGACAGGGTGCCACCGGTCTCTGAGAGACGCAGAGAGAAGGGAGTCCCAGCGGGGTGAGCCCCACCCTTGCCCTGATTGAACCAGTTAAGTCAGTGGTCCCTTTTCACCAAGCCGATTCAAGCTAAGTTTTGGCCGTTTGGAGCCCAGAGTCCTGACTTAGTACTGAAAGTGATGCTTTCTCCAGGCAGTTCGAGGAGGTTTGGGTGGGGGTGACAGGTGGGGACCCAGCTGAGACTGCAGACCTGGAGGAAAAGAACATGGGCTCCAGACAAGGGCAGCTTCCTCCTGCATGTTTCACTTGATCTTAGCCAAAAGGCCGAGAACCGAGTCTCCTGCACGTTTGGTCTGAGACCACATGAAGCTCTCACCCGGCATCTCACTGCAGAAAAACCTTCCATTTCTTTGCATTTTTTTCCAGTCAGTTCTGTTTCCTGCAAGGCAGCTCCCCTGGTGTAGCCAGTCCAGCAGTGAGAAGGGGGCCTGAGGAGGGGCCACCTTCACAAAGGGCGCATTTTCAGCTTATCCAGGGCTGTTATCAGCCAAACCTAAACTCTGAATCACCTGTATCTGTGGGCAGCCCCATAGGTGGGGCAATTGATTCCCTTCTGGGCTTGCCTGTGTCAGGACGTGTGAGTGGGGGCGGACTTTGAACAAACGATCTTTGTTTTCTGTCCCCTCATGCTATCAGGGTTCTGTCCCCTCATGCTATCAGGGTTCTGTCCAAGGCATTCCTGAGCCCCCTCTTCCTCTTCTCTTCACTCACCTTCAGTCCCTGGCCCCCCTCCCTCTGGGCACCATCCATCACCACTTTACCTAGTACCTAGGCCTCCTGTATCAGCATAAAGCCCTCAGAGGAGGAGGCGGGGGGGGGGGGGGGGGGGCGGCTGGAGAAGGAAGGCAACGTGCATGCGTATCTCTCTTCAATTCAGAACGAGACAGAATCTGAGAATGCCCTGTGCTTCCAAACCTGTGACTCCCCTCGTCCCTTGGGGCCTCCGGAGCCCCCTGGACTGCAACCAAGCTGTCCTGGGCCTGTGGTGTCCCCTGATGGCCAGCTATGGAACTGTCTGGTTCCCACCTCCTTTTGTTTCTTTTGCAGTTGAAGGGAGGGTCACATATGTACCATAAACTGCCTTTTTTTTTTTTTTTTCAATATTCATTACTTTATTAGGCTGCATCAGGTCTTAATTGCAGCATGCAAACTCTTAGTTGTTTATGCATATGAACTCTTAGTTTCAGCATGTGGGATCTAGTTCTTTGACCAGGGATCAAACCCTGGCCTCTTTCATTGGGAATGCAGAGTCTTAGCCACCGGGCCACTAGGGAAGTCTCTTCTCTCTGTTTTTGTTCTTTGTTTCTTCTTCCACAACCAGTTCAGTTCAGGTCACTCCTCCTCAGGACTTTTTTTTTTTGGACACACCACACAGCTTGCAGGAGCTTAGTTCCCCAACCAGGGATTGAACCCGGGCCCTCAGCAACAAGAGTATGGAATCCTAACCACTGGACTACCAGGGAGTTCCCCTCAGGGCATCTTTAAAACCCAGATTTCACACCCTTGAATCCCCTTCCTCCATCCCCTTTCTAACAGCCCAACCCCAGTTACCTCCGGAGTTCCTTTCCCGAGTTTACTCTTTCAGCTCAAACAATCCTGGCTGACTGCTTGTCGGGATAGAGCCAGGATTTCTTCTGCATCAAAAGAAAGGCAGACTGAATTCCAGAAAGATCCATCAGAATGATGAAAAACAAAAGCTTTCAGCCTTCAAAGCCCTTGAAATGCACCTGGAAGTTTCCTTCAGAGCGCCCCACCCATCACCTCATACTTCTATTAAGAAACCTCCTTTCCCTCAAGCACCAGCTTTCAAGAAAAAAGTAAACAGACTTTTCTAGATGCACATTGTTATTTTCCATTGCTACCTCCAGGTCTTGCAACAGTAGGGTTTTCTTTTTTCCCCCATGTGGGTGTGTGACACTCAGCTTTGAGATGCGTTAAATGAGCGTTTGTGGCTCAACCTGGAAAACTGAGCCCCATTCATAATGCTGAGTCCTTAGTTTTTTCTCTTGGCTCATTGTCTGGAACCCTGACCCACTTCCCAGAAGCCAAGTTTTGAAATATTGTTCATTGGTAAGCAGGGACTGACTGCTTGACTAGACATTTAAGATAAAGAGATACTTCCCAGAGCAAGATGGTGAAAGCCTTTTGTTGTTTCAAAAAGGATACTGTACAAGAACTAGCTGATTTCCCAAGAAATAGAAATCTGCTAGAACTCTTGAGGCTTGCAGGATGGGTGGGGCCAGTGTGCTAAGGCTGGTGGAGGAGAAGGTATGGTGAAGAACCAAGTGATGCTGTGGACCTGAGGACCGGGCAGAGAGGATGCAGGAAGGGCTGGGCTGAGTGGAGGGGTCTGGGGAGAAGGGTTAGGGCCACGCGCTGGAGAGACAGACCCAACAACATCTATTAAGCACTGTCCCCGTGTGAGGAAGGGCCCAGTGGGGAAGCATGTGGATTCCCAACACAGCCTAATCATTTTGTGCCCCATCAAACTGGCATTCCTTTACTATGAGTTCAGCTTTACTGTAGTGGAACTAATCTCTGCTTGGAGAAAGGAGTGAGCAGACAGAGGAGAGGATCCATGCTGGCAACACTCCATCTCCTCTGAGCAGTTCAGCTCTGACTGTGAACTCACCTGCTGCAATTAGACACACAAAAACTTGAGACCTTGCCCCATGCTCCTTATGAAACAGCTTAGAGATCAACTATTATTCTGGCCTGTTCTTTTGGGTTCCCCCACCCCACTGCTGATGCTGGGAAAGACTGAAGGCAGGAGGAGAAGGGGGCAACAGAGGAAATAGGTTGGATGGCATCATTGACTCAGTGGCCCTGAGTTTGAGCAAGCTCCGGGAGATAGTGGGGGACAGGGAAACCTGGCGTGCTGCAGTCTATGAGGTCGCAAAAAGTCGAACAGACTGAGCGACTAAACAACAACCCCACTGCTGGTAGCTTATTAAAGCAGAACATCCAACTGACTCTTAAAAGCATTCCAGACATGATTTTCTTCATCTCCTTATATATCCAGTGATGCCTGAGCCCCTTGTAAAGATGGTGCCCAAGCAACTGCCTGACTGGCCTGCTCCTTACACCAGCTCTGGTGCTGGCACTGAGAATGTTCTCGCCCTGCTGTATAAGTAACATGATCTCCATTCTACTTGGTGAAACCCAGGCTGAGGGCAATTAGGTTAGCTGCCCAAGAGGCCCATAGCTGGTAAGTGAATCCCACCTTTGAGATGAGATTTGAATTCAGCTTCGTCCATCTCATTCCAAAGCCCAAATCTTCTTCATTTCCTCCCCCTCAGCCCCCAGGAGAAAATGGAAAGAGAAAGGTGGCGAGAGCAGGAGGGTGACTCCTCTGAGGAGGTGCAGGATGTAGAGGTTTGGAAGCGCGTGCGTGCTAAGTTGCTTCAGTGATGTCTGACTCTTTGTGACCCTGTGAACTGTAGTGTGCCAGACTCTTCTGTCCATGGGATTTTCCAGGCAAAAGTACTAGAGAGGGGTGCCATGCCCTCCTCCAGGGGATCTTCCTGACCCAGGGACCGAACCTGATCTCCTGTGTCTCCTGCCTTGCAGGGGAATTCTTTGCCGCTGAACAGGCAGCTGTAACAAGGAGAGTCAGGGATCCGCCTCTGCAAGATGGCTCATGTCGGGTGGAAGGAGTAGGGTGGAGCCAGCTTGGGCTCCTGGAGTGTCGGAGGGGAAGACAACTTGTCCTGGAGAGAGGCGAATGTATATACTGCCAGGCCAGGATCTCTTCCTCTGCACATGGCCACCTAGTAATGCCCATTGAAAGGACAAGGCAGGCCTAGAGTCTAACAAAAAGAGGCTGGGGTCCAAGAGGAAATTTTGCAGGAGGAATCTCTCCTTCAGCCCTAGAGTCAAGGCTGCAGAAAGTCCTTTGGACCAGGTGGAGACGGGATGCTGAGGGCTCAGGAGTTGGCTCTAGTTGAACCCCTTTCTCTCCTCATCGCCCTACCCCGGGAACCCCTAGTCCAGGCCTCCTTCAGTTCCAGGGCCAGAGGGCCTGGCAGCCTATTCCTGGCATCGCCAGCAGAGGGCTCCAGAGCAGAGTCCTCCAGAGCAGGACGCCCCGCCTCCCTCCCTGCAGAGAGTGTGTGAAGTACTGGATGGTCCTCCCTGCTCACAGGTGTCTAGGTGTCCATCTGCACGGGTGCTCTTTACTTGTGCACAGGTGTATGTCTGTGTGTGTGTGCCCCCCGTGTGGGTCTGTGCAAGCGTGTACAGGATCTGTGTGTGTGGGCCTGTCCATGTCTGTCCGGCACACGGCCTGTTTGTGTGTTGGTACACACGTGTTTGCCTGTTTCCTTCTTGTACGCCCTGGCACTACTTGTGTCCCTGTGTATGTTTGTGTACATGTGGGTGCCTTGTGATTTGTGCATAAGTATCTATGTAATTAAAAGTTGCTTGCTCCAAGAAAAGCTATGACACACCTAGACAGCATGTTAGAAAGCCGAGGCATCACTTGGCTGACACAAGTCTGTCTAGTCAAAGCTATGGTTTTTCCAGTAGTCATGTATGGATGTGATAGTTGTACCATAAAGAAGGCTGAGTGCCAAAGAATTGATGCTTTTGAACTGTGATGCTGGCGAAGACTCTTGGATAGCAAGGAAATCAAGCCAGTTAATCCTAAAGGAAATCAACTCTTGAGTATTCATTGGAAGGACTGATGCTGAAGCTGAAGCTCCAAAATTTTGGCCAGCTGATATGAAGAGCTGACTCATTGGAAAAGACCCTGATGATGGAAAAGATTGAAGGCAGGAGGAGAAGAAGGTGACAGGGGATGTGATGGTTGGATGGCATCACTGACTCACTGGACATGAATTTGAGCAAGCTCCGGGAGATAGTGGTGGACAGGGAAGCATGGCGTGCTACTGTCCGTGGGCCGCAGAGTCAGATGTGACTGAGTGACTGAACAACAACAGTGATCTACACTGGGCTTTGTGAGGAGAGAGGAAAAAATAGTGAGAAGGGATGCAGTGGAATCTCAGCGTCCTAGGGGCAAGGATGCTGACCCAGCCGGGCCGCCTCCTGCCCTCGCTCAGCGCAGTTCCTGAGTTTGTTTGTTAAAATCCTGTTTACAGCAGGTGTAGCTGACGTCTAGTTCCCAGGAAACAAGTTTTCCAGAACTCTGTGTGTGTGTGTGTGTGTGTGTGTGTGTGTCTTTTCTGGCTCCCTCTTTTGCAGCTTGAAAGTGTTGTTCTCCTCGTTGGGAGTGGGGAGCAGTGCCCCAGAGAATGAGGGGAAGGTAGAGGGTCGGAGAAAACAACAGGCCCCGGGCTGCTTCATCCATGGGCGAGGAAGGCAGTGCCCGGGGGACCAAGGTCTTGGCCCAGGAGTCTGGGGTCCTACCAGCTGGAGGCCCTGGCTGGTGGGCAGCAGCCCCTCCTGGCTTCCTCATGGTGGTCTGTGCTGGGGCCCAGCCAGGGCCGTGGGGGAGACAGGTGGGATTCTTCCCTCACCCGGGGTCGCGTTGAAAAGGCACTGGTGGAAGGGAATGGGGCGGAGTGTGATGCCCACCACACAGCATTTCCTATTGTCGCTGTAACAGATCACCAGAAACTTAGCAGTTTAAAACAACACAAATTTCTTTTACGTTACTGGAGGTTGGAGTCCAAAATCAGCCTCACCAGGCTCAAGTCCAGGTATTAGCAATGCTGTGTCCCTCCTCGAGGCTTCCAAGGAAACCATCTCCTTGCCTTTTCCGGATTCCAGAAGCCACCTGCATTCATTGCCTTGTGGCCCCGTCACATTGCCTTTCTATTACTTTGACCTTCTGGGAGGACCCTTGTGATCACACTGGACCCTCCCAGATAATCTAGGACAATTTCCTCATTTCAAGATTCTTAACCTGATCACATCTGCTAAGTCCTTTGCCTGTGAGCTAACATATTCACAGGTTCTTGGCATTAAATGTGGACACCTTGGTGGGGAGGCATTATTCTGTCTGCTAACTAGGACAATCACAGACATGCTGGCGAAAGGGGGTGAAATTTTTTGGGAGGGGGGGTGCATCCACGACTTAAGGGACCTTAGTTCCCCAACCAGGGATTGAACCCAGGCCCTGACAGTCAAAGGGCCGAGCCCTAACCACTGAGTCACCAGGGATTTCCCGGGGCAACATTCTTAATCCTCCTGAGGTTATGCTGAGGCACTGAGTGGGACCCTCACTCCTGCTGAGGAACCATACTGTCCTGACGCCTTGTCCGGGGAACTGAGCAGCAAGAAACAGGCTGTGCTAGCTGATACAGGGCCTTTCCTTTCTGCCTGTTCTCCCAGCAGCTCCTGGCCAGGCGCCAGCTATCATCTCCATTCAGACTGACCCCTGGGTTCCCCGAGTCCCCCTCTCGCCTACCCTTCCGCTCGCAGCTCCACATCCAGCCCCTGGCCCCGTCCACACTCCCAGGGCGCTTCTCACTACTT
The DNA here is from genome assembly GCF_001704415.2 of Capra hircus. Taxonomy (NCBI): domain Eukaryota; kingdom Metazoa; phylum Chordata; class Mammalia; order Artiodactyla; family Bovidae; genus Capra; species Capra hircus. The sequence continues at coordinate 25,207,441 of NC_030818.1, forward strand.
CGTTCCTTTCCCGTCACAGCCCCCACTCCCTGTCCGGGAGGTGCTTTGGGGTGCAGCTCGCCAGCTCAGGCCCACGCACTACCCAGCCCTCTCCACGCGTGAGAAAACCACCACATGTGGGCTCTCTCCAGCTCCCCACAGAAAAGCCCAACCGCATGACTCTTTTTTTTTAGCAGCAGAGGAAGGGGGACACGCACAATGGTGCAGGCCAGTGCTGGGGGGTCCCGTGGGATGGCGGGCCTCCTGGATGCTTGGTAAGGCCAAACTCCCCCAGCACAGTCAGCACTACTGGAATTAAGCTGGAAATTCCAAGTGCTCTCTGCTGCTAAAAAAAAAAAAAAAAAAAAAAAAAAAAGTGTCATAATTTCCCAGAGATTTTGTGAAAGTGGGAAGCCTTGTGGGGGCGAGTGTGGGGGTGGCCACCAGACCCCAGAGCTTCGCGGAAATCCAGATGTTACAATGTGTCCAGTCCTCTGGCTGACGCTCCCCCAGCCTCTCAACTGTTGCTCCCAGCCCTGTGAAAATTCAAGATGCCTGGAGCAAAAGGGGGATTTTGCTTCTCCAGAGGACCCACAAGTTTGTTCGTGTGTGTGCGTGTGACTTTTCTGATAGGGATTAAGTTATTTTTTCCTGGAGAGAAAAACGCTGACACGGCCCAGGCAGATCGTCTGCCCAGAAATCCCTGGTGCTCTAGATGTGCTTTCCCTTCTCTCTAACACACAGGCGCACGCGCACACCACCCAGAGATCTGGACCTCACCAGCCATGCTGTCTGGGCCCCTTCAGGGCCTCAACTGCACTCCTTACTGTTGCTCTAGTCTCTAAGTCGCGTCTGACTCTTTTGTGGCCCCGTGGACTGTAGCCTACCAGGCTCCTCTGTCTGTGGGATTTCCCAGGCAAGAATACTGGAGTGGGTTGCCATGCCCTCCTCCAGAGGATCTTGCCAACCCAGGGGTCGAACCCGTGTCTCTTGCATTGGCAGTCAGGCTCTTTACCATCTGAACTACCAGGGAAGTCCCACCTGACCACCTAGCCCAGCCCCAACCAGTATGGGATGGGGGTTCCATTGATGTGAGTCTGGGGCCCAGAAGACGCTAGACCACTCTAGGCAAGTGGATGAGTTTCCTGTCGCTGTGGTAACAAATCACCAGGAGCCAAGTGACTCAAAGCAAACTTTATTCTTTTACAGTCTGGACGTCAGAAGTCCAAAATCAGCCTCAATGGTGATGCCACAGTTTGGTCATGTGCTGCCCCAAGTCCCAAGGTGGTGCCCAGGTTTCACATCATCCTTTTTGTGGCCGAGATGCTGAGAGCGAGATCTGGATCTGAGTTCTGACTCTACCTCTTCCAAGCTGTGGGGCCTTTTTGAGCTCCCATGTCCTCGTCAGCAAAATGCGGATGATCACTGGCATACCTTTGTTTTGACAACTAAATAAGACCATGTTCTATTTAACTGAAGTTTGCAATTCCCTGGCACAGAGGTATGCCTCTAAATGGTGACTCTAAATAGTCTGTCTCATCCGGAACCCTGACCATTCCCTCTTCACGGTCTCATTCTAGGGGCTCAAACTTCTGCAGTCAAAAAAGCATGATACCTAGGGGGTGGTGGAATGAACTGGGAGATAGGGGTTAACATATATACTATGTTACGCATCAAATAGATAGTTAATGAGAAGCTACTCTGTGTAGCACAGGGAACTCTACTCAGTGCTCTGTAGTGAGCTAAACGGGAAGGAAGTCCAAAAAGGAGAGGCTATATGTAAACATACTACTGATTCATTTTGCCGTACAGCAGAAACCAACATAGCATCATTATAGTTTATCGTTTATAGTTTCATAGAACAACTATAGTGCAATAAAATTTTTTTAAAAAGCAATCTGATTAAGGTGATTCATACCAATTCCTGCCTCAGCCTTCCCCAAAGAGCTTCTGATTCGATAGGCCTTGGATGGGTTCCCAAACTCATTATTTTTATCAATCTTTTAATTTTTATTAAACATCCTGGGTGATCCTGACGTTTATCCAGGTTTGGGAGCCACTGGAATAAGTGACGATGGGGTTTTATTTTAATAAAGGCCAACTGGTGCACCCAAAATCAGGGGTTTAGCTGAGCGGTACCATCTCACGGCCCCTGGAACCACAGCAAGTGGGACCCTCTCACTCCCTCTGGGGAGGGGGCATTCCTCCAGAGCAGCTCTGCAGGAAAGGGGAGGGGCCGCGCCAGCTGTGCCCCCTCCTGCAGCTGTTTCAGTGCCCTGGCCCCATGGAAACCACTGTGAAATCCATTCTCCACATCTCCCAAAGCTGGGCCAGGTGGCTCCTGGCTGGAGCAGCTGATCCCACCCGACCAGAGAGGCTCTGTGAGCCAAGGAAATATACCCACACACTTCCACTCAGCACAGGACTCATCCCTGCCCAATGCTGCCTTCCTGGGCCACTGAGTGCCTCTGTCCCAAATCAGCTCATGCCCTCTCACAGAAAGACTGTACTTGGGAATGCCCAGAAATGCCCAGGGTTCACATTTCTGCAGGTTCACTCAGGACTGTTGTGGCTCTGTAAGTTAGGGGTGGCTGGATTCTGCCTCAACCCTGGAACCCCCAAGGCCTGGGACAGAGGCTGCACTGGGGAAAATGTAGAGAAAGTGTCAGGTTCCCCTCACCCCTGAGAATGACAGCCAATGGGGGCCTTCCCTGCTGCGGGGAACTCAGCCTGTTTATTAGCTGCACGGAGGTGCAGAAACTGGGGTTTGGCTGAGGAAGAAGGGAAAGGCCCAGAATGAGAGTACTGTCCTCCGCCAAGGACACAAGACTGTTGACGTGGGCGAGATGGGTGCAGCCTCTGGATCAAGTCCACGGTGAGGAGGAAATGGTTTTCAGTGAAAAACAAAGTTGAAAAACAGTTTACTGGAGGGAAGAGAAAGAGGAAAGGGGAGGGAAAAAAAAAAAAAAAACACATACCTAAAACTGTCTGATCATCAAAATCACCTAGTTGGTTAAAAATACAGATTCCAAAATGTGTTCCAAGTCAATAAAATATTATTCTTGGTAGCTCTGGGTTTCTTTTTCCTTGTGGTTTAAAAATGTAGATCCCTTGTCAATTATATCTCAAAAAAGCTGGGGAAACAATTAAGCTACATGTAAAGTCAGTTGAAGAAGGAAAATCAGTTGCACAGCAAGAAAAATTTTTCAGAAGGGATTTTTCAGTGCATGTGGAGATTGAGGAAAGTGAATTAAATCGTCACATTTCTAAGCTGGACATTAACATCTGAACTTGGAAGATTTAATAATATAATCAGCTTTTTTTTTTTTAATTAAGGAGAATCTGCTATTGGAAGTACAATGTAAATCTTCAGAAAATGCAGATTTCAACTCATGTAGCTTGGAAGACCCCTGGCTGGATAGGTATCATGAATGAGCAGAAGCAGTGTCTTATGGAATCAACAGCGTGGGTTATGTTTCTAATTTTCCCATCAGGCTTTGGGAAGGAGGGAGAGGAGATGCAACAGGATCAGGAAGAAAGATCCTAAAAGCCACTTCTCTCCAACCAGGCTGGGTCTTCCGCTGAGTGAGTCTGTCCCATCCCTCCTTCCTTTTTCACTTGTTTTCCAGTGAAATGTCTCCACTTACCTTCTCCCTTCCCTCTTCTTCCTCCACCTTAAGCGCCTGCCCCCTGAACAATGGGAAGCTGAATAACGCCTTTCAACTCCACAACATGTTCATGTCCCATTCCCTGGAATCTGTCCTCATATAGGTCTGTGCATGCGTGATTAAATGAAGGATCTTGAGATGGGAAGATTACCATGGGTTATCCTGATTGGGCTAATGTAATCACAAGGGTCCTTTAAGAGAGGGGCAGATCTAAGAGTAGACGGTGATGAGATGACAGAAGCAGAGGTTAGAGCGATGCCCTTTGGAGATGGAGGAAGGGACTACAAACCAAGGAATGCAGGCGGCCACTAGAAGCAGGAGAAGGCGAGGAGATGGGCTCTTCCCTGGAGCCTCGGGGAGGGACCAGCCCTCTGACAACGTGGCTTTCGTCTGTGAGACTGATTTTGGGCTTTGGACTTGTAGAAACGTAAGCGAATGAAGCTTTACTATTTAAGTCACTCAGTTTGCAGTGATGTGTTACATAGCAATAGGCAAGTCCTACGCTGAGGTTTCCCTGGTGGTCCAGTGGCTAAGACTAGGTGCTCCCGAGGCATAGATGCCCTAGGTTCAGCCCTGGTCAGGAAACTAGATCCCACATGCCGCAACTAAAAAAGACGCCCTAAGCTGTAATAAGACCCAGGACAGCTAAATAAATAAGTACTTAAAAAAAAAAAAAAAAAAGAGAGAGAAAGACTTACACCTCCTGACCTCTGCCCTGTCCATCCCACCACCCAGTCCCCACCTGGGACCAAACTCTTGCCAACACTTGGGCCCTTAGCACGGCTGTCCCTGGCCCTCTTAGCGGTGTTTGATATTTTCCACCTTGCTCTTAAATCTTGCATCAGCCCACTCCCCTGGTGGTCCTTCTGCCTGTGTGTCCCAGGGTTCTCTTCTCAACCTGCCTTTCTGTTCACTTTCTACTTTCTAGGAGTGTCCCATTCCAGTGACGACCCCAAAATCAAGGCCATGTGCTCCACACCCTAACAGCCAGCTGGTAATAGTGGTCTTCCTGCTCCCTTCTCAGCAAACTACTGTCTCTATCCGAAAGCATTTTCCACCTTCTCCACCTGTTGAAATCTGGCTCACCAGTTTATTCAAGGTCCAGCGCAAATGTCCCTTCCTGCAGGAAGTCTTCTCTGTCTGCCATGCCACATGCTTATCTTAAATAAGGTGGTTTTTTTTTTTTTTACCAACTTTATTTTTTTTAGAGCAGTTTTAGGGTTCACAGCAAAATTAAACAGAAAGTTCCTGAGGAGCACTTATTTTTCATAGGCTATTGTGTGACCAGCTTTTATTGACATTGTCTTATTCATTTCACTCAACAAATCTATGTAGTAGAGAGGCGTTTTATTTTTCTTTCTTTCTTTAATTCCTTCCTTCCTCTGTCCCTTCCTTCCTTTCATCCAGGCTTACTGACGTATAATTGACAAGTAAGAGTTTCATATATTTAAAGGTGTACAACGTGATTTTTTGTGTTTGTTTTAAATTAGTTCATTAATTTATTTGGCTGCCTTGAGTCCTAGTTGCAGCATGGGGGATCTTTCACTGAGGCCCTAGCGCGTCTTTCTAGTTGTACTGCGCAGGCTCTAAAGCCGATGGGCTTCAGTCAGTACGCAGGCTTAGCTCCCCTGCAGTGTGTGGGATCTTAGTTCTCTGACCAGGGATCAAACTTGTGTCTCCTGTATTGAAAGATGGATTCTTAACCACCGGGCTACTGGGGAAGCCCCACAATGTTTTTATATACATGTACGTTGTGAAATGATTACCACAACCAAGATACTTAATACATATTACTTCATGTAATACCTTTTTTCCTTTGTGAAAACAATTAAGAGCTACTCCTTTAGCAACTTTCAAGTTTATAATATAGTATAATGCTAACTGTGGTGGTGGTGGTTTAGTCCCTAGGTCATGTCTGATTCTTTTGCGACCCCGTGGACTGTAGCCCCCCAGGCTCTTCTGTCTGTAGGATTTCCCAGGCAGGAATACTGGGGTGAGTTGCCATTTCCTTCTCCAGGGGATATTAACTCTAGTCTAGTACTATACATTAGATCTCCAGAACTTATTCATACTGCGTGTCTGAAACTTTGAACCCTTTGATCGACATCTCCCCATTTCTCTCACCTCCCAGTCCCTGGTAACCTCCATTCTACTCTCTGCTTCCTTGAGTTGGACTTTTTAAACTTTCACATATGAGTGAGATCATGAGGTATTTGTCTTTCTGGGTCTGCTTGATTTCACTTAGCATAATGCCCTCCAGGTTGACCCGAGTTGTCCCAAATGACAGGATTTCCTTGCCATATGCTTGTTAACTCTGCCCATCTGTTGGCCCCAAGGGACTGAGAAACCCTTAGAAGAAGAGTCGTAGCGTGGTCAACCTTGGACCCTCAGCACCTAAAACAGTGGGGCAGATGGAACTCAAGAACACGCTCCTTACCCACAGTCTGACCGGGAGATAGAACCCCGCCCCTGCCCCTCTTCCATTTTCTCGTCTTCCAGCCCAGAGAAGGCTGTCACAGCAGAGTCCCTGAACCTCAAAGGTTCATGACAACAGATGTCAAGTGTCCTGTATAGGCCTGTGCTTTAGCAACACTGGGTGGTGGAGAGAGAACTCAAGCTGTGTCTTGGAGTTCTGGATCCTGACCTGTCTCTCACACCTTGCCAGCCTCAAACAAGCCCTCTCTGCCCCTCTGAGACTAGGATGCCCTGTGTGAAGAAGGAAAGGGTGATCCCTATTCCGTATCTTCCCCAAGAGGCCGCAAGGATGGACTGAAAGGAAATCCTTGGTGAAAGAACTTACAAGAGGGCGTGGTGCCCCACACCAGGTGCTCGGAGCCCCCAGGGGGCTCTGAACAGGCAGTGCATTGCCCACCAAGCCCAGGGCAACAACTACCCCTCCTGACCTCCCTCTGCTCAGCTGACCACAGTTCCCCCTGGGCTCCAGGGTGCTTCTGAGAAGCTGAGGGGAGCAGCTGCGTAGCAGAAGAAGGAGCCAGACCCAGCCAGGGAGCACCAGGGGTTGGTGGCTTCAGCCTCCAGCCAGGTTCCAAAAGACAGTCAGTCACACTAGGTGCGTGAAACCCAAAACCCCGGAAATTTCTATAGGTCTCAGAAAGTGCAGCAAACATGGTAAAGCCCTGCTCTGGTGTTCCCTGTTACTTTTGTTCCCATTAATACAATTTAATGAGTAATGCATTGGTGGGAGACACCAAAAACTTTGCAGAGATTCACAGCCTCTGTCCCTCATGGATCTTCAGAGGGTGGGCAGGACCTGGGGGTCCCTGGAGGGAGCCTGACACCATTGCTGAAGGAAGCCTGGGTGATTTTGGGGGGAGGGTGGGTTTTGGCAGCACTCCACAGCATGTGGAATCTAAGTTCCCCGACCAGGGATCAAACACATGCGCCCTGCATACTGGAAACGCAGAGTCTAAACCACTGGCCACAAAGGAAGTCCCCTGGCTGGCTTCATAGTCCTTCTAGGTGCTGTGTTTCTGTTCCTGTTGTCTCCCTATGGGGTTTATTAACCCTAGTATAACTTGCCCCAGGTTTCTTAGCTGTGCTCTGCTCAAAGAAGCCCAAGACTGTGTTTCTAGCTATGCTCAGACCAGAGAATGGAAATGACCGTGGCCTCCTGAGGGTCAGGCAGCAGGAGACGATGGGAAGGAAGAAAGTGACCCAGACAGGAAAATGTGTAGAGGGAGGCAGAGTTGGGGCTGTTTGATCCTACTGGTCTTCCCGCCTGGAAATTCTCCTTTCTGAACTAATTCTTGGAAGTTCTGGTTGTAAAGTTCTAACATGAATAATAATTTAAAAAATCACTCTGTCCTCTGTAGAAATAAATGCATGACAATTCTAGAAAAATTTAAAAATTCAGATAACCAAAATCAAAATAAAAACAAGGGAAAAAGAAGAAATCTAAAATGTCTCCTTATCTCATGAATAGTCGATGTTTTGGTGTGTATCCTTTCAGTATTTTTAATGAATTGACATAGTTTCTAAATCAGATTGATTTTTATACTCATCAGCCTTTTGTTTTTCTGTTTACTATGCTTTAAATTTATTTCTGAGTTATTAACTGTTCTTCTATGACATCATCTTTTATTTTATTTATTTATTGGCCACCCGGCACATGAGATCTTAGTTCCCCAGCCAGGGATTGAACCCATGCCCCTGCATTGGAAGCACAGAGTCTTAACCACTGGACCAACAGCAGAGTCTCAGCATCATCTTTCAAAGGCATTTTAGTTTGTGGATGATTCATAATTTATCTAACCAATCCCCTCTCATTGGCTATTTAGGCTGTTTCCAGTTTTTCAAGCTTATAAATAACAGTGAAGAACAACCCTGTAGCTGTCTTCACACTTATGATATGTATGCCCCTAGAATGAAGTCTCAGGAATAAACTCCCTGAATTAAAGGGCTCTAGGTTTTGTTTTCATCACTGAGTAGGCCCCAGGGAAGGCTGGGTGTTTCTAGAAGTCTGTGCACTCACCCTGGCGCCAAGTTCTGGGGCCCACCCAGCCCCCAAGTCTGCATGCTCCGCAAGCTTCAAGCCATCCTCCTCTCTTCTCCCAAACACACCCCCAGGCTGTGGGCTCACCTGAGACAGTGAATTACACCTCCAAGCCGGACATGAGGCCATCTGTCTTATGCTCTGGAATCCTGATGAGATAAAATCTGGGCAGAGCACATTTATTTATTTAATGTATTTCTGGGCAGGTCAGCCTCCACTGTCAGAGATCACCTTTCTCCAGACTGAGGTTAAGAGTTTACACGAGGAGGAGCTGAGCGACCAGCTCATGGAGTGCTGAGCGACCAGCTCCAGGGCTCACCCCAGAGGGGGCCCCACTTTCCTTCACCCCCAGAACATCCCATCCCTAGTTCCAGCCTCCCACATCCTGCCTCCCTACCTGGGGCTCAGGAAACATCACTGATACAGCTGAGCTGGCAGTGAGGATTCCGCTCTTCGGAGGCGGAGCTGGGTTGTGAGCCATGTGCCCGAAGCGTTCATCATGAGAAGCAGAATCTCCCGAATGCCCATTCTTGGGCGTGGGGTACCTCCACGAGGCCTCTCTGGTGCTGGCTTCTGGAATCCTGCTCAGGCCTCTGTCTGAGCATGTGCAGCGATCCCCTCTCTAGGGCTTTATCCCTGTTTTAGGCTCAGACTCTGCCAATGCCCCCAGGAGACCCCACAAATGTCCGGGATTCTCTTGTGTCCAGACGATCAGGTCACGTCCCTAACCTTACTTGCTGCCTGTCCCGTGTCGCATTTCTGACCCTCTCCAAGTTTGGTGTCTCTCCATGTAATTTGGGGAGCATGGGGCTCCGGACCCTGTCAGAACACCAGGAGAGCTCTGTAAATACATGGGGTCCAGGGCCTCTCCCCAAGAAACACAGGCTTTGTGGGTCTGGAGAGGTTCCCTGGAACCCATGTTTGCACAAAGGGTGGTCATCCTGGTTCTTTGCACAGAGCTGGCTTCTTGTCCCTCATCTCTGTTGATATGGTGGGGGGACAGGGCATTCGGCCCCTGAGTCAAGCAGGCCCAAGGCAGGGAAAGCAATGACAAACAGATGGGCTACAGGCTGCTTCCTCAGGTAACCTGAGTTCAGGAGCTTTGGCAGCCAAATGGGCCTCTCCTGGCAGGGGGACTTGGCCAGGGACAAACTGAGAGCCGCACAAAGCCACCCTCACAGCCTCTCTGGCTGTGCGTCCCCAGGCGCTGGCCTGACCGGGTGCACAGGCTCGCCTCTGTCAGCCAGGCCTGCAGGGTTTGTGGCTGGAGAATCAAAGCACCGTCCCCAGACTCCTGCGGATACTTCCTCCAGAGGCTCTGGAAGCAGCAGTTTGGGGTGGAAGGGCCTCTGTGGGCCAGAGGTTGGTGTCTGCAGACAGAGGCCCACACATCACCCTTCCTGTTCCAATGCCACCACCTTCCTGGGCCCCAGGTCTCCTGTGCCAGCCTGGAGGACTAGGGGGTAGCGGAGGGTGGGTGGCGGCAGGGAGCAAACCTCTTCAGGCTGCTGCCCTTCCCCCACCCTGAGGCAAGAAGGTGAGCCTCCTTCTTTCTCCACAAGGGCTCGTGGGACCACCTAGGGCTGCAGTGGGTGGTGTGATGAGTCAGAGGTCCCTGTGGGTGGTGGGGGACCCATAGACGTCCTACTCATTTCCAGCCATTCCTGATTTTCGACAGTTGAAGCAGTTTAAATGTTCAACAAAACTCATTCTCTCTCTCAGTTAATGGTTAACTCCATGCTCTCGGCTGCTCAGGTCAAAACCTTGGAACTGACCTTGAATCTCTTCTCTCAGAACATGGGTTCAGTCCCTCAAGAGCCCTGTCAGCGGCATTCTAACATAGTCCAGACCCCAGCCACCTCTCACTATTTCTGCTCTAGCATCTCTTGCCCAAATAATTTCAACAGACTTCCACCCAGTGCCCCCGCTCTACAGAACAGCCAGGGGACAGAGCTGGGTGGGGATGGAGTCTCTGCCACTGATCTTCATGTGTGTTCAGGACCCTCCTGTCCAGATTTGATTGAATCTTGGCCAGTCCTACTGAGAAAAACAGTTCATTCGTCATGTACAAATGAGATTCTTTCTATATCTTTACAAGATATCACTATCTCCCAAATTCTTCAACTCTTCCATCCTAATCCAGGATTTATGAAATCCACCATCTCACAGGCATTCCTCTCCACCATGAAGATTCCAAGCCTCACTCAGGGCAACAAAGTCAGCAGTGCAGGGGCCTCTCTGAGATGATGCGACCAGGGGTGGTAGAGCCCCAGCAGAGCAATGCCCTGCTGGTAAACCGCTGTGATGATTTTGCAGCAGGTGCGATGATGCAACGGCTGTGCACGAATGACATGGGAAAGCTGGGCCCCTTTGCCCTGGGGGACGCTTCCACCACCCTCGTCAGCAGGAGGGAGCTCCTCCTAGGAGCTTAAATCTGGACTCATCTTTCTATGGGACGTCAAGCTCCTTGCTGGGTGATGTGGGCAGGAACGGGTTTTTCCTGGGACACTGTAATGTGCGGGTATTCCTGTGTGTGAAGACGCACCTGCCCCGCGTCGCCCGCAACTCCTCCAACCTGGAGGTGACGGTGATCAGGCTCAGCCTCTCTCTGCTGGCCCTCCTACCGGTGCCGCACCTCCCTTCAAGGCCCAGCTTAGTCTTGCTTTCCAAGCCACCGCCATTGGACTGGACTCCCTGGCTATAGCTGAGCAGCCCCACATCAGGGCTCAGAGGAGCCAGGCCGTCCTGCCCAAGTGAGGACTTGGGGCTCAAAGAGGAGGATGCCGCCAAGCCCTTGTGGCCCAGCAGGTCCACGGCAGAAGGGGGTCAAAAGACAGATCCGCTTGTCAGTGCTGGCCCGGCCGCTGGGTCGGGGTCGGGGTCGCGGTCAGGCAGGGAAGGGAGGAAGGATAAGCAGCTCTCAGACTGGGGTGCCAGAATCAGCAGCTCCTCACCCCCATCTCAGCCCTGAGGCCTTCCCAGGTCCACTCCCTGGCAGCTGAGGCCTGTCTGATTTCTTGGGTCCCCAGGGCCTGCCAGAGTCTTCCCCATTCTGCTGCCTCCGGCCATCCCCTTACAGTTCCCTCCCCTTCTTGGCTACTGCCTCTGCCAGCAGCAGGCAGCAGAGCAGGACCTGGGGGCGGGGGGAGGTCTGAGTTGGACTGGCCAACCTCACTTTCAGCAGTCAGACTGCCCTTCCCTTAACAGCCTTCCTAGAAGGCACCCCACCCTCCCCATCCCTACCCCCACACCCACCCCTGCTTCCCCCAGGCCCTGACTCAGCCCATAAATTACCTGGGGATGGTCGCTGACTCAGCCAGGAAGCCCAGGGCACCCCCCCTCTCCATCCCCAGGCCTCAACCCCACAGCTGGCTCTCATTCCAGAATGCCTGGGCCCCTCCCCTCAGGAAATTCCTGGAAAATATCAGGCTTCTTCAAGGGGAGATCTAATCACAGCCTCAGCAAAGAAGGGAGCGACTGCAGCCTCATCCATCATCCTGCACCCCTGGGCCTCCTCCCTCAGCTGGTGTGTGTGTGTGTGTGTGTGTGTCTATTGGGGTAGGGGGCGTTGGCTGGGCGTCGAGGTGTCGGTCTCCATTAAATGACCGGTATCTGGCCATGGAGGGACTGCAGCAAGGGAGGAGAGGCCAGCGTTGGGTGGGGCACTCAGGGCAGGCTGCTGGGAGGTGGGACCAGTCCTGGGCCCCAAAGGATGGTGAAACTGGGCAGTGGGGAGACAGGAAGGGAGCTCCAGGCCCAGGGAACGACCTGAGCAAAGGCTCAGAGGAGGGAAGCAGTCCAGTCTGTACAGAGGATGGGAAGGGGGCTGGAGGGCAGCCAGGCTGAAGGGGTTCCAGGCAAGGGAGCCTGGGTTGATGAGACAGGGGGGCTGGAGAGCAACCAGGCTGAAGGGGTTCCAGGCAAGGGAGCCTGGGTTGATGAGACAGAGGAGCTGGAGGGCAACCAGGCTGAAGGGGTTCCAGGCAAGGGAGCCTGGGTTGATGAGACAGGGGGGCTAGGGCCAGGCTGAGGAATTTACAGTGGATGTCCGAAGCCACGGAGAAGTCAAAGGCACCCCACTCTAGTACTCTTTTGCCTGGAAAATCCCATGGACGGAGGAGCCTGGCAGGCTTCAGTCCATGGGGTCGATAAGAGTCAGACACGACTGAGAGACTTCACTTTCACTTTTCACTTTCATGCATTGGAGAAGGAAATGGCAGCCCACTCCAGCGTTCTTGCTTGGAGAATCCCAGGGACGGGGGAGCCTGGTGGGCTGCCGTCTATGGGGTCACACAGAGTCCGACACGACTGAAGCGATTTAGCAGCAGCAGCAGTCCAAAGCCAAGCCCTGAGAGACTCTGGGGCCCAGGAGCAGAGGGGACAGAGTAGCCCAGTGATGGCTGAAGAAATGAGTCTGGGAAGAGATGAATGTTAACTGAGGAGCGAACCCAAGAAACACTGGTCTTGGCAACATCCAGGGCCCACTCAAACCTGGAGGAGGGTGGTGTGGGGCAGGGCCTCGGTATCATCACACTCCAGTCAGATGGCAGAGGCAGGGCTCCTGCCCTCAAGGAACCCAGCATCTTTGAGCCACCAGTCTAAGGGAGGGACAGACACCCTAGGACCTTGCTCCCTCCTCTGGACTCAAGTACCTCATTAAATCCCTTCTTCGGAAACCCCATTAGTTTGTGATGAAAAGCCAGGTCCAGCCTGCAGATAAAACCCCTCTTTTTTTTTTTTTTTTTCCTGGCTTCTTCCCCTTGGACAGAAACAACTTTTTTTTTTTTTTAATACAAAAATTTCTGCCCAACTTCCCCCCAGGAAGGATGGCTGGATGATGTGGCTATAGCCATAGTAACAGAGTCGCCGAGAAGATAAACAAAGTAAGCTAGCGGACCCAAGGGGTGCGTCAACGCGAAGATTTCCTGAGACCCCCAGGCCCCGGATGGGATACCAAACCAGGGAGCTGTGGAGAGGGGTCTGCTGAGTTTCTAGTATTCATTCACCTTTCCTGGGAATAACATAACAGGTTTACAGGGCATGGCAGGGAGTCAGGAAGATGTGGAGTCGGAAACAGAGAGAAAGGTGGGATGGAGCCAGCCAGAGGAACCAGAAAAAAAAAGAAGGAAAGACAGGGAGAGGCAGAGTGACCCAGAAAGGAAATTCCTTGAAAGCAAGGGCTGGGTCTCACTCAGTTTGTGTATCCTCAGCCTTGAAGCTGGGGAAGCTGCTCATGAACTGTGTCCCCCACCCCACCCCACTCCCCAGCCCTGGAAGACAGTCCTTATCAGGCCTGGACTAAATGCTCCACAGTGCACACGTCATGTCTGTCAAAGCCCTAAAACATTGTATTAACATCCTTGAGTTGCCTTTTAGACCACCGCACCCCACTCTGGAGCCCCCAGCCTTGTTCACTATTACGTGGCAGCTGCTGGGACTGGGGCAGCCACACCCCTCACTGTCTGTTCAAGGTAAGAAAGAAAGAGGAAAAGACGGTGGGCAGGAGGGGATCTGACAAACCCACCACCATGGGGTGTGGCCTCCTGGGAGAGGCTCCAGGGCACCTCTCTGCCCCTCTTTTCTGGCCTTGGAGCCTGAGGTTGGGAAGGGCAGCCAGGGAGGGCTGGATTCAGCTGGCTGTCCCCTGCCTCTGCAGAGGCTGACAGGCCAGAGAAGGTTACCTCAGTGGGCCCCAGCCCAGAGAGGCACTAGCTCTGCTGGCGAGGTTGGCATGGTCAGGGCGGGAGGGGGGCATCCTGCTATATTGTCACTGACTCAGCCGCATTTCCAGAAATTCTTCCCTCCAGTAAGAAGAGGAAAGAGAAGACTAGAGAGCCTCTTGGGCTGCCGGGAAAAGGACGGGCAAGTGGGAACCAGGGTTCCCAGAGGTCTCACGAGCCAGGCTGGAGCAATGGGGCCTCTTGCCTGGGCCAAAGGCCAATCAGCCCTGAGACAGAGTCTGGGCCCCAGCCAGAGGTGTCAGAAGAACTGACCAATGGACTTGCACCTGGCCAGGTCCACGCCCACTGGGCCACGTTTGTGGCAGCAGAGCTGAGGCCAGAAAAAGAAAGCCTGGAAATCACTGGGCTTCCCACAGGCCTTTTCAGATTCTGGGAATGGGGGAGACCAAAGCTTAAATTCAACCCAGAGTGGTTATAGCCTCTCCTCCCGTTTCAGGGTCTAACCCTGTACTAGATCTTGTTGGGAAGACATAGGAAAAATTCCTATTGTTATGGTTGTTATTCTCCAGCATAGCCTTTCTCTGGTGTGTTCTGCCTACAAGCGTAATCCTTGGTAAAATTTACGGACCCTGGCACATCAGCTACCCTCTTAAAGACTCCTAGTGCACAATGTGAATGTTGAAGTCTCAAAAAGGGACTTCCCTGGTGGTCCAGTGGTTAAGAATCTGTCTTCCAGTGCAAGGGACACAGGTTTGATCCCCGGCCAAGGAACTAAGATCCCACATGCTGCAGGGCTACTTGAGGCCATACACCTCAACTGGAGCCATAACTAAGATGCAATGCAGCCAAATAAATAAATAAATATTTTTTAATTAAAAAAAAATAAAGTCTCAAAAAAATCTTGAAAAGACCAAATTAACTTCAGTTAATTCACTGTTTCTTCAGCTTGTTTGACCATGGAACCCTTTTTTTTTTTTTTTTTTTTTTTTCACAAAACACCATAAAGCAGAGTTCCCAGAAACACATTCTGGGGAAAGCTCTAATAAAGCTTTTCAGGGGGGTGGTTTTCTAACTTTGTTCCAGCCAAGGTGTCCCAGGGGTGATCTAAGGCAAAGGGGGAAATGAGCCAGCTGGATGCCGGTTCTCCATCCCAACCCAGTTCACCAGCAGGTTCTACATTCTGCTTGAATCAGTTTTCCAATAATACAATTTTATTGGGCAGAAGGGTTCTGCAGCTAAAACTAAGTTTGAAAGCAATTGTTTTATGATTCTACATGACTATATGAAGAAAGAGAAAGAAATAGAGTTGTCTGGGCGGGCGGGGGAGCAATCTGAAAATAAAAAATAGTGAAATTTAAAAAGCGATAGATTAAACAGAACAGGAGCAGAGTGTCTGAGGAAATCATCTAGCGTATAACCTTACAGTTCTCTGACCAAGTATTTCTAATTCCACTTCTGAAGTAAAGTGGGACAGGAGGAGTTGAGTTACCTGCCCAGGACTCTGATCAGACCTCTGACCAGGTTTCTTGCCATCTTTCCTCAGCACCAGAGGTTAAGAGAAGGACCCCTACCCTCAGGAAGCTGCCAGTTTCACGGAGGAGGAGAAATTTGCTCACCAAAGAATGGTGAATGGAAGCAGTCTAAGGTTCAAGGCAGAAGCCAGGGTCCAGTGGTTAGAGTTGAGGAGGTCAGAAGAGAGGGATTTCAGGAACAAGGGGCTCCGAAAGCCTTGTCCTTGAGATCTGGAGTTATAGTATGATGGCCCAGAACCTGGTGTGATTCTGCTGTGTGAAGACTCACGCCTGTCTTCAGTCCTGGCGGTTTCTCAGCCATTGTCTCTCTGAAGATTGCCTTTCATTCTTTCCAATCTGTCTTGTGAAATTCTGTGAGACACAGATCGGACCATCTCATTCTATTCCCCACACCTTTGGCTCTTCCCTGTTTTCTACTTATTTACTTCTTTGTGCTGCATTTTGGGATGAATTCTGAGATTTCCTTCTCCAGCTCTGTTTCTCCCACTGAGTTTGAAATTTCTTTTTTTTTTTTAATATTTATTTTTACTTATTTATTTGACTGTGCTGTGTCTTCATTGCAGCCTACAGGATATATAGTTGTAACATGTGAACTCTTAACTGGAACATGTAGGATCTAGTCCCCTGACTACAGATTGAACCCAGGGCCCCTGCATTGGGAGCTCGGAGTCTTAGCCACTGGACCACCAAGAAAGTCACTGAAATTTCAGTGATTATGCTTTTTATTTTTGAAGTTCTACATTCTGGCTTTTGAAGCTCAAAACCCACGAATCCTAGTCTATTCTCTGAGCCAACAAGTGCTGGAATGGTCAAGATCCCGCTTCCCACCAAGTATCCCGTGGCTGAGAATTCCAGCCCCCAGCAGCCTCTCTAGGTCTCCTTCAATCATCCCAAGTGCCATGTGAACACACATTCTGTCTATGCACCTTAAAGCAAACTAGCTACAGGAAGTGGGCAAAGCTATCGAGGGCAAGAAAACTTTGGGGGAAAAGATTAATATTTTCTTTTCTTTTTCTTTTGGCCACATCTCCGTGGCATGTGGGATCTTAGCTCCCCGACTAGGAATCAAAGCCATTGGATGGCCAGGGAAGTCTCAAGTATTTTATTATTTTTTGTGATCTTTTTTTAAAAATTAATTTTTACTGGAGTTACAGTGGCACTAGTGGTAAAGAACCCGCCTGCCAATGCAGGAGATGTAAGAGATATGGGTTCAACCCCTGGGTCATGTCCACAGCATTGGACATGACTGAAGTGACTCAGCACGCAGCCTCACACAGTTGCTTTACATTGCTTACACTGTGCTGGTTTCTACTGCACAGCAAAATGAATCGTACATATACATATATCCCCTCTTTTTTGGGTTTCCTTTCCATTCAGGCCACCACAGTGCATTAAGGAGAGTTCCTGTTCTCATTAGTTATCTATTTCATCTGCTCTGTCTGCTCAGATGCTCAGTCATGTCTGACTCTTTCTGACCTCATGGACTGTAGCCCGCCAGCCTCCTCTGTCCATAGGATTCTCCCGGCAAGAATATTGGAATGGGGCGCCATTTCTTCCTCCAGGGGATCTTTTCGACCCAGGGATCAAACCCGAGTCTTCTGCATTGGCAGGCAGATTCTTTACCACTAGCACCACCTGGGAAACCCTATCTAGTTTAGACATAGTATCAATAGTGTGTATGAGCCAATCCCAATCACCCAATCCCTCCCCGCCCCCTGCACATTTTCAAAAGTATCATCCCAGCATGTATCCTATTTTATACAGTGAAAGTGAAGTGAAAGTCGCTCAGTCATGTCTGACTTTTTGCGACCCCATGGACTATACAGTCCATGGAATTCTCCAGGCCAGAATATTGGAGTGGGTAGCTATTCCCTTCTCCAGGGGATCTTCCCAACCCAGGGATCGATAGTAGTCACTACTATTACCATAGTTACAATGATCATGACTAGTCTTCTACCTTTCCACCTAACCCTGGAAATGTCCCCATCCCTCCCTAAACTGCGGCTTCCTCCCCTGAGGCTGCACCGATCAGCCGCATTTGATTCCTTTCTTCATCCTTCCCTGAAGCTGACCCTCCCCATAATCTTCCTCCCGCTCCTTTTCCTGGCCCAATAAAGGGGCAAGGCTGGCAGAGGCCTGGGCCCTGATAACAGTGGAACAATGACAGCAAAGGCCCTGGGCGAGGGCGTGGGAACCAGCCGAAGTTATGGGGAGAGGGACAGGAAAAGCAGAGGGGAAAGCCAGGAACCGGGACAGGCAGGCACGTCCGCCCCAGCCTTGCCCTGGAAGCTCTGCTTGGCGGTGGGTGGAAACCAGGCTGTTTCTCTTGGATGGTCCCTCCCAGCTTCTCACTCATTCAACGGCTATTTACTGGACACCTACTAGGTGGTAGGCCCCATGCCAGGAACAAACTTGCCCCTCGGGACTGTCCCTTCCACTTGGCAAAAATATTCACGACTGTGGCTTCTGGGCCCACACAACAGTCCTGTGTAGCAGGGAGGGCTCTGATGGAAAACACCTTTTCTTCTTTTTTTTTAAATAACAAATCTCATTTGCTCGGTGCCTTGCAGATTCTTTTTTATACTTTATGTATTTATTTGGTCTTGGTTGTGACGCGCGCTGTGTGGGACCTTCGTGGTGTCACGCGGGATCTTTTGCCATGGTGCACAGACTCTCTAGTTGTGGTGCTCAGACTCGAGTGTGCAGGCTCAGTAGTTGCCGCAGGCCATCAAAGTTGCCCCGCAGCATGCGGGATCTTAGTTCCTGGACCAAGGATCAAACCCACGTCCCCTGAATAGGAAAGCAGATTCTTAACCACTGGACCACCAGGGAAGTCTCTGGACAATGCTTCCTGACAAATCAAAGGTTCAAGAAGGTGCCAAGAGTTCTGCAAGGCACGCCACAGAGCAGCCTTCACTCTCTCCGCTGCCCCTGGCTTGGGAGAGTGAAATCCTCTCGACCTCTTGCCTGAGGGCAGATAAAAGTTGTAGATTTGCCCCATTTTGTGGCTTCCAGGGGACTGGTGGGGAGGGGAACAATTCTTACTGTGAACGCTTGGACTAGGAGCTCCAGCTCACCGGCAACCTTCTCCCTTAGCATGGAGCCACTTTTTAAAAAAATGTATATCCCAAATTCATCGTAGAAATTGCTAAGCTTTCTGGTAAAAAGTCACTGGGAACATTCCCTACCTTTGTCAAGTGGTGGGAAGGTCTGAAAAGTTTGATGAGCAATGTTTCTTGGAAACAGCAAGCTGCAAGGTTTTAATTGGCCTTCATGAGCTGGCGGCTGGGTGTCTACTGTATCCAGTCTTTTTCTGCCTATCTGGACTTCACAGGATGTGGAAAGTAGAGCTCAGAAATTCCTGATTTCTTCTTGGAAGAGCCAACCCTTCAAAAAGACTCAGGGCTTTTTGTTCTCAAGCTCTGATGATACTTCACGTCATCTCCAAGACCTGCTCAAAGGCCAGAGCATCGCAGAGCACACAAGCATCACTGCTCTGCACAAGGACACCACGTGCCCACCCAGAATGCACACGTCGCAGGTCATGCAAACATGCCTGGTGCACACATATCCTGCACGAGTACACACTATGCCTACCTGTTCTGCTGCCCACTCTATACCACAGGCATGCTGTACATACCCGACACACCGCTGATGCAGAACACAAGCCATGTCCATGTTCTACAGACATGCCTGCTGCGGAGCACACACTAAGTGCACACACACGATCATGCCACACTTACGCTACATAAATATGCCCCCTGCATCAACATGAGTTATACACATACAATACATTCACAAATACAACATTCACCAACTCATACATATATACACACTCACCGATACCCATGCATCTCACAAACATTCTATTTTCTAATTAAAGTTCTCAAGATTTTAGTTTCCAGTGAAACCCATTTATATAACTCATCAACTTCTTTTGGACTGTCCTTTTCTTTCTTTACAATTTTTATGGATTTTTTTTTCTGTTTCAGCAAAAAAGCAACAAAGCAACACAAAACTTTCCTTCTTACTAGCTATAAATAAATGCAGCTGGACATACATTTTTCAAAATGCCAGAAAAACAAATGGACCAAGAACTCAGATGTGGGAGTGTTTACCCTCCCTCTTCTTCCTCATGAAACTGTGGCTCTTCCTGTGTTTATACCAGGCCAAGGGACGGATGCTCGGCAACACCTGCTCCCCATCTAGATGTCTGGCCCTGGAGAATACACAGAAGATGTGTCACAAGGACCAGGAGCACCTCTCTTCACTGAAGGCTGGTCCAGCCCCTCACCCGCTGCCTGCTTTTAGAAGTATAAGGACTGGAGGTAGAAGGCATGGGTACCACGCCCCCCAGCCCCAGTCAGGAGGCCACATCAGACATCACTAGTGGATCACAGCATCTGTTCCTCCCAGCCTGGACTTGGCGGCACAGTCCTCCACTTAGCTTTACCGGTTAGTCAGGGCTGGCAGGTTACCTGGGAATTATTTGAGATCCCACAGATTCCAACCCCTTTGGTTTATGGGTGAGAAAAATGAGGCCCAAAGAGGCAGAGTGACTCGTGTGAGGTCGCGCAGCACCATTCAATCTGCTCAGCTCTGTGCTCTACAAGTGTGGCTGGTGGAGGGGCATGGCTCTTTCCAGGGCTGAAGAAGATGGGCCAGAGGGAGGTGAGGCCAGGCTGGGTCTCCCTAGATGCACTGAGCCCCTGCTTCCCTGGTCTAAGCCCTGCCCACGCCTCGCTGGTACAAGCTGAGTGTCGCTTCTCTCTCAGATACAGTGCCCTTGGCCCTCCATCCCCGGGCCTCTGGCCTGCAAGGTCCAGGTGGGAAGTAGAGGGCCTTCTAGGGTTCATGGATATCATTCCCCTGAAGTGCTCTTCCCTCCTCCCTGAGGCCTTCCTGACCCCACCCAGGCTCGCCAATTTCTCTCCCCAGAATTGCCACACCTCACAACAGACATCTGTCCATACATTGACACCTACTGATTCTTATCTGGGCACCAGTATGATCCCTCCAAGAAATCAGAAGTGCCCCCACTGATGGCCATCCCTCTGCCCTTCCCACCTTCCCCAGGTTCCCACCCACCCTTTAATACCCGTCACAGGAGTCACCCTGCCTTTACCAAAGGACACATATGCCTCGCTCAAAATCACCAAAACTGCATTTCTGGGCTTTTCTCCAACCCTGCTCAGGTTGCTCACTGTTGCCATGAGAATGTGTGAATGTTGTCTGGGTTCCAGCCCCTCCGTGCAGTGGGCTTGGGACTCATGATAACTATGGAGTTCCTCTCCAGGGGGCAGCCTGTTCCTCCTGAGGCCACAGCCAGACAACCAGGCCCAGTGTGGGAACTTCTGCTTGTCCTCACTGAAAGCTCCCTGGCCAGGCCCCAGCCCCCAGCACACTGTAGATGCTGGTGGGGCACCATGGGGCACCCTTGCCTTCCAGGGGTTCCCGGGCAAACCCACTCCCTGGACTAGGCCCCAGGCTGAACACAGGAGGGCTCCCGTGGACTGGCTGCCCAGCTTCCAGACACTTCCTTTCAGGGCAGTCGGTCCCTTAGGGCAACAGCTGTGGCAGGCAGCACTGATGGGGACACTGGAGGGGTGGCTTCTCCTCCCGGGAGGCCCTGTGATGGGGCCAGCTGGACACAGCACCCCCACCTGTGCTGCTGTTCCAGCCTGGGGTGGGCACTGAGGCTGCCAGGGACATTCTTTCTCTGGGGGCGGGATACAGCTGCTTTGAGAGCAGCGGGGTGATGGGGGAGGGTGGGAGAGGCTAAAGGAGTGTGAGCCTCAACATTTGAGTCACATCACACCCAGACAGACAGATATTGACCCAGACAGACAGATGTGCCATCGTGGGTGCTCATCACACACCCACACAGATACCCCCACCCAAGTACAATCCATACACGGAATGGCCACCTCCACCAGGAGTTTGGGCAGAACCAACACTGGGAGATGCTGAAATGATTTCCAACAATGAAGGAAGAGAATGCAGTAACCAAAGGCAGAACAGGAAAAACTCTGCCCTTACCAGGATGAAAATCCTAGATCCTATTGATTCCAGCCCAGCTCAGACCCAGGGCTTTAAGGACTGTCTGTATCTTCTCTAGACCCCGGACCCACAGCTCAGAGCTCACCCTGGTCAGCCTCAACAACAGCCCCGTGACGCACATGGTGGAAAAATGTTGGATGGGGACCCAGGGGGTCTAGGCTTCCAGCCTCAGCCAGGACCAGCTGGGCGACCTTGGCTGAGTTCCTTGACTTTTCAGCTCCCTGGTTTCTGAACAAAGAGCGGCTCCACTGTCCTTTCAGCTTGGAAATTTTGTTGAAGGGGGATGGGGCAGGGTGAGACAAGGGGACAATGAGGGAGTGGAAGCTTTAAAGGGGACCCTCTATCAAATGTGGGAATACAGAACATTTCAGAGGTTGCCCTTTGAAATCTTCCTAGAGAAAGGAAAGGCCAGGTGCTCCCTCCACTGAGCTAAGAGGCCGCTTCCTGTGGCAAGCCTTCCCCACTCTCGTGGACAAGTCAGGGTTGGTGAGACCATGGCGGATTCCCTCTCCTGGACCAGGCTTTCCAGGGCTGAGTGTGGTTCAGGCTCTGTGCTTAGGTTCCAGAGACACTCCTGGCATTCTCAGCTCTAAAAGAGGCGTGTGTGTGTGTGTGTGTGTGTGTGTGCACGTGTGCACATGCTCACTCTGTCGTGTCTGGCTCTTTGAGACCCCATGGACTACATGGACTAGCCCACCAGGCTACAGTCTGTTCACGGAACTTTCCGGGCAAGAATACTAAAGTGGGTTGCCGTTTCCTTCTCCAGGGGATCTTCCTGAACCAGGGATCAGACCCGTGTCTCTTGTGTCTCCTGCTTTGGCAGCTAGGTTCTTCACCAGCTGAGCCATCAGGGGACGTCCTTACAGGAGCCTTGACCTCAGTGGAACACTTGATGGGCATTGTCCTCTCTCTTCGCACAAGGCTCAGCCATGCAGGTGGAATCACTGCAGAGGCAGGGCCAGGGTGGGGGCAGCCTAGTGACAAGGGTGGCCACCAGCCCCACGCCCCAGGGAGCGGTGAGCTCCCACCCTCAGGGAGAGTCCATGCTTCTAACCGAGGGGCTCGATGCTTCAGCGTGGGAGATGATAACAGAATAATGATGCCCCAGGAGCAGCCTGTGGCCGTCTGTTTGCTGTTGTTTTGTTTTCTGAGTGTTTTTTCCACCTACGCTCTCACTACACTACTTACTTTATGAATATGACCTCTAATCACTAGAGCAACCCTGTGTCAGAGACACTGTCTTCATCAATGTTTTAAAGACAAGCTCATCAAGGTGCATAAACGTTAGCCCCCATGCTTGAGGCCACACAGTAAGTGAGGTACTGGAGCCGGGGACCACCTGGCCTGACAGTCTGTTCTGTGCTTCCTTCACCCCAGCGATGACAATTCTGCATTAGAGGTGTCTGAGTTCTTTGGCAATTTATCAATGTCTGCAATCATTTGCTCCCTTGCTCCTGCCAGCCACCTAGCATGACGGGCATTATTTTCCCCATTTTACAAGTGATGAAACTGAGACTCAGAGGG
Source organism: Capra hircus (assembly GCF_001704415.2). Taxonomy (NCBI): domain Eukaryota; kingdom Metazoa; phylum Chordata; class Mammalia; order Artiodactyla; family Bovidae; genus Capra; species Capra hircus. Next base: position 25,230,398 of record NC_030818.1, read on the forward strand.
ACAAGTGATCATCCCAAGGTCGCCCTCCCCGGAAGCGGCAGAATCAGGACCAGGGCCCCCACCTGAATTTAAGTCACACGCGTCTTCCTGCTGCCACGATTCGCATGCGCAGGAGAGAGACGCAGGAGTCTTCCCGGCAGAACTGGTGGAAGACGAGGAAGGAAAGAAGAAGGAAGGAGGAGCAAGGAGGAGAGAGAAGAAGAAAGGGAGGGGAAAACACTCCAAATCCCTTTATCTGATTCCATTTTATATAATTTATAGACACTCCTGCTGTATCATGGCCCACTGGACACAGGATATGTTTTCAGTCCTTCAAAATGTGGTACTGACTGCTATAAAATTTGAGTTTCCTCATCAACATAAAATTATTTTTTATTTTTTTAAAATTTTTTAAATGATGAAAGTATGGCAACATATTTACAAGAGGCTTGGAAAATACATAACAAAGTTACATATAGTTCCACTATATTATTCCACAATTATATATTATTCCACAATTATTCTTTAAGAGAATAAATTAAGATTTTTAGTTGGAATTTCAACAGCAAACTCCCAAAAATTAATAGAATGAACATACAGAAAGGTAGAAGAATATAGTAGACCTAAAAAGCACCATGAACCAGTTCAATGTTAAGATTTATGTTAAGATTTATACAGTTTTCACACAACAGCAGGATACAGATTCTATTCAAGTTCCCATAGACTGTAAACTAGGAGACACTGGAACATAGCCAGGGACATAAATCAAGGTGCAAAAATTTCATGGTCTAAAGGTATTGAAATCATACAGTCTGTTCTCTTATCACTGTAGAAATATGTTAGAAATGTGATATGTTAGAATTCAATATTGAAAGATATTTGAAAAGAACCCACATATTTTTAGGTGCCTTGTGACATTTACCAAGGGCAATCTTTGACTTAGTTGTTGAAAGCCTCAAGAAAGTTAGAAGTCTGCAAAAATACAGAAGGTGACTGCAGAGATGATTGCATTGAAATGAAAAATTAATATCAAACATACTTTAAAAACCCCATGTATGTGGAAATTAAATGTCCACTTTAAAATGGAGAGTGTATCTAAGAAGCCATAACAAGGAAAACTAGAAAATATTTGTAACAGAATAAAAATGAAAAGAGAATTTACCAGAATTTGTTGTTTGCAGCTGAAGTTGCTCGATGGAACTAAATACAATGTGGAATCTTGAATAAGATATGAAAACAAATAATGGACACATGTGAAATTTGAAAAAAAATCTGTGGTTTAGTTAATAATACTGTATCACATGTTAATTTCTTATTTTTTTAACAACATAGTATTTCTTTATATTCTCAGAAGTTTCATGCCTCATTCAATTTTTTAAATTGTTATTTCTTATGCCTTCTATGCAGTTTGTTTTCTTTTTTATTTTACTTTATTTATTTTAATTGGAGGATAATTACTTTATAATATCGTGATGGTTTTTGCCATTCATCAACATGAATAGGCCACAGGTATTCATGTGTCCCCACCCCCCTTCCTGAACCCTCTCCCATTTCCCTCCCCACCCTAACCCTCTAGGTTGGCCCAGAGCACCAGCTTTGGGTGCCCTGCTTCATGCATGGAACTTGCTTTGGTCATCTATTTTACATATGGTAATATTTATGTTTTAATGCTATTCTCTCAAATCATCCCATGCTCACCTTCTCCCACTGAGTCCAAAAGTCTGTTCTTTATGCCTATGTCCCTTTTGCTGTTCTGCATGGAGAATCATTGGTACCATCTTTCTAAATTCCATATATATATGTTAACATACAGGATTTGTCTTTCTCTTTCTGAATTATTACACTCTGTACAATAGGTTCCAGGTTCATCCATCTCATTAGAACTGACTCAAATGTGTTCCTTTTTATAATTGAGTAATATTGCATTGTGTATATGTACCACAACTTCCTTATCCATTCATCTGCTGATGAACATCTAGGTTGCTTCCGTGTCCTAGCTATTGTAAACAATGCTGCAGTGAACATTGGGGTACATGTGTCTCTTTCAATTCTGGTTTCCTCAGAGTATATGCCCAGCGGTGGGATTGCTGGGTCGTATGGCAGTTCTATTCCCACTTTTTAAACTTCCTATGCATTTTGGATCCTTTCCAAAAACCATTATTCAGTTTCTCCACATCTAATGTTAGTTTAAAATGAGATACCCTAGGCTTCCACCAAAGAAGAGTTTATGAGTAACGCCCCCAAATGTCCACAGAATTTTGCAACCTGCTTTATGTATTTAATATATCTTAAACATAATTCCAGATTAATCAACAGAGATCTGCATTATCTTCTCTTCTTTTGCTTAAATACTGTTTTAAATTTCAATATAAGTAAATGTTCAGTTCAGTTCATTTCATTCGCTCAGTCGTGTCCGACTCTCTGCAACCCCATGAATCGCAGCACGCCCGGCCTCCTTGTCCATCACCATCTCCCGGAGTTCACCCAGACTCACGTCCATCGAGTCAGTGATGCCATCTAGCCATTTCATCCTCTGTCATCCCCTTCTCCTCCTGCCCCCAATCCCTCCCAGCATCAGAGTCTTTTCTAATGAGTCAACTCTTCTCATGAGGTGTCCAAAGTACTGGAGTTTCAGCTTTAGCATCATTCCTTCCAAAGAAATCCCAAGGCTGATCTCCTTCAAAATGGACTGGTTGGATCTCCCTGCAGTCCAAGGGCTCTCAAGAGTCTTCTCCAACACCACAGCTCAAAAGCATCAATTCTTCGGCACTCAGCTTTCTTCACAGTCCAACTCTCACATCCATATATGACTACTGGAAAAACCATAGCCTTGACTAGATGGACCTTTGTTGGCAAAGTAATGTCTCTGCTTTTGAATATGCTATCTAGGTTGGTCATAACTTTTCTCCCAAGGAGTAAGCATCTTTTAATTTCATGGCTGCAGTCACCATCTGTAGTGATTTTGGAGCCCCCCCAAAATACAGTCTGCCACTGTTTCCCCATCTATTTCCCATGAAGTGATGGGACCGGATGCCATGATCTTCATTTTCTGAGTGTTGAGCTTTAAGCCAACTTTTTCACGCTCCTCTTTCACTTTCATCAAGAGGCTTTTTAGTTCCTCTTCACTTTCTGCCATAAAGGTGGTGTCATCTGAATATCTGAGGTTATTGATATTTCTCCCAGCAAGCTTGATTCCAGCTTGTGCTTCTTCCAGCCCAGCATTTCTCATGATGTACTCTGCATATAAGTTAAATAAGCAAGGTGACAATATACAGCCTTGATGTACTCCTTTTCCTATTTGGAATCAGTCTGTTCTTCCATGTCCAGTTCTAACTGTTGCTTCCTGACCTGCATATAGATTTCTCAAGAGGCAGGTCAGGTGGTCTGGTATTCCCATCTCTTGAAGAATTTTCCAAAGTTTATTGTGATCCACATAGTCAAAGGCTTTGGCATAGTCAATAAAGCAGAAATAGATGTTTTTCTGGAACTCTCTTGCTTTTTTGATGATCCAGCAGATGTTGGCAATTTGATCTCTGGTTCCTCTGCCTTTTCTAAAACCAGCTTGAACATCTGGAAGTTTACGGTTCATGTACTGGTGAAGCCTGGCTTGGAGAATTTTGAGCATTACTTTGCTAGCATGTGAGATGAGTGCAATTGTGCAGTAGTTTGAGCATTCTTTGGCATTGCGTTTCTTTGGGATTGGAATGAAAACAGACCTCTTCCAGTCCTGTGGCCACTGCTGAGTTTTCCAAATTTGCTGGCATATTGAGTGAGCACTTTCACAGCATCATCTTTCAGGATTTGAAATCGCTCAACTGGAATTCCATCACCTCCACTAGCTTTGTTCTTCATTCTGACAGAACGTGGTCCACTGGAGAAGGGAATGGCAAAGCACTTCAGTATTCTTGCCTTGAGAACCCCATGAACAGTATGAAAAGGCAAAATGATAGGATACTGAAAGAGGAACTCCCCAGGTCAGTAAGTGCCCAATATACTACTAGAGATCAGTGGAGAAATAACTCCAGGAAGAATGAAGGGATGGAGCCAAAGCAAAAACAATACCCAGTTGTTCATGTGACTAGTGATAGAAGCAAGGTAAGTAAATGCTGTAAGTAAATGTTCAGTTCAGTTCAGTTCAGTCGCTCAGTCGTGTCCGACTCTTTGTGACCCCATGAATCGCAGCACGCCAGGCCTCCCTGTCCATCTCCAACTCCCGGAGTTCACCCAGACTCAGGTCCATCAAGTCCGTGATGCCATCCAGCCATCTCATCCTCGGTCGTCCCCTTCTCCTCCTGCCCCCAATCCCTCCCAGGATCAGAGTCTTTTCCAATGAGTCAACTCTTCTCATGAGGTGGCCAAAGTACTGGAGTTTCAGCTTTAGCATCATTCCTTCCAAAGAAATCCCAGGGTTGGTCTCCTTCAGAATGGACTGGTTGGATCTCCCTGCAGTCCAAGGGACTCTCAAGAGTCTTCTCCAACACCACAGCTCAAAAGCATCAATTCTTCGGTGCTCAGCCTTTAGATACAACAAAATGCAAAGATAGGGACCTCCCTGGAAGTCCAAGGGTTGAGACTCCACATTTCCCCAGCAGGGGATGCAGGTTTGATCCTTATTTGGGAAACGAAGATCCCACATGCCACACAGCACGGCCAAAAATTAAAAAAAAGAATGAAAATGCAAAGTTATTTGATTTGATAAAATATTTTACATAAATATCATTCATTTAACCACAACTGAGATCAAGATAAGGAATATTTCCAACAGCCCAGAAGGTTTCCTCATCTCTTTCCTGGTCGTTACCTCTCTGTCCCCATAGGCGACGCTTCTGATCTCTGTCACTGTAGATAGTTTTGCCTGTTTGGGATTTGCCTCTAAATGGATTCACACAGTATATATTCTCTTCTGTGTTTGGCTTCCTCCACTCAGCATCCTCTTTTTTGAGATTCATCCATGTGGTTACATGAATCTGTAGTTCATTCTTATTCATTGCTGTGCCAATTCTCAGCTTATAAGTATACCACAGTATGTTTATCACTTTTTCTGCTGACATATATTTAGAAATGCAGATGAAAACCACAAAGCAACACCTTTACACATTCCTAGAAAAGCCAGCGTGAGACAGGCTGATGATACTGGGTGCTGGTGAAGACGGGGGCCAAGTGGGCCACCACTAGTGGTGGCTGGGTTGGTTGGAACAGTTACTGGTTAGCACCATCAAGTTGTACACACCTCTATCCTCTGACCCAGAAATTCCATTTAGGTACATACCCAAGAGAAAGGCATGCTTATGCTTGCCAAAAGACATGAACCAGAGTGTTCATGGCAGCTTTATTGATAATTCCATCAGTGTAACTGGCTGCCAAGTTCTCCACTATGTGCACGTACCAACCTCCCATGGCCCCATATCAACTCTAAACCAGGCAGAGATAAGCATCCTGATACACACACCTGTGTGAACTTATAATTTCTTTCCCTAGGATCGACTCCCAGAAATGAATTGCTGAGTCAGAAGGTATGTACATCTTTGGGGCTGGAGACCCACATGCTAAGCTGTCCCCAGAGAGGGTGCATCCGTTCCCCTTTTCACTGATCGTGTGTGCCCGAGGCTGAGAGGCTTTCACAAACCCCACAGTCCCTGCCTGTTTGAACGTGTCCAGCCCCAGCCCCAAAGCCTACAGAGCCAAGGCTTTCCCGGTTCCTGGCGGTGAAAGGAAGGAAGGTTTAGGATAAACATGCCGAAAGCACAATGGTCGCAGCCCTCAGGGCCGGGCGCTGGGGCCCCGGGGCCACCACCTGCTATGGCCAGAGTGTCCGCTGACCTCCCCCAGGCCGAGCACAGGAAGCATGGCTGCAGCACAGTGGGGCCAGCCCCGCTGGCTCAGGAGTGCTGATGCAGGCCCCTCTGACACGAGAACATCAGCGGGTGAGCGAAACCCCGAGCACTTCCTCCTCCTCAGCCCTTCCTCTGGGCATTGGTCTCTCTCTGAACCTCTTACAGATTTCCCTTCCCCAATCCCCAAAGGGTGCTCTGATGTTCAGGAGGGCAGCTGCGTGCAGGGGCGTGGGGGAGGAGCTCAGGTTGACCTGAGTGTCAAAGGCCTGTCCTCTTCTCTGAGATCAGGGCCAGTCTATCTGACATGACGTGACGAGCCCTGAGAAGTCCCCAGGGACAGACAGTGCCTGAAAGGCCCGCCTTGTCCTTCTGCCTTTGTGCCTGAAGCTGTCCACCCGCCCGTTCACGAGGGAGCTGCCGAGTCAGCAGGACAGAGGGAAGTTAGGAGACCTCTTCCTCCTGGGGGAAAGGGGAAGGAAGCTGACAGGAAGACTGCTTCCCCAAACTCATAATTCAGCTGCCAGCTGTGTGTGTCAGGCCAGCTGTTCCAGCCATTCCAACCCTGTTAAGCCCTCTCTCCCCGCCACAGGAAGAGCCGGTACTCAATTTCCCCTGGTTCTTTCCTGCAGAGAGTCGGGCTTCTGCCAAAGCCCCTCGCCACCACCCCCACCGGGCAGAAGGGACTGGGCTTCTGCAGGACACTGGGAGCTAGTCTGGCAGAGGCCCTCGGTTCCCAGGGACACTGAGGCCTTGAGAAGAACTATCCATTCTCAGCTGCTACATCAAGAAGACAGGACTAATAATAGGCCAGGCTCAGGGTGGAGGGAAGAGACAGGCTGAGTGGCCCTCACCTTGGCCTTGCTCCTCTGTTTGGACCAGAGGCCCCAGCTGAGGCTCCCAGTTTCCCTCCATCCTCTGTCTGCTCTTAGCCCTGCAGCCCAGGACAGCTTCATCCTTGATCAGCTTCATCCTTGCCCCAGAGCCATACGCACCTGGAGATAGGAGTCCTCAGAGCTCCATAGACCTGTCTGAGCCTCAAGTTAGGGTCCTAGAAGCAAAGCCTGAAATGACAATCCCTGCGAAAATAGTTAACTGGGAGAGCACTCCTGGGGACAGGGCTGTGAGGGAAGCAGGGTGGAGCAGGGATCAGTAAAGCAAAGGTGTGGCCTCCAGCTCCAGCTTGATCCTGTGGAGCCCCAAAGATGACTTATAGCACTATGCTGGCCCAGCCCATGATGCCCTGGGTCAGTGGTTGGCTGTATGTGGGGAACCGGTGGGTGGGTTCCTGGGAGATGGCAGCCAAGAAAATGCTGCAGAGAAGCGGGTGCAGTGAACCTTAGCCACCAAGTCTTACAGCAGCTGGTAAAGGGACCTGTTGAGGCGCCCACAGCAGCCGCCACACTCATCTCACTCCAGGCAGGGAGCCCCCGGGCAGCCAGCAACACACCAGCCTGTAGGCTCCCCTCAGCTAATTCTCTGCAGCACTGCCTGGGGGGTGCAAAGACCCTGTCTCCAGAGGAGCGCGGGGCCCCGGGGACAGGTGACAAAACAGCAGCCGAGCCAGGCCCTTACTTCTGGGGCAGGAGCCCCTCGCTGGGCGTCAGAGACCTGTGCCTGCCCCGGGAATCTCCTGCTGGCTGTGGCCCACGCACAAGGGGGTGTCTGGGGAGAGAAGACCTACAAGTGTCATGGAGTCTCAAAGGCAAGAAAGCCAAGTGTAATCGTTGTCATCACCTGGTTGTTCCCATAGACACGTCGCTGGCCAGGTGGGTCTGACAGGGACTCGGGCTCAGGAAATGCCTGGAGAACTCAAGACAGGTTCTGTACAGCCATGCCCCCTGCCTTCTCCTCCTGGCCTCGGCAGGGGTGCTGGGCTGGCCTGGAGTCAGGAGGAGAAGGCACTTCCTCCCTTCATTGTGGGGTGGGGCTGGGTCAGAATCCTAGGGCTGAGCACTATGAGCTAGCTGCCAGAAGGCAGCAGCCAGACCAGGCCACTGTGTACCCTGGCAACCTCTCTATGTGTTCTAGAAAGGCACCCTCAAGGAGAGAGACAAACTTCGAAAACACCCCCAGTGAACGTCAGTGAGCTTCAGAAAGGGCCTCTTCTGCAAGGCCAGCCTGGGCCCTCCCCATGGCTGCATGACTTGGCAGGCTCTTTCCCACCTCAACCGGTCAACACTAGGGGACAAGCCCACCACGCTCCTTGGGCCCCCAGAAACTGAGACCTGTTTCCAGAGTGAGAGAGGGAGCAGGGAAACCGTGGGGTGTGTGCCATGGACTTTGAAATCTGAACTAGGGCAGAGTGGGGGCAGCATCTTAATGGAGCTGAAGGCCCACAGATTCTGGGCCTCGAGCCAGCTGCACGGCAGACCTGCGAGGGGGGATCCTGGTTCTGCTAGGCTGGTGGGGCTGCTAAAGTTAGGGCCAGGGAGCATGTAATGGCAGCCCAGCTACCATGGCCTTGGATGTGCCCCGAGGGCAGCAGAGGCTGAGGGACACGAGGGGTCCTGGGAGGCAACGAGCCTGAGCCTCCATTCAAGGAGGTAACATCCACTGAGCCCTGCCTGGAGCTGGTGGCATCTAGACGTGTGACTGAGGGAGGGAGCCCTCTCTCTAACAACAGCCTGACTGTGGGAACTGGGAGAGGTATCCATGGAGGGGTCCTCCACCAAGTCTGATTCCATGAACCTCAATCCTTTATTCTTCGTGTTCCAAAGAATCACCTGAGCTTTAAAGCAATGCAGTCTCTGGGCCGCACCAGGTTTGCATAATTCTGGAGTAAGGTCATGTTTCACTTATTCATTTATGTTTAGGCTTAAGGTTATTCTACTGTGCTACCAGCCAGCTAGTGAATGCCCTGATCTTTCCAGAAATGGCTCTGAGATCAATGAGATTTGGGGAATGGCTTCTACTCTAGCTCCTTTTGGTGATTGACAGGTGGTTATTCTTCAGTCGCTCAGTCATGTCCAACTATTTGCGGTCCCATGGACTGCAGCATGACAGGCTGCCTGTCCTTCATTGCCTCCCAGAGTTTGCTTGAACTCATGTCCGTTGAGTCGATGATGACATCCAACCATCTCATTCTTTGTGGCCTCGTTCTCTTCTTGCCCTCAATCTTTCCCAGCAACAGTCTTTCCCAATGTTTCACAGGGTACATTTCAAAGAACTTCCTGAGCAAAAAAGTCCTCTGGAAACTTTTGTTCTTGGTGGTTGTAGTGTGTGTGTGTGTGTGTGTGTGTGTGTGTGTGTGTGTGTGTGTGTGCGTGTGTGTGTGTGTATACATGTGTGCGCACAGTGCAATGCTATCCCTGTTTTATAAATGAGACTCCTAGAGATTAGGACATTTGCCTGATGTGGTCCCCACAGTCAGGGGCAGAGTGCCGATTCAGACACAGGCCTCCTTCCTCTTTGCACATCGTCCTCACTCAATGCTCCTAAACCCCCCTAGAAACGGCACTCTCAGCAATGCCCCCTGCAAGTCAGGTGGCCCCAGATGGGCAAGATACTCACTCAGCTCCCTCTGCAGCTGGACTGCCGTCTCTCCCTGCAGTCTGGCCCAGCCTGTTTCCTGTCCAGCCCCTCACATATGGCAGAGCCCGTGCTGCCCTCCCTGCCGGGGTGCTAGTGCCTTCCCTGCGCCCAGACCCTCTTGGTCTGGTTTGCAATCCTCCCAGTAATCTGGCTCCCCTGCAGGTAGGAAGGAAGGTGGACTGTCTCCCAGTTCTGTTTCTGCAAGTTCAAGTCATCAAAATGGCCTTCCCCACACTAAAAAGTGGGTCATTCTTCCAGGTGCGATGGTGGAATGGACGGCACCAGGGAGCACTTGACGAAGAGTTGCTGGAGGTTCCATGATAACCTTTCAGGAGAGCTTTAGGCCCGGCAAGCTCCAATGTGCAGGCTGCTCCCTGCTCCTAAGGCTAGGGCAAGGGCTCCCCCCTCCAAAGGAATTTCAAAGAAATTTTCCTACTCCCCAGGTCACTGCATTCCTTCATCAAAAGGAAGCTCCTTGAGATGGTGAAACCTGAGTCCTGGGGTGCAGGCTGGACCAGAAGCACGTTTGAGTTCTCGAAGATGTATGTGGGAAAGTCTCTTAGAGCTCGTTCAGTTTTCTCTGGCTACCTCTAATTAAGATGAAACCTTAGCTTCCTCAGGAGCCTGCAGCATCCATCAGGCAGGTCCTGAGAAGGGCTGTGAAAACTCTGACTTCCCTGCAGCAAGACTCACTGAAAATGTGTCCCGTTCTCTCTGGACTCTTATTTCAACAACAAATCAATGTCTTCCCATGAGATGTATGGATGATAAGCTTGTGTTTCCCAGAGAAGTTTATGAACTAAAAACCCACCCCATCATACACCACTCCCCACAGTGGGGGCTCCACATGCACCTCACAACTCTTTCTTTATTCCCAATGAACCTGCCCAAAGCAAGGAAGATAGGCAGTCAGGATCAGAGACGCGCAGAAGAGACCAGAAGGCCAAGGGCCATGACAGTGAGCAAGGCACAGGCAAAGCAATAACTCACCCTCCAGAGAGACAGATTGGTGGCACCTGGGAAGTCAGCTTGGGGACCCAAGTGGCTAAACAAAATGACAGATCCTCCAAGGTAGGCCCAGCTGGCCAGCACCCCAACACCCAGGGGGGTTGGCACCATGACTTGACAGAGTAATTATGCTCATGCAGGTGCTTTTCTGTGTACTTTATGTTTGTTTAATCTTCCCAACAATTGTTCCCCATGCCCAACAATATCCCCATTTTAGAGATGAAGTAACTGAGGCACAGGGAGAGTAGGTAACTTGCCTGGAGTCATACAATCAGTATGTTTAGGGTCAGATTTGAATCCCAACAGTCTGGCTTTGGGCTACCCTGGTGACTCAGACAGTGAAAAATCTGTCTGCAACTCTAGAGACCCAGGTTTGATCCCTGGATTAGGAAGAGTCCCCTGAAGGAGGCCATGGCAACCCACTCCAATATTCTTGCCTGGAAAATCCCATGGACAGAGGAGCCTGGTGGGCTACAGTCCACGGGGTCGCAGAGTCAGATACGACTGAGTGACTAACACACACACACACACACACACACACACACACAGAGTCTGGCTTCAGAATCTATGGACTAAAGCACCACACCACAGTGGATAGTCGGATACATTTGTCACAATGAATAAACCAATATCAATACATTATGATAAGTGTTATTATAGTGTGAGTCCATACTTTCTTCAGATGTCCTCAGTTTTTTACCTAATGTCCTCTTTCTCTTCTGGGTACCACATTATATTTAGTTGCCATGTCTCTTTAGGTCCCTCTTGGCTGTGACAATTTCTCAGACTTACCTTGTTTTTGATCATCTTGACAGTTTTGAGGAGCATTGGGCAGGAATTGTGTGGACTATTGCTCCGGAGAGACCTGTCTGGTGCTTTTTCTCATAGTTGGACTGGAATCACGCGTTCAGGAAGGACGACCGCAGAGATAAAGCTGTTGTCATCGCATCACAGCAAGGGTACAAGCTACCAACATGACTTATCACTGTTGATGCTGACCTTGACCACCTGGCTGAGGTTTCTCCAGTATCAAGTTACTCTTTTGTCCCCTTTCCACACTGCACTGTTTGGAAGGAAGTCATTATGTACAGCCCGCATTTAAGGAGTGGGGAGCCAGGCTCCTCCTTGAGGGGGACGTGTCTGCATAAATCACTGGGAATGTTTCTGCACTGGAGTTTGTCTCTCCTCCCCCATTTATGTGTTTTAATAACTTAATTAAAAATGACATTAATTGTTGAATTATTTATTTATTTAAGTACAGGCTCATGAATATTTATTTTATACTTTGAGTAATAATCTAATACAACTGTAATTATCTTCTTGCTCAGATTGTTCCAGCTTTGGTCACTGGAGCTTTTTCAGCTGGCCCCTGTATCTCTTTGGCATGCTACCATCTGTTTTTTTAAGCACTGTTTTGCTTTCTGGCACTACACGATGCTCCAGCTTCATCTTGCGTATTTCCTGCCTCCTGTCCTAGAAGCAGCCGTCTTTCCATGGAGCCCCAGTTCTTTTTATTGGAAAGTCGTGCTAGAAATGAAGGTCTAAGTGTGCTCATTGCTACTGGAGTACCGCTGCTTCTAGGCCCTCTCAGCTGATACAACAATAAAATATGTTTGTATACTGACCTGTGTGTCCATCAAACTAACCAAATAAACACAAATCTATAAACGTTTCTATATGTAACGTTCTGTATCTATATTAAGGTAAACCTGAGTTCATGCTGATATCTACAACTTTAATCCGTGATCACAAGGATCACACCAGCCTTCTCCCTTTGCTTGCCTGTAACTTCCACTTCCCACTCCCAGAGAGAGAAACCTGGATGTCACCATCCACCATCCATTTACTTAGTGGTTCAGTTCCAATATACATGTATGGAGGTTTCAGAATTGTTGATCCAAACCGCTTCATCAAGTAGCGTACAGTGCTCATAGCTTCTTTCGGCTTTAGTCTTACAGACTACGTATCCCAAAGTTTATTTAAATTGAAACCTTCTCCACCCCCTGCCTCGCCCTTCAGTGAGGCTGTTTCATACATCTGTAATACAGATAAGTTTGTCATAGTCTGTATTCCATCCTGGGATCTCCAGGCCTCCTAAATGATTTTTCTAAATGTGCACACATCAAGATTTAAGCTTCACAAGTGGCTCAGCGGTAAAGAATCTGCCGGCCAATGTAGGAGATACAGTACTCAGGTTTGATCCCTGGGTGGGGAAGATTCCCTGGAGGAGGAAATGGCAACCCATTCCAGTGTTCTTGCCTGGAGAATCCCGTAGACAGAGGAGTCTGGTGAGCTACAGTTCTGTGCGGTCACAAAGAGTCAGACATGACAGAGCGCACACACAGTAAGATTTACTCTTTGTGCTGTAAAGTTTTATGGGTCTCAACAAACACATTGTCATGTACCTATCATTCGAAGATAATGCGGAACAATTTCACTCTCTAAAAAAAAAACCTGCATGCATGCATGCCTGCATGCCCACCGAGTCGTGTCTGACTCGTTGTGACTTCATAGACTGTAGCCCACCAACCCTGGGCTTCACTTATTCAATCCTTCCCCCATCCTCAAGAAGCCTTCAATTTTAGAGCATATTTAAATGCTTTTTCGAAGTTCTTCTTATGCACATTACCTATTTAATCTGCAAAAGCGGTTGAAAAGAGCAGAAGCGTCACTCCTACTTCATGGAGAGGAGATGGAGGCTCAGAAGCATTAATGAGCTTGCCTTTGGCTACGTGGCTATTGTGTGCACACCTGAGTGATCCTGCTGCTTTATTCCTACTCTATTAAGGTCAAGGGTGGCTCCCAGACCCTAGAGATGGAGGCGGGAAGGGATTTCAGGCAGGCAGGAGACCGGGCCATAAGTGAAAACAAGCTGTGGGTGGACAGGGACACCCAAGCTATGACCTTGGCTCTGCCACCTACCTATTCACCAGCTGTGCATGTATGCTTGCTAAGTCACTTCAGTCGTGTCCAACTCTTTGCAACCCCACGGACTGCAGCCTGCCAGGCTCCTCTGTTCATGGGATTTCCCAAGGAAGAATACTGGAGAGGGTTGCCATTTCCTCCTCTAGGGGATCTTCCCAACTCAGGGATTGAATCCCAGTCTCATACATCTCCTGCACTGGCAGGTGGGTCCTTTACCACTAGTGCCACCTGGGGAAGCCCATTCACTGGGTCAGTTCAGTTCAGTCGCTCAGTCGTGTCTGACTCTTTGTGATCCCCTGGACTGCAGCATACCAGGCTCCCCTGTCCATCATCAACTCCCAGACTTGCTCAAACTCATGTCTATCAGGTCAGTGATGCCATCCAACCATCTCATCCTCTGTCATCCCCTTCTCCTCCCTTCAATCTTTACCAGCACCAGGGTCTTTTCCAATGAGTCAGTTCTTTGCATCAGGGGGCCAAAGTATTGGAGCTTCGGCTTCAGTATCAGTCCTTTCTATGAATATTCAAGACTGATTTCTTTTAGGATGGACTGGTTGGATCTCCTTGCAGTCCAAGGGACTCTCAAGAGTCTTCTCCAACACCACAGTTCAAAAGCATCAATTCTTCAGCGCTTAGCTTTCTTTATGGTCCAACTCTCACATCCATACGTGACTACTGGAAAAACCATAGCTTTGACTAGATGGACCTTTGTCAGCCCCTGGAGGAGGCCATTGCAACCCACTCCAGTATTCTTGCCTGGAGAATCCCCGTGGACAGAGGAACCTGATGGGCTACAGTTCAGGGGCCGCAAAGAATTGGACACGACCAAGCGACTAAGCGCAGCACAGCACAGCACAGCACCTTTGTCAGTCAAGTGATGTCTCTGCATTTTAATATGCTGTCTAGGTTGGTCATAGCTTTTCTTCCAAGGAGCAAACGTCTTTTAATTTCATGGCTGTAGTCACCATCTGCAGTGATTTTGGAGCCCAAGAAAATAGTCTGTCACTGTTTCCATTGTTTCCCTATCTATTTGCCATGAAGTGATGGGACCAGATGCCATGATCTTCATTTTCTGAATGTAGAGCTTTAAGCCAGCTTTTTCACTCTCCTCTTTCACCTTCATCAAGAGGCTTTTCAGTTCCTCTTCGCTTTCTGCCATAAGGGTGGTGTTATCTGCATATCTGAGGTTATTGATATTTCTCCAGGCAATCTTGATTCCAGCTTGTGCTTCTTCCAGTCCAGCATTTCTCATAATGCACTCTGCATAGAAGTTAAATAAGCAAGGTGACAATATACAGCCTTGACGTATTCCTTTCCCAATTTGGAACCAATCTGTTGTTCCCTGTCTAGTTATAACTGTTGAAGGTGGTCTGATATTCCCATCTCTTTCAGAATTTTCCACAGTTTGTTGTAATCCACACAGTAAAAGGCTTTAGCATAATGAATGAAGCAGAAGTAGATGTTTTTCTGGAACTCTGTTGCTTTTTCGATGATCCAGCAGATGTTGGCAACTTGATCTCTGGTTCCTCTGGCTTTTCTAAAACCAGCTTGAACATCTGGAAATTCTTGGTCCACATACTGTTGAAACCTAGCTTGGAGAATTTTGAGCATTACTTTGCTAGTGTGTGAGATGAGTGCAATTGTGAGGTAGTTTGAACAATCTTCGGCATTGCCTTTCTTTGAGGTTAGAATGAAAACTGACCTTTTCCAGTCCCGTGGCCACTGCTGAGTTTTCCAAATTTGCTGGCATATTAAGTGCAGAACTTTCACAGCATCATCTTTTAGGATCTGAAATAGCTCAGCTGGAATTCCATTACTTCCACTAGCTTTGTTCGTAGTGATGCCCCCTAAGGCCCACTTGACTTCACACTCCAGAATGTCTGGCTCTAGGTAAGTGATCACACTATCAAAGTTATCTGGTCATGAAGAACTTTTTTGTACGGTTCTTCTGTGTATTCTTGCCACCTCTTCTTAATATCTTCTGCATCTGGTTAGGTCCATATCATTTCTGTCCTTATTGTGCCCATCTTTGCATAAAATGTTTCCTTGGTATCTCTAATTTTCTTGAAGAGATCTCTAGTCTATCCCATTCTATTGTTTTCCTCTGTTTCTTTGCATTGATCACTGAGGAAGGCATTCTTATCTCTCCTTTCTATTCTTTGGAACTCTGCATTCAGATGCTTATATCTTTCCCTTTCCCCTTTGCCTTTCACTTCTCTTCTTTTATCAGCTATTTGAAAGGCCTCTTCAGACAACCATTTTGCCTTTTAGATTTCTTCTTCTTGGGGATTATTTTGATCCCTGCCTCCTGTACAGTGTTACAAACCTCTGTCCATAGTTCTTCAGGCACTCTATCTATCAAATCTAATCCTCTGAATCCATTTGTCACTTTCACTGTATAATCGTAAGGGTTTGAGTCATGTCATACCTGAATGGTCTAGTGGTTTTCCCTACTTCCTTCAATTTAAGTCTGAATTTGGTAATAAGGAGTTCATGATCTGAGCCACAGTCAGCTCCTGGTCTTGTTTTTGCTGACTGACTACACCAGATGGTGTTGACTAAATTGCTTTCCCTGACCGGGAAGTTTACAAAAGTTTTCTCTCCTCTAAAGTTGTGAGGGGTGTGGTGATCCCTGGGTCCTATTAGAGTTTAGCAAGCTATGGCTGGCCTCAGCACAGAGCCAAGCACAGTCAGCAGGGAGGTTTAGGGGCAGTCAGGAGAGGCAGCTGAGAAGCAAAGCTGCAGTCAACCATGGAGAAGCAGCGGCGGGCCACACTGTGGTCAGCGAAGTGTCCCCAGAATGGCAGCTCACACCCTGCTCTTTCCCCAGCGAGCTCTCCAGGCAGTGAAACTACACCAGCTTCTGTATCCCATTCCACGGTTTATGGCAGTTTTTTTCAAACTGTAGTTCAAGACCCAACCGGTCATGACTTGCAATTTTTATTTTACTTTTAAATGTTTATTTTTGTTTACTTATTGGGTTGCACTGGGTCTTAGTAGCAGGAAGTGGGATCTTTAGTTGCATGTGGGATCTAATTCCTTGACCAGGGATTGAACCTGGGTTCCCTGAATTGCGAGCATTGAATCTTAACCCCTGGGCCACCAGGCAAGTCTCATGACTTGCAATTTTTTAAAAATAGAATGAAATAGAGTTAGATGATCAGTGCATTCAACATAATAAGAAAAGTGTAAACTTTTGTTTTGATTATATGTGAAGGTAATGGGTCAAAATGTAAAATGTATTGGTCAGAAAAGCCTGAAATTGCTGGCTGACAGAACACATTCTACAACTTTATCTCATTTTATTCTTCCTATCCCTGTGGGGAGGGTTTATTATTATCATCCCTATTTTTCACTGAGGAAACAGGCTCAGAGAGGTCTGATGCTACACTCAAGGTCTCCTAGGTAGTGAGGGGAAGGTTATGAAGAACTCTCCTGGCTCCCAGACCCAGCTGGGCTTCCCTGCATTTGACCCCAAACAGAACTGTGGCACTGTCTACTTCACAAAGTCCTGGGCAGCACAGTCCATGGGAAGGAGGTCCAAGCTGGAGGGTGTCTGGACCCCTCAGCCTGGCCCACCCCACTTCAGCTTGGCAGGAGAGAGGCGGGTTTGCCATCCACCCGCCATTGCCCCCTCCTAGAAGCAGACTCAGTGGGAGGTCAGCCAGGATCAAGGCTCTGCCAGGGTGGGCA
Organism: Capra hircus; assembly: GCF_001704415.2. Lineage (NCBI taxonomy): Eukaryota > Metazoa > Chordata > Mammalia > Artiodactyla > Bovidae > Capra > Capra hircus. The sequence goes on from NC_030818.1 coordinate 25,247,368, forward strand.
ATTAGGGTGGGGAGAGTGGGCTGCTGGGAGAGGCTGGGAAAGACCCCGTGGGCCTCCTGCCTCCATCCAGATATCACACACACCACACTTAGCAAGCACACTCATAAAAACACGCTCTGTCTGGGACACGAGACTCCCTCAGGGCCTGAATCCCAGCCCGGAGCAACCACAGACCCTATAATGTGTCCATCTGTCCTGCCTCTGTTCCCCAGGCTCTCCCGCTTTGCCTGAGACCAAAATGAGCCCACTAGAAACGCATTTTGCTCCTTTCCTTATTTTTCGTCCCTCCTAATCTGAGCCCCCACAACCAAACTGTATTGTCTTGCGATTTACGAGCTCACAAAACGCACTAACACTTTTTCCTCAAACACCTCGATGTAAAAAAGCCCTTGGTTTCTCTGCAGACATGAGGGCCCTACTGCTCCCTCAGGCATGGACAACCAGGCCCGGGCCAGGACCCCGCCCAACAGGGCTCTGTGGTTTATTTGTGATCTGTTCATTCAAAGGTCACCACTGGGAAATCCTTGACAGTGGTGAGGAAAAGGCAAGAAAAGTGAGGGCCAGGAAGAGTTTTCCCACAACCCAGGTCTCCTGGCCGGCCCCTTTCTGGCTACAGTCCCTTGGTGAGCCGGGTGCCTCCACCAGGCCACAGAGTGTCTCAGCATCTCCCAGTGACTGGGGTTTGAGGCACCAGGAAAAGGCTCCTGGTGGGAACTTTCCAGTAAGTCCAGGACCCCCCTGGAGAGAAAGCACTTGACCTCACTTTAGGTCTCTGCTCAGGTGTCACCAACTCAGACTGGCCTCCTGTGACCACCCAATCCCCCTGCCAGCTCCCAGACCCCCTTCCTGATTTTGCCATTCTCTATAGCCCTTCCTACCATCTGACAGCTGGTTTCCGTATTTTCCAGAGGACTCTCCCACTAGAATGGAACACGGGAACTCTGCTTTGTTCATGTCTTTCTCCCTTGTGGCCTACAATGGTTTTCAGCACAGAGTAAACACCCAATAAGCATTTGTTGAGTGAATGAATGAATGAATTTCTTAGGCCTAAATGTGGCCAAAAAGACCTGTTCCAGAGCCTGCCCAGAATTCTTCAAATATATGTGTGTGCGCCCAGTCTTGTCTGACTCTTTGCGACTCCATGGACTGTAGCCCACCAGGCTCCTCTGTCCTGGGGATTTCCCAGGAAAGAAGAATACTGGAGTGGATTGCTATTTCCCCCTCCAAGGCATCTTCCCGACCCAGGGATTGAACCCACGTCTCTGGCATCTCCTGCGTCTCCTGCATGGATAGGCAGACTCTACCACTGAGCCACCTGGGAAGCCCCAAGATATGTACTGTCAATGAATTCTAGAAGAGCAGCCAATCAGACCCTCACCAAAGACAACCCAAACCCAACTTTCTCCTTGGCCAATCCTGCTGTGGCTCGTGGCAGCCCACAGGCTAAGGCAGCTTCAGAGCTGCTCCCCTTTCTGGACTGGCCACAGAAGGCCATGTGCTGAGTGTCCTGGGTCCATTCCGGCCTGTGCTCATACCCTGCTGTAGGAGACACCCCACACCTTCCCAGGGCTAGCACTATCTCAGTGCTATCCCCACCAGAGAACCCAGAGCTTCCCCCAAACCGCAAGAGACATGGCTTGGACCCAAAGCATCCTTGGTTTCCTTACATTTAAGGAGCTGGGTCGCTGGGGTCCCCAAGAAAGAGAGAAAGAAGGGCCTGAGGATTGCTGAGCCCCCCACATGGACCCATAGGTGAGCAGGCAAGTTGAACCCTAGCCATGGGAGAGATACAGGGAACAGAGACAGGGAGAGCCTCAGAATGGACAGCCAGAAAGGGAAGGAGAGAGGAGGCAGGAGACACACACACACAGGCAGGGAGAAAAGGAATGAGAGAGAGAAGCAGTCGGGGAAGCAGCCCCGGAGGCCCGGCAAGCAGAGTCGCAGGACGAGAGAGGAGAAGACTAGGGAAAGGGCGGCCGAGGGGCTCGCGGGGCGGGCGGGCGGGCGCCGCTGAATCGCCGCTCTGTTCTCCGCGCCGCACTGAGGGGCTTTCTTCGCGGCCGTGGGAAACTGGTGGGCGAGCGCGCGCCCCGCCGCCCTGTGGACGGTAATTAGCCGGATTAGGGCGGGAGCCTCGCGGGCCGGTCGGGAACAAAAGGCCCCTCTTTGCCCGTGCAAACGGCGGGTTCGCGGGGTCACCAGGCAGGGTCCCCCAGGAGCGGCCGATGGGACGCGGGGCCAGAGAATGGGGCCTCTGTGCACCTAACGGGGCCTGGCTTTGGGGTCCCGACTTGGGGGTGCGGGAGGAGAGCGGGGGGCATAGAACAGAGAGGTCCGAGTTGGCAGCCCTGCCCAGCCTCAGGATCTGATCGGGGAGCTGGACTATTAATACCATTAGTAAGCGCTTTGGCAACATGGATACCATTTATTGAGTGCTTACTGTGTACCAGGTGCCTGCCAAGAGCTGTGTCACCTCGTCTGATCCTCATGAGGAAAGAACTTCCGCAGGGCTGATGCGTAAGCTCGATTTCACAGATAAGGGAGGTGGAGGCAGAGATTGTGACTTGCCCAAGGTCTTGCAGTAGGAAACGGTGTCTCACACATTCGCTGGCCCTGACTAGACACTCAACAAGCACATGCCGGATGAATGAATTTGTGAATGAATGATAAGGTTGGCCCCCACCTCACTCTGTGGTTCCTGCATGACCTGGGAGGTTGAGGAAGTGGTGGCTCCCAGCCTGAGACTCTGGTCCACTCCCTTCTAGGAAGCTGTTCTGGGAGATCCGAGCAGGAGTGTGTCGGTACTAACACCTCCACTCACCCAGGGAATTTTGGTCAGTAGGGTCAGGGCTTTGAGGGGTAGGAAATGCGACCACGTGGTTTCCTTTCCAGCAGCCCCAGCAGAACTGTATCTCCCTCAGGATCTATACCTGCAGCCCAGCAGGCCTCTCCAATGCACAGAGTAGTGTAAGGAGCTGATGGTGACCCATGCAGGCGGGAGGAAGAGGACCTGGGACTTTCTTCTGCCACCTGGCTCTCACTTGAACTCCAGAGGGCCCCAAATAGTCCAGTTTTAAATGAAGAGCATCCTCTGAGCTGTGGGTGTCACTGTCCTCACAGGTGGTGTAGTTGGAGAGCACACACCCTGCCCACAGTAGCAGCTGGTGATGGGAGTGGGAGAAGTGGGCAAAGCAGGCAGGGGGGCATGGTGTGAGGCCTTTGGGGCAGGGGGACTGTGGCAAACTCTGTAGCGAAGGTGGCAGTGACTGCTCCTTCTGGCCCACTAGTGCCTTACGGGCCAAAATGGCCAGGCCTGAGCTTTTCAAGAGAGAGAATGTAATCCAGCCTTTTGGGTGGAGTCTCCCAATTTTAAAATATGCTGTGGGGGCTTCCCTGGCGGCCCAGATGGTAAAGAATCTGCCTGTAACGCAGGAGAACTAGGTTCGATCCCTGGGTTGGGAAGATCCCTTGGAGGAGGGCATGACCTCCCACTCCAGTATTCTTCCCTGGAAAATCCCCATGGACAGAGGATCGTGGCGGGTTACAGTCCACGGGGTCGTAAAGAGTCAAACGTGACAGAGTGACTAAGCTCAGCACACGAACGTAGATTCAGCCCGCAGGTTGCAGTTCGCAAATCCCTTTCCTAGGTGCAGTGTTAGAGATGCTCCGGTACTCAGAGCCTCAGGGGGAAGAAACGCCCCATCCCTTCCCCCAAGACCCTCTCCCTCCACCTTCTCCAGTGTCAGTGAGTGAGGAACGGATGAGGGATGGGTGCTGGAGGATGCCCAGCCCCTGCCAGATCCCTGGGCCCTGCATCAGCCTGTCTCATGATGCAGAGGGCTCAGGCAGGCAACCTCCAGGCCACTGAGATCTGACTGACCTGGTGCCTGGCCAAAAGCTGGAGGTTGTCACTTCCAGCTCGGCCAGGGAAAGCCCAGTGAACCAGTAAAGGAGAGTTTTTCTGCAGTGCTGGAGTGTGAAAACGGCTACAGGAGGAGGAAACGCCAGCTTCCACCCAGTTCTCCCTCCATCACCCTCACGAACTTCTCAGCAAAGGTAAGATTGCTGTAATCCCATTTCTCAGATGAAGAAAATAAGACCTGGAGAGCTGGAGTATGTGTCTGAAAGGAGTAGAGAGTGATCATCTAGGGGGCATAGCATGAAGAAGCTCCAAGTTTAAATTTTTTTGAAATGTTAATGATTGATGTGAATTTTGCTTCCCACTTCATAACATAGACATGGCTGTTTCAATATAAAAATAATGGGAGTTTTTCCTCCAATCATCTGGTAAACTTGACCTTGGGAGGATGAGCCACGGTTATCCTGTGGCATCTCAAACCCTGGCACTTCACTGTGAAGCACAGCAGTCCACAGCCACAAGAGAGAGAAGCCGGGGCTGGGGAACCGGCCCCCAAGTCAGCTCGTGACAAAGTAGCCCTGAACCCAAGACCCTGACTTCCTCAGGGAGCGTGATAGGCATAAAGGAGTTTTGTTTTTGTTCATGATCCCCGAGGTCTTTCCTCTGGTCTGCCTCTTGGAAAGCTGGGCGAGGGGCTCTGCCTGGCTCCATGGGCCAGGCAGAACCCTGGCTCAGAACTGAGTCAGCTCCCAACCCCCACAAAGCCAGGACACAGTCTCTCCTTTCCTCCTCTTGGCTACTTCCACATCGTCTCCTTTTAACAGACAAAACTACACCCCAGCAGCTGCTGCCTCTGGCTCCTGAGAGGCGCAGGGCTGTGTGGCAAAGTGCTCCCAACCTCTGACACAGGCCAGCATGTCCTGGGGTGGAGGGGTGGTGTTTCTTATGGGAGGGATGGCTAAGGGGCAGTGGTAGCGAGCAGGGGGTCAGGCCACTCTCTCTCCCAGCCGCTAAAAGAGCACACATCAGGGTTCCCGAGACCACAGAGATGGACGGTCAGAGAAAGGCGTCACTGCCCTCAAGGAGCATGGGACAGTTCCATGGGGGAAAGGACAGCTCAGAACCTGAGAAGCAGAAAGAACTTTCTCCTTTCCCAGGAATACCCATCACTGGACCTCGTCGCCCCACTAGAGTGCTCTGGGGGTCCTGGGGTGCTCTCCCCTCTCTCCACCAGCACTTGCCCACTTTGCCCTTCTGGCAGCTGATAGTGGTTTCAGAAACAGTGAGGCCAGAATCCCTAAAGCACGGTCAGTGTTTGCTTCCTGTCCTCACCCCACCCTGTTAGAATGGGAGACATGTTTAATGGGAAGGATTATTCCAAAGAAACCGAAGTTCTGGTGAGAAAGACTTCCAAGAAATGTGGGAAAACTCTGGAGCTCTTACAGTCCCCGATCAAATTTCTGAGTCCTGTGTTCCCAGCCTGGGCCAGAACACTGAAATCTCAGAGTCCCTCTCTTCGCCTCTCTCCCCACTTTGCACGTAACCAGCACAAGGGCTCAAGTTCCAGCTCAGGAAGCACAAGGCACAGCCCACCCTTCCACCAGGGGAGAGGAGGAATTTCATTCCAAGGCTTCAGGCTAATTATATTGCCCATGTACTCAAGCCTCCACCCTGGAGGAAAGTCAAATTCCCCCAACTGTCTCTCTTTTCTCTTCCCAGCTCTGCTCACCCACCCCCACCCCCTCCGCATCCCCCACCTCCAACCTAGAGCACTTGAGATGACCAGCTGCAGTGTGGATGTCAAGGCAGGCCTAGAGCTCAGGAGGAGGGTACAGAGAGAAACCTGCTTTACCCATTGGTGAACTTGACATCATGGTCTTGGACACGCACTGTGGAAAGATGGGCTTGTACATTCAAAATGCAGTAAGCAGTGAGCTCCAGGAGTTGGTGAAGCTGCGGGAATAGTGAAGGACAGGGAAGCCTGGCATGCTGCCGTCCATGGGGTCGCATAGAGGTGGAAAGGACTGAGTGACTGAGCAGCAATAGCAACAAAGCAGTGAGCTCAAGGTCTGCCCCAGGTAAAGCAGTGAGCTCAACGTCTGCCCCAGGTAGCCCTCGCATTCTGCTGATGGGAATGAGGGAAGACACCCAGATGCACAGCCTCTGTAGCTGGAGTCCAGACAGTGTTTCATAGCATCCTTCATGATGGAGACCTTGAGGGTGGGGCTGGTTATGTCCAAGGGCTGGTGAGTCGTCCGGGAATGAGCCTCAGGCCCATGGCAGCAAGGAGAGCACTTCCTCTACAGCCTTGAAGCCTTCCGCATGTTTGCAGGCCCTTGGATGGAGCTGTAGGTGGTAGACTCCTCAAGTTTGCAGACCATCAAATCTGAGAAGAGTAGGAAATACACTGTGTGATAAAAGCTAACAGGTTTGCTCATGCTGGGTGAATAGGGCCCATTTCAGAGATGAGTCTGAAGACGGTTCAATGTCACACTCTGCTTTTGGGGTCACCTGCCTCAGCACGTGTCGGAAAAAAAAACAAACGGAAGGATCTGGGGTATTCAGCATATTGCCAATCAACTGTGTGATTAATCTGAACAAAACAGTGATGTGATCTTCAGCTACATTGAGGAAGTTCTTGTTTTCCAAGATTTCTTTGTCCTGTGAATTCCATTAAGGGATTTCTTATGGGTCCACTGACCACTCAAATCAAAAACTTCTGGGGCTTGTTAAAAATGCAGATCTAGGGGCCCACCTAGATTGTTCATTCAGGTTCTGTAGGGAGGAAGCCCCAGAAGATTATTTTCAACCACTTCCCAAGTGATATTTTGAGAACATTTTCAACTCTGCTTCCCTCTTTAGCTAATGCTACGCCCTCTTGCTAGGACTGTTTTACTACAAAGCAAAATGAGAGGACCCCCTGCCCAGCCAAGCTTCCCTCTAGGCTAGAAATTCCACTAGTGGAACTTGGTCCTGTGAGTTAGAATCATGCCCCTACAAATGGCCTTGTCAGCAAAGATTTTAAAAGATAAAGACAGCTGGCTTATAGCAACATTGTGCTGGGGGCAGTGGGTAGGGACCCAGGCTGAACTTCCCAGACAAAGAGTAAGGCTTAATCATACTGCCAGAGGGCCTCCATCCAGCTCGGCCTGAAGCCGTGGAGAGACCGAGAAATAAGCCATTTGTTCCTGCCTAGCGTGGGAAGCTCTCAGTCTTCGGAGAAGCAGCCTGACCTGAGTGTAAATCCCACTCACGCCCTCAGCAGCTGTGTGACCCTGAACATTGACTTCAGCTTCTCTGAGGCTCAGATTTCCTCTCTGAGATCTTGATGCATTCCTCACCCAGCTGTTCTAAGGAACTGATGAATAATGTATGGGGGTTGCCTGTAGGTAAAGCCCCCTGAGATCCTGGCACACAGTAAGTGCTCGGTATTGCTTGTTGAATGCATGAATGGGTAAACAGTCGATGGATGGATGGATGGAGAAGACAGACAGATGGACAGATGGCCTCTGTGAATTCTTTCTGCAGACAATCCGCCTCTGCCTCTGAATTGATTAGCCGTAGTTGCCCCACCCCAGCGTCATTCCCTGACATCTCACAGATGTCTTGATTTAGGCTCCAAGTTGTGCCTCCTGGGAAAAACCCCTCTCTTTCCTCACCCCTGTCTTCCCCAAATGCCCTGCTCCCAGCTTCTGTCCAACTGCCAAGGAATTCTCTGGCCCTGGCTCTGATTCAGCACAAGGGCAAATCTCAGGGCACAAGCTCTCACAGACTCCCCTGACTCAGGCCAGGAACAGGTTTCCGACTCCAGCTCAGGTCACCTTTCTGGACAGCCCTTTAGGAAAAGCCCATCTTCAGGCTGGCTGGGACTTGCTGAGGAAAATCAGCTGTGTGAGGCACAAACTGGAACTTGGACTCAAGGAGGAAAAACAGGAGACAGTTAGAAGGTGTTAACCGCTGAGGGTGAGAAAGCGTTTCCAGTTAGCAGAATCAGAGAAGATGTCATGAAGGGGGTAACATGTGGATCTGAAAGGATGGATAGATTGGAACATTCAGAGTGGGAAAAGAGCACTGCGAAGAGAAGGAACAGAGGCGGGGTGGCTCAGCCTGCCACGAGCAGGGGTGAGGGGGAGGTGGACGAGGGGAACAGGCTGCAGGACTGGCCGGGGCACGCGCTGTGCATGGCTATGACAGCCAAGCCAAGGTGCCCTCTTGACTCCCCTGCTGTGAATCCAGGCAGACGCAGGAGCTGCGGCCCGGGCGTGGCCCCCATGTCTCTCTCTCCCCTCAAGGCTTTGTCTGTATCCCGCGGCCCACTCCCCCAGCAGGCATCTGATCTGCATGCCTCTTTGACCCCGGGAAGCCTGGTAGGCCACCCCTTCTGCAGCCAGCTGCATTTACAGAGCTACACCGACTCTGCCCACTCCTGCTCCCGAAGGAATGAATGGAGGGATTCCAGGCCTTGTGCAGGCTGTGGGGGGCCCCCTGATGGCCAGGGAAGAGGAAGGGGCTTCTCAGCCCCAGGCGTGTGCAGCTGCTCCCTTGGTTGCAGGTCACTCCCTCTTCCCCCGTCACCCCCCTGTAGCCTGCAAGTGGCAGGTCTCACCCCTGCACTTTCCCCAGCTAATCCAAGTCACACAAAGAGCAGCCCGCCCGCCAGTGGGTCTTGTTTCACTGGAATGTTGGCATCAAACTTGAGATCGGAAATGAACTCATTATCTGATTATTTTTATTTGTGAAAATGTAACTGCCCTGGGAGAGGCCTTTCTTGAATAGCCTTCGGAGTGGATGAGTAATTCTCTCCCCATAATATACATACACATGCACTCAGACACACATGTTCAGGCACACACGTACATACTCAAATATTCCACACCCCACCCCCTTCAAACACACACACATATGCACGCACATCACACATAGGCACACAGAGGAAGCCATATAACACATACTTTCAGATACACGCACAATCGCGTGGAGACGTGCTCTGGGTTTAATAAGCTCCTCTGAGGGCAGGGTCTTTGTCTCTCTTATTCACGGCAGGATCCCTACGTTATGAGCAGTTGGTAAATAACTGCAGACTGAACGGCTACTGAGTAGATGCACACACACCCACTACCCAGACACACACACACGCACGCGCGCACACACACACACACGTGTGTGTGTGCATGCCCGGCTAGCCTCTCTCCCTTCCCAGAGAACAGCAAAGTCAAAGAATCTCTGATTCCACAGCCTGAAGTCTTCACACCATGAACCACACCTAGCATTATTTGGGAACACAGCATCCAGAGCCTTCCAGTGGAGATGTCCATCACCAGCTCCCAGAAGGCCAACGTAGCTCCTCCCTTGACCTGCCACGGCCTCACCAGATGCTTAATAAAGCCATCCCATCACCCTTGCCAATCTGGAACCTCATGTGATGACGTTCTGGCCAAGAAAGCCTGAAGTGATTATGCAGGGCAGGCTGTTCTCCAAGGGTGTTCTCTGGGGGCCACGCCCGCTCACCCACGCTGGTGCAGTGGCAGGCCCCAACACAGGGTCTTGGGCACTGGAGCCCCCAGACTCTGTCTTTGTTTGTCTCTCCTCCAGTCCACGGCCATGGCTCAGGCTGTCCAAGGCCTGTGAATGCCTCCTGGAGAGGCCATCCGGCCAGAGGCAAGGCTGATGGGCAGGCCAGAATGAAGAGGCTCAGAAAGGGTGGCCTGAAGTCTGATCTCAGGGTGGAGCAATCCACAGGACCATGACCCTTATACCTAACTGTCCTTGAAGGGCTCCCGCATGGAGCGGGTAGGCTGCTGTAATGGAAAGAGTTCTGGACTGGAGTGAGGCCCATCTGAGCTGACCACCTCGCTGGCCCCATCCTGGCCATGTGACTTTGGGCAGGTCGTTAACCCTGGAGCTTATTGTCCAGCAGCATCTTGGGCAATCACATTCTTGCTGTCTCGCTGCCCTGGCCCTCACCCTCTCCTGACCTCCCTTCCAGACCCTGAAGGAGAACCCACAACTCCCTCTGCAGCTGTTCAGGCCTATTCAAGTGACTCTCAAAGTGCAGAGCCCTCCAGGGTAGATTGCGCAGTTCCTCACACCCAGCATTGTGTAAGAGCCGTCTGAACTTTCCAAGAAGAGGCACCCAGGAGATGGGAGGACATGGAGAGGAAGGGACCATTTGTTTTGCTAACGTTGCCTTGTCCTAAGGTCTGGACAGTGCGAAGGAAGGTCTCTTAAAACTCCAAGTCCCCCAGCAATTCCACTCCTAGTTGCATACCTGAAGGATCAAATGCATGTGTTCATGAATAGGTATGCACAAGAATGCTTCATTCACAGTACCTCAGACTGAAACAATCCAAATATTCATTGACAGGAGAATAGTTAAACATATTGCAATGTATTCATATAATGGACTCCTATATCCATATGTTCACAAGCGCTTCTGCTACACACAAAACATACAAAAATGGATGAATCTCCCAGGCATGATGTTGAGTAAAATAAGCCAGACAGCATTCGTAGAAGGTCAATAACAGTCAGCATGAATCAATGGTGGGAGAAGGGAGACCACTGGTTACCTCTAGGGGTGGTGTTTACTGGTGAGGGGCACAGGAGACCTTCCGTAGTGCTGAAACATCATCATCTCTTTATCTGTGGTCACACGGGCACAGACACACTTGTGGAATCCATCCAGCTGTGCACTGTTTACACTAATGTATATACATTTTACTAGGTGAGCAATCCAAGTCACAAAGGGTCTAACCCAGGCAGACAGGAGGAGTTCTTCAGGGAACGGGGTCGAAGGCCAGGAAAGGAGTGAGCCAAGAGTGGAAAAGAGAAGGCCCAGAGTACCCTTCCCAGACTGAGTGACTTGGCCGAGGAGGGCCCGCCGTGAAGGAGTGGGTAGGACATGAAGGACATGACCCTCTCGCTGACCCCACATGTGTCAGGTCAGGTTACCCTTCAGTGTGTGTCCAGCGCAGGGCTGGACGTTGTGGGCGGGATCCAACGTGGAGGCCGGTCTCAGACCATCTGTCTCCCGCCTTCCTACCCTGCCTACTTTGCCTACTTGTGGGGCAAAGAATAGTCTGAACTCCAAACCTCTCTTTCACCCACTGTTAATAGATAAACTCAATCTGCCCTAATGTGCTCAAATAATAGGTGTCAAGGAGAGAGCTTATTCATTCTGCTTGCTTTATGTAAATTCCTGGATGGAATCATTCATAAGAAAGAGAATTCCGGGGCTCCCCTGGCCGTCCAGTAGTTAAGAATCCACCCGCCAATGCAGGGGATGTGGATTTGATCCCTGGTCTGGGAAGATTCCACGTGCCACGGAGCAACCGAGCCCACAGGCTACAACTACTGAGCCCTCGCACCGCAACTCCTGAAGCGCGTGAACCCTAGAGCCCATGCTTAGCAACAAGAGGAGCCACCACAGTGAGAAGCCGGTGCACCGCAACTAAAGAGTAGCGCCTGCTCATTGCAACCAGAGAAAGCCCAAGTTCAACAGTGATGACCCAGCACAGCCAAAAAGAAAGAAAGAGCATTCCAAAAACCTGCATCTTGATGATGGTCCACAGGTGTGAGTGGGCAGAAATGTGCGCTCAAGAGTGGGTCTGCTCCCGTGTATTGTATTTCCTTATAATGGGCTCTTCTGCTTTTATCTTCATATGCTCAGCGCCCCCACTCTGCTCTCTCACCTCTACTCAGCATCCCTGCCCTTCTCCACAGACACCCACAGTTTTCCTGCCCTGATAGTGGGATTAGATTTTCACAATGACACGGAGAGACCACATCCTCATCCCTATTGGACACTGTTTAAGGAACCCAGAGAAGGAACCCGAAACAGAACCTTAAGGGACTGCTTTTCTGGGCTGTGACAGGTAACTCAGAATCTCACTACACACTTAGGCCTCAAAGGCTCAGCATGGGCAGACAGTGACATTTTAGGACCTGGGACTCAAAGGCATAGCACGTCTGTGTTCCTGGAGCCTCATCATCACACAAATGACCAAGTGATTTCAGTAAAGAGAAGCTGCCTAGCCTTGGGCAGCTCTGCACATGGCTGCCACACCTGCTTCTGGAATGACGGAGGTAACCGGGGGCGACAGCCCCAAACACTGGGGCGTCCCTCCACCCAACCCGGCCTTGTCCCCTTCCCTTTCCCTGGGCAGTTCCCACCACATCAGCCTGATCTCTTCACACAGCTCACAGCTGGCCACCCTCCTTCCTCCTCCCTCAGTCCCCACCCAATGGCAGACACATGCGGTGCTCAGTTACTACTGTGCAGAGGGAGTCAGGGACCCATCAGGCAGGTGCTGTTATTACACTCCACAGGTGAGGAAACCTCAGCCGAGACATCAAGCAGTTTCCCTGGTCACACAGCTGGTAATCAATGAAGTCAGGATTTGAACCTAGGTAAACCCAGACAGCATATTAAAAAGCAGAGACATTACTTTGCCAACAAAGGTCTGTCTAGTCAAGGCTATGGCTTTTCCAGTAGTCATGTATGGACGTAAGAGTTGGGCTATAAAGAAAGCTGAGCACCAAAGTATTGATGCTTTTGAACTGTGGTGTTGGAGAAGACTCTTGACCCTTGGACTGTAAGGAGGTCCAACCAGTCCATCCCAAAGGAGATCAGTCCTGGGTGTACATTGGAAGGACTGATGTTGAAGCTGAAACTCCAGTACTTTGGCCACCTGATGGAAAGAGCTGACTCATTTGAAAAGACCCTGGTGCTGGGAAAGATTGAAGGCAGGAGGAAAAGGGGATGACAGAGGATGCGATGGTTGGATGACATCACCAATTCGATGGACGTGAGTTTGGGCGGACTCCAGGAGTTGGTGATGGACAGGGAGGCCTGGCATGCTGCAGTTCAGGGGGTTGCAAAGAGTCAGACACGACTGAGCGACTGAACTGAACTGAACTGAGTTGGACTCCGGAGCCCAGCTCTGCTAACCCCTCCCTGGAGCCCTGTCCAGCTCATCCCTTCACGTGAGGCTGGGGGAGCAGGCCGAAGAGCCAGGCTGCCTGGTTCCGGTCCTGCTCCTCTTCCTGGGGGGCTGCTGGTGCGTGTGACCTAGTCCCTAGTACCTCACCCCCTCACCCCTCTCATTGGCTGGGGATTGAATTGGGAAGGGCGCACACTCCTGCACACTCAGAGCTCTCAGGTCCAGCCTGGATACTAGCTTTGGTTGGCCTCACACTTGAGCCATTCTGTCCAGGCTGAGAGCAGATCAATGATACCACCCAAGGCAACTGGACCTGGGACTGAGTAAGAAAACCTGGCCCTCCAGATGTCACAGGCCCCTCTCAGCACAGTGGCCTGCGTGCACAAAGCCCTGTGTCAAGGACACAGGAGTGTCCTGGAGTTGGCCACCTGGGCTCCTCCAGCCCACTCTGAACTCCCAGCCCAACCCTAACATCCACCATCTGCATCACCACACACTCAAGTGTAATCCATCTAATACTTTTCCCAGGATCCCATCCCTGACTTTGGTTTCCCCCTCTAGGCAGTAAACACCCTGAGAGCAAAGGCTCTATTTTTTGTATCTTTCATCTGCCCAGCAGCCCAAGTACAGGCCCGTGCACACCTGGGTCCTCAAAACCTACTTGAAATGGATGGGATGGGGTTGGAACCTTAGATACTACACTTTTGGAGTTGCTGGTTAAATATGTAGTCTTCCTGGAAGTGGAAATGGGTGTAGGGTGGGGTGGATATGGACTTTGATGCAAATGAATGCAAATAACTGTGCTGTGACAAGCAGATGTGCATCTGGATTCAGAACCCTGGCCCCCTGGGCTCTGCCCTCTGAGTGGGGGCTCTGTGTCTGCTGGGGATCTTGAGTGGCGAAGCTGGGACACTGGAAGTGGTCCCTGCACAGCTCTCAGCACGGGTGGAAACCTCCCCGGGCAGCCTGGCTGACACGAGGTGTGCAAAGCAGAGACCTGCCTTGGAGAAAGGCTGGAGATGTAGGCAGAGCTGGAGATGCCTCGGTTCTGGGGACACAGCATGGCAGAAGTGGAGGGGGGCAAACCCAGAACACCAGACCAGGAAGGAACAGACCACCCCTGGCACCATGATCATGGTCAGATCTTCAGACTCTCTCTGGTCTCTGCTGTGACTACCAATGGGAGCTGCTGGCTGCCTGCCACTCACCATGACCACTCCCAGGCCTCACTGGGGTGCCCACCAGCCTGGACCTGCACGGGGTGGGCAGACCACGGTCACTGGAGGAACGAGAGGCTTCCCAGCACTGATGAACACCCTCTTTGGCCAGTGACTTGGACTGGGACTGTCACAGTCCAGGAAACTGAGGCTCAGATAGCTGAGTGGCCCTAAGGCAACACAGTGGGTCAGGGCAGAGCCTGATCAGAACCCAGGTCTCCAGGGCTCAGTGGGCATGCTCAGTTGCTCAGTCATGTCCCACTCTTTGCTTCCCCATTTGCTACTTTTTGTAGCCCACCAGGCTTGTCTGTCCGTAGGATTCTCCAGGCAAGAATACTAGAGTAGACTGCCATGCCCTGCTCCAGGGGATCTTCCCCAGAGATCGAAACTGCATCTCCTGCGGCTCCTGCACTGTAGGCGGATTCTTTACCACTGAGCCACCGGGGAAGCCCAGGTGAGGGGGGGATACAATGACAGCCTGAACAGGTAGGGCCCCACAGCCCAGCCCAGAGGCTGTCTCCTTCAGGCAAGGCATGGCAAGGGAGCGGAAGAAGAGCATGGGGATGGGGCCAGAGAAGTGGTGTGGAGAGAACCCGGTGTCTGGGAATTTTCAGGGGGATTGCGAGGCAGCCCAAACCAGGGTTCCCACAGCGGCAGGTGGGCATCCAGTGGGCCCGGCAGAACAGGGCTGGCACCAACTCTAGTGGGGTTGGAGGTGCCAGCTCTCACCCGCCAGCCGGCCTGCCAGCTGGGGAAGCTTCATTAGAATTCCTCAGCCCTCCAACCCATTTCCTTCCTGGTGAACAGGACAGCTAACAGCCCCAGCCGCCTGCTGCTGGGGTGATGGGGCCAGGCTGGTAGCTTCAAGCCGGGCTGAGGGTGGGGGGTAACCAACAAGCTCAGGAAGCCTGCCTGGGAGGATAGAACAGCCTCTGGCCTGACCCTAAATTTCCCCAAGTCAGAGACCATCTGCCTGTCTGTCTATCCACCCCACCAGGGCCCAAGGGGCTGATGAGTGTGGACAGACAGACACAAGGTTGTGGGTAGCTTCAGTGATTAATGGGTGATGAAAACCAGACTCCTACAGGATGGGGGAGGGAACAGAGAGGCAGAGAGGGGCTGTCTGTTTCACGCTTGGCTCAGCTTGGAGCCCTCAGCCCAGGGAGGAGGGCGGAGGCAGCTGAGGGCAGTGCTCTGGGCCCAGCCTGGACATCCCCACCCCGCAGCATCGATGCCCACATGGCACTTCCTTCAGCCTCTGCCCCAGAAGGTGATCCTCTGAGGAACCAGCTTTGCTCCCAGCACCCAGGGACCCTGAAATATTCTCCTTCTCAGAACACCCCAAGGTCTCCATCTCCTCAGGAGGAAAGGCCAGTCACCACCTTGCCTCCTCCATCCTTCACTTCCTTCTTGCCATGGGTCTGATGTCCTGGAGCCCAGACCCTGAAGCTCCTTTCACCTCCCCCCAAAACACATGACAATCTCATCTTCTGTCCTCAGGACCCACTAAGCTCAGTCCTTACCATGGAAACTTTGAAAAGGTGAAATCATGCTGACTTCCCCTCAGAGATTCCTTGACAGCAAAACTTCTGTCTAAGAGGATTTAGATCAAGCCTCCAAGAAAGCAAGCAGGAGGGAGGCTCATACAAGCATGTCTCATAGTCCCCACCAGACAGACCCCGGCATAACCTCGCACCTCCCTCCCCTGCCCCAAAACATCCCCCAACCAACCTACTTGCCCCAAGTCTGGGATTCTCACTAACACAACCCTGAGAAGCTTTCAGAGGGTGTCCACCCCCAGGGCCCTGGGATCTGGCCAGGCAGGGGTGAAAGAAGGAATGGGGATACAGAGAGAGGAAGTGGCTTTGAGAAGGTAGAGCACAGAGGCAAACTCTGCTGACTGAAGACTTTTGCTGCTGGCTAACCAGGCCCTCCTATCACCAGAATAAAACTTCTAGCTATCAAAAAAAAAAAAAAAGAAAGAAAGAAAATTGCAAGGTAGCTGTTGTGTTGAGGTGAAGCAGGCCATAAGGAAAATATTTATTCCTTCCTTCTTGCCCACCAGGCACCTTGTGTGTATTTCTTGGCTCATATCCTATGGGAAGAAACTAAGGCTCAGGACATTGCCCACTCCCTCCCCTCCTCTCAGAGGGTTAAATGACAGAGCTGCCCCTCCTACTTTCTGAAGCCCCACCCTGCCAGAGGCTGAAGTGAGGAGAGCTGGATACCATCTGGGAAGAATCAGAGAAGATTTGGAGAAAAGACCTCATGTGGGAATGAGAAATCCTTCATTAGGGCTTTTAATCAAAAAAGCAGAAACCTAATCTTCCTCCTTGCAAATGTTTCTGGACTCCCAGGGGTACCTGACTTTGTGTCCAACAAGTTATTAAGGAAACAAGTATAAAACTTAAAAATCCCTGTCCCAAGCAGTCAGAGAAGGCTTTCTTATGGGGGGCAGGGAAGGGTGCAGCTGAACTCTATTGCTCCCTGCACCCCAGCTCCCCCTCTCTTGCCTTGACAGAGCCCAGACTTGTCATCTGAGAAGCAGGGGGAGGGCGAGGTCACTGTTCTCTGGTTTCCACCCAGAGCTCTGCTCTTCTGCAGGGAATGCAGTACTGGGCGGCTTTGCAGCCTGAAGTCATCACTGTGGAAGGAGCTGCTGGGTGGTTCTTATAAAGAAGAGTGTAGGATGCTGCCCTTCCCCTCCCTCCTGAGTGCAAAACAAGATCCTCTTGGCCAAGGCCGAGTGCCTGCTGTTCAGCTGTGTCCAGGCCTGAGCCTCAGCCTGGACACGTGCATCCAGGCTGCCCCGACGCAAAGGAGGTGTCCTAAGACACTTCTCAAGATAAAACAAAAAAGTGGAAGTGTATTCGTTCCCTGTTGCAGCATAACAAACTACCATAAAGTTAGCAGCTTAATGCAACACAAATGAATTATCTCTGTTCTCTAGGTTAGAAGTTCAGGTAGACTCAGCTGGGCTCTCTGCTCAGAGCTTGCAAAGCCAGAATCAAGGTGTGATCTTGCTGGGCAGGTGTCTAGACGTTCTGGAGCAAGACTGTTCCCAAGTTCATTTTGATTGTAGCAGATCTCTGCTCCTGTGGTTGTTGGACTGAGGTGCTCTTTTCTTGCCAATTGTCAGCCAGGGGTCCCTCTCAGCTCCTAGAGGCTGCTCTCTTACACCCTTTCCAGGGGTCTCCTCCATCTTCAGGTCATTAAATGTACAGGGAACAACCCCTACCCCCATGCTTCAAATCTGTCATATCCTCTCCTGCCTGCAGCCCAGAGAAAACTGTCTGCTTTTATTATTACTTTATCCATAGCTATGCTGGGTCTTCATAGCTGTGTGCAGGCTTTCTCTAGTTGAAATAAGCAGGGGCTACTATTCATTGCAGTGGGTGGCTTCTCATTGTGGTGGCTTCTCTTGTGAAGCACAGGCTCTGGGGCATGCAGAATTCAGCAGTCGTGATACAGGAGATTAGTTGCTCCACCGCATATGGGATCTTCCCAGACCAGGGATCAAACCCGTGTCTTCTGCCCTGGCAGGCAGATTCTCAGCCACTAGGCCACCGAGGAAGTCCAAACCCCTTACTTATTTTAAAGAGCCTGTGTGATTAGGCACACCGACCAGATAATCTCCCTTGTGATTCAAGTTGACTGATTCAAAACCCTAATTAGGTTTTTAAAATCATTTTGCATATAATGTCACAGAATCTGGGGCTTGATATCTTCTCATAATCAGGCATTAAGATGAGAACAGGGGGACATATTTTAAACTCTGTCTACATGCAGGAACTTTTTTGACATTTTTGCCTAAATGTTAGACTAGGACTTCCTTCCCTCTGCCCCAGGTACTCAGGGGACAAGGTGGCACCCGGCTGCGTGGCTGCCCAGGAACCCCTGGCCCTTCAGTCCTCCTTGAAACAGACTCTGAGGCTTATCAAGACCTGGGCGGCGGGTGGAGGGGAGGGAGTGCAGAGCGGTGGATCCTGCTTTGGAATCGCTGGGGCTCTGCTCCTTTAATCACCTTCTTCCAGAGCTTCCACCACTGCATCACACCCAAACTTCTACTGGGCTCTGCCCTGCCCTTCACACTCTCTGAACTGCACCACCTACATGATCTCTGAAGGTCGTCTACACTCGCCTCCTCTCTGCCCACCAGAATCTGGCCCCTACCCATCCCTATTCCTTTCATCTGCTGTCTCCTCCTTATCCCAGTGGACTCCTTCCAGGCCTTATTTCCCAGGCCTTGCTGGGAGGGCAGGGATGGATTCCATCTTGTACCCTGTTGTATTGCCAACACTTGGCCCAGCTCCAGGAACATAGCAGACACTCAGCAAACATTTGTTGTGGTTTCTCTGGGTTCATGTATCTGTGGGGTCCATTTGCTGAAGTGCTTCTCTTTCTCTCCCAAATCCAGACGTATGTCACCACACCCACCCCTGCAGCATGTCACGCTCTGCTTGGCCTAAGGGCAAGAACCAAAGCAAGGGGCAGAGTGTGTGGGTCACTCAGGATGAAACACTCCATGAATTCAATTCTGTCTCACACCACACACACATACACATGCGCCAGGGACTTGGAGTTCCCTGTGGCCCATTGCTGGGAAGGCCAGAGTCGCCACCCTTAGGCTTCCGCCCTCACCCTACGTGGGCCACCGGCTCAGCCATCTCTCTAGGAGTTTACTTGTGCTGGCCTTAATCTTTTTTTCATTCCATCTCTGAATTGGGGCCCATGTTCTCATCCTCCAGGGGCCCACCCACTTCCTCTTGGGAGTCCAGCCGAGGACAGTGTGGTTTGAAGAACGTTCTAATCCTGGCCCCAAAGCTCTGAGAGAAAAAATGACTAAAAGCCCTGGAATGTGGAGCCTGCTGCTTCCTGCAAAGCATTTTGAATGAAACACGTAACCAACAGCTGCAGTGCAGAGAATGGAAACTTTGAGGGACGTCATGGCTCCAGGTCCTCAAATAGCAGGCTTGTGAGCAGAAGAAGCTCTTTATTTCTGCCCAGTCCGGACGCCCTCAGTGCCCACCCCTCCCGACTCTCCTTCCAGGAACTGGGCCTGCCACGCCAAGGACGTGCTCCTGCTGCTCATTTATTCCAAATACTCTGCAGCACCCCCTTAGAGCCCCCAGGTCTTCGCTGGGGGGTAGTAAGACCCCCTTCCCACTCACGAACTCCCAAGGGCATCGAGGATCCCACCGCTGCCTCCCCAGCAATCCTGAAGCAGGATGCCCCACTCAGGCCTTGAAGAGCCCAGAGCGCGTCCCAAGAGCAGAAAGTCAGCACATGTCCCAACTGAGCTCCTATCCTGGAATCAGCCCCAGGTCAAGCCAAGGCTGCTCCCAGGGTGGACCTGGGTGTGAGCAGGCAAGGATAGACAGCCCTGTGGGGGCAAAGGCCTGGAAGTTAGGAAATTCCTGAAGATCATGCCTGAGTGAAGGGATGATACGCTAACACTTTCCCAACTCCTTTATTAAGATGTAACACACAGGAATCAAACTGTGTCTTAAATGGTAGGGCTCAATGGATCAAATATAGAACATTTCAAACACCCTGGAAGTTTCCCTGGAGCCCTTCATAGTCAGTAACCCCACCCCCACCCCCCTCCCTCACTTACGCTTAGTGGTAACCACTCTCAGAAGTTTCTTTCTCTCACCATCTTTTCCCCTTTTGGGGACTTTGTTTCAGTGGGATCACAAACGGTACGTGCTCTGGCCATGGGCTTATTTTGCTCTGCATTGTCTCTGAGATTTACCCTTGTTTAGACACACTCATAGCGCTGTGGTACCTGCTGTGCTGCAGGTGCTATACAGAGGATAGCATGTGGAGTTTCTGCACTGAAACTTTATCTGGAGCCCATTTGGAAGATAAGAAAGTTGGTTACATCAGCAGTTCACTGTCACGTAGTCAGGACGTGGAGGAGCGTGGCCTCAAACCCAGGGCAGATGGACTCCAGAGCTGGTTCTCACATCTTTCCTCTTCAGAAATAGAGACGAGGGAGTTCCCTGGTGGTCCGGTGGTTAACAGTCCACCTTCTGGGCTTCCCAGGTGCAACAGTCGTAAAGGATCTGCCTGCCAATGCAGGGGACACGAATTCAATCCCTGGTCTGGGTACTAAGATCCCACATGCTGCAGGAGCAGCTAAGTCCTTGTGCCGCAACTAGAGGGTCCACGTGGCATAACAGAAGATCCTGCAGGACACACGCAGACCTGATGCAGCTGAACAAACAAGCAATAAATAAATGCTTTGTTAAAAAAGAAATATAGAAAACCTGTCCCTGTTTTACCAACAAGTGGGAAGACATTGCCTTAGAGATCCAGAGGCTGGGATTTTTCTCACAAAGGAAACTTTCATTTCAGGCTTTTGTGCACTCAAGAGCGCAGCAGAAGCCCCCTTTTCACTTTAGCCCCAGTAGTTCCTGGGCAATAAGATAAGGCAGGTACAGAGGGTGAGCAGGGGGCTGGGAGGCATCTCAGAGCACCAGGCCCTAGGAAAAGAATGAAGAGGTTCATTCATTTAGTAAGCAATATTCATTGAGAACCTACTGTATGCCAGGTGCTATCCTGGGTGTTTCCTTTTTGGTTATCTACTGTAATATAGCAAACCACTCTAAGACATAGTGGCTTAAAATGAACAACAAATATTTATCATCTGTCAAGATTTTATAAGTTACCTGGACAGTTCTTCTATCAATCTCGCTAGGGTCTCTCATGCTGCCACAAGTCAGATGGCACCTGGGATGGCAGTCATCTGGGCACTTGACTGTCTGAATCAAGATGCCAGATTCTTGTGTCTGTCACCCTGGCCAGGACCCTGAAAAGCTGGGCTCAGCTGGGACTCTAGGATTGTTAGAGTTCCCTCTGTCTCCAACTAGTCTCAGGGTTTCTCCCTCTTCATGTGGAATTCTCCAGCAGGGCACCAGCTAACACCCCAAAGTGTTCTTTTACTTCTTCTTTTATCACTTACTCAACAAATAAACACTGCCAGGCAAATAGTTTCTTCGATGGAGTAAATTTTAAATATCACTTTTGTTTGATTTGAAGTTATCATTCAGGATAACAACCCTCAGAAGCTCTGCAAAAGGCAAGTAACATTTATTGAATGTTAGGTTCACACCATGCTCAAAGCTTCACAAATGTAACTCATTTACCCTTCTTTGAAATAGGTATTATCATTAGCCCTATTTATAGATAATGAAAAGGTTACTTTAAAAGTTTATCAGGAAACAAATTTCCCTGGTGGCACAGTGGATAAGAATTCTGCCAATGCAGGGAACACAGGTTCAATCCCTGGTCTGGGAAGATACCGTAAGCTGTGGAGCAATTAAGCCATTGTGCCATAACTTTTGAACCCAAGCTCTAGAGCCTGTGAGCCACAGCTACTGAGCCCACATGCCTCAGCTCTGAAGCCTATACATTTAGAAACGTGCTCAGCAACAAGAGAAGCCAGTGCAATGAGAAGCCGGCGCACCACAACCAAGAGTAGCCCTCGCTTGTGCGACTAGAGAGAGCCCATGCAAAGCATCGAAGACCCAGCGCAGCCAACAATAAATAAATTAATTAAAATTCTCTTTTGGTTAAAACTCTGTGCTTCCACTACAGGTGGGCACAGGCTTGATCTCTGGTTGGGGAACCAAGATCCCACGTGCCTCACAGTGTGGCTAAAAAAAAAAAGGAGGGGTTATCTATTGTTGAGTTACAAACAACTCTAGAACTCCTTAGTGGATTTCAATGAAATGATGGTTTATTACCTTTCCCAGATCCTGTGGCTCAGGTAACAAGTAACTCAGATGGGAAATTCTGGGCTTAGGGTCTTATGGGGTTGTAGTCAGACTGTGACTGAGGCTGGGTTAGTCTTAAAGGCCCCTTCACATACCTGGCACTTGGGCTGTGAGGATGCGAACAAGGGCAGGCTGAAACTGGGTCCTGGGGCATCTCTAACTCTATATGATCTCTCCACCTGAGCTCTCCAACATGGCAGCTTCAGAATAACTGGACTTTTTCCATGGCAACTCAAACATCCAAATGCATGTGTCCTGGGAGAGAGAGCAAAACGGAAGCTGTGATACCTTTCCTACCTAGTCTTGGAAGTAATACAGTGTCATCTCTGCCATATTTTATTTGTTAAGGCTGTTACAAAGGCTTACCCCGATATGGGGGAGGGGACATCAATTCTGTTTCTTGGTAGAAAATGGGTCAACAAATTTGAGCCATGTTTAGAACCATCATAAACTACTCTCTGCACATCAATTCATTTCATTCTTCTCACATGCAAAATACACTCACTTGCTTCCAGCGATCTCCCCCAAAGTCTCATCCACTATGGCATCAGGTTCACACTAGAGGTCTATTCCTGTCATCTAAATTACCCAGCTATGGAAGCGGGTCCTCAGAGGCAATTTCTCAGGCACAGTTCCTCTTTATCTAAAGACTTGTGAGCTAAAGAGACAACTTATTTCTTCCATGCACATCCAATACCCAGTAATGGAACAGGCATAGGAGGGCCACTTCAAAATGGGTGGAGAAGGAGGCACTCAGGAGTCACTAGTCCATAGCAGTTTTGAAATCCAGCCAGGAGCATAAGGCCAGTTTCATGATTAGAGCTCTGTTCAACTGCCTGGGAAAATTTCTCTGTGGTTCTTAGATCTATCCTCTCTGTTTTTGCTTCCACTTTCTTAATTTTTCCTTCTTTTTTATTAAAAAAAAAAGTGGCTATTTTTTGGCAACTGAACCAAAAAAAGCTGAAACAGCCAGAAAGCTGTTTTCTCAGTTTTTTTTCCTTCCCACAGAATTTGGGGGCCTAAAGTTCAAAAAAAAATTGCAGGGGGGTCATTTTGTTCTACTCTGTCCCTTTTAGTATAAGCTGATGGTGCTTTTGCCAATGTAATTCAGTTTAAAACTTTATGATTTTCCTACGGATGCTGCTGGGGCTTCCCTAGTGGCTCAGACAGTAAAGAATCCACCTGCAATGTGGGAGACCTGGGTTCGATCCCTGGGTTGGGAAGATCTCCTGGAGAAGGGAAAGGCTACCCACTCCAGTATTCTGGCCTTGAAAATTCCGTGGACTGTATAGTGCATGGGGTTGCAAAGAGTTGAACATGACTGAGGTTTGATAAAGGACAGAAATGGTATGGACTTAACAGAAGCAGACGATATTAAGAAGAGATGGCAAGAATACACAGAACTGTACAAAAAAGATCTTCATGACCAAGATAATCATGATGGTATGATCACTCAATTAGAGCCAGACATTCTGGAATGTGAAGTCAAGTAGGCCTTAGAAAACATCACTACGAACAAAGCTGGTGGAGGTGATGGAATTTCCAGTTGAGCTATTCCAAATCCTGAAAGATGATGCTGTGAAAGTGCTCACTCAATATGCCAGCAAATTTGGAAAACTCAGCAGTGGCCACAGGACTAGAAAAGGTCAGTTTTCATTCCAATCCCAAAGAAAGGCAATGCCAAAGAATGCTCAAACTACCGCACAATTGCACTCATCCCACACACTAGTAAAGTAATGCTCAAAAATCTCCAAGCCAGGCTTCACCAGTACGTAAACCGTGAACTTTCAGATGTTCAAGCTGGTTTTAGAAAAGGCAGAGGAATCAGAGATCAAATTGCTAACATTCGCTGGATCATCGAAAAAGCAAGAGAGTTCCAGAAAAACATCTATTTCTGCTTTATTGACTATGCCAAAGCCTTTGACTGTGTGGATCACAATAAACTGTGGAAAATTCTTCAAGAGATGGGAATACTAGACCACCTGACTTGCCTCTTGAGAAACCTATATGCGGGTCAGGAAGCAACAGTTAGAATTGGACATGGAACAACAGACTGGTTCCAAATAGGAAAAGGAGTACGTCAAGACTGTATATTGTCACCCTGCTTATTTAACTTATATGCAGAGTACATCATGAGAAACGCTGGACTGGAAGAAGCACAAGCTGGAATCAAGCTTGCCGGGAGAAATATCAATAACCTCAGATATGCAGATGACACCACCCTAAAAAGCCTCTTGATGAAAGTGAAAGAGGAGCGTGAAAAAGTTGGCTTAAAGCTCAACATTCAGAAAATGAAGATCATGGCAACTGGTCCCATCATTTCATGGGAAATAGATGAGGAAACAGTGGAAACAGTGGCAGACTTTATTTTGGGGGGCTCCAAAATCACTGCAGATGGTGACTGCAGCCATGAAATTAAAAGATGCTTACTCCTTGGAAGGAAAGTTATGACCAACCTAGATAGCATACTGAAAAGCAGAGACATTACTTTGCCAACCAATGTCCGTCTAGTCAAGGCTATGGTTTTTCCTGTGGTCATATATGGGTGTGAGAGTTGGACTGTGAAGAAGGCTGAGCTCTGAAGAATTGATGCTTTTGAACTGTGGTGTTGGAGAAGACTCTTGAGAGTCCCTTGGATGGCAAGGAGATCCAACCAGTCCATTCTGAAGGAGATCAGCCCTGGGTGTTCTCTGGAAGGGATGATGCTAAAGCTGAAACTCCAGTACTTTGGCCACCTCATGAGAAGAGTTGACTCATTGGAAAATACTCTGATGCTAGGAGGGATTGGGGGCAGGAAGAGAAGGGGACGACAGAGGATGAGATGGCTGGATGGCATCACGGACTTGATGGACATGAGTTTGAGTGCACTCCAGGAGTTGGTGATGGACAGGGAGGCCTGGCATGCTGCGATTCATGGGGTCACAAAGAGTCAGACACAACTGAGTGACTGAACTGAACTGAACTGAACTGAGAAACTTTAACTTTCAAGAAGGATTATCCCCTTACAGTTTTAGAAGCCCTATCGTTTAATGAAGAGAATCTGTGAGGCACACTCTTGAAATAGTTAGAGGGCTTTTGTCTGTCTGAAAGATTTTAGGAAGCGTTAGCTCTTTCTGAAATTTTATTAAAGGTTCTTATAGTCCTATTCTGAATTTTATCTTTGTCCTGAAGCCCTTTCATAGTTTGAGAATTCTTACCTGGGGACTCTGAGAATGAGAAATATGATTTACTTGCAAACCCAACAAATCCTTGGCTTTTTTATATTTCTTATAAATTTTGTTGAAAAATTAAAGCTTCCTTTGAAACTCATATTTCTCTATCTTTATCATTTGTTATTGTTGTTCAGTCTCTAAGTCATGTCTGACTCTTTGCAACCCCATAGACTGCAATACGCCAGGCTTCCATGTCCTTCATTATCTCCCAGAGTTTGCTCAAGTTCAAGTTCATTGAGTTGATGATGCCATCCAACCATCTCATCCTCTGTCGCCTCTTTCTTCTCCTTCCTTAAATCTTTTCCAGAATCAGGGTCTTTTCCAACAAGTTGGCTCTTCGTATCATGTGGTATTGTAGCTTCAGCTTAGGCGTCAGTCCTTCCAATGAATATTCAGGACTGATTTCCTTTAGGATTAACTGGTTTAATCTTGCTGTCCAAGGAACGCTCAAGAGTCTTCTCCAGCACCACAGCTCAAAAGCATCAATTCTTTGGCACTCAGCCTTTTTTATGGTCCAACTCTCACATCCATACATGACTACTGGAAAAATAGCTTTGACTAGATGGACCTTTGTCAGCAAAGTGATGTCTCTGCTTTTTAATATGCTATCTACATTTGTCATAGCTTTTCTTCCAAGGAGCCAGCATCTTTTAATTTCATGGCTGCAGTCACATCTGCAATGATTTTGGAGTCCCAGAAAATAAAGTCTCTCACTGTTTCCATTGTTTCCCCATCTATTTGCCATTAAGTGATGGGACTGGAGGCCATGATCTTCGTTTTTTGAATGTTGAGTTTTAAGGCAGCTTTTTCACTCTCCTCTTTCACCTTCATCAAGAGTCTCTTAAGTTTCTCTTCACTTTCTACCATTAGAGTAGTGTCATCTGCATATCTGGCATTTTTTAACATTCTGCTCAAAAATCTCCTTAGTGCGAATCATTGGCTAATCAGGTCCATTTTCTATTGTCCACATCACCTCAAATGAAAATGTTGTAACTTTTCCTCTAATGCATAATAAAGATCCCTCTCCTGCTGCTTCTAATAACATTGACCTCACTTTCCTATAAGTCTTCACTAGCAGACTCCTGGAGGGCCATCAGGCTTCCACTAACAATAGCTTCAAACCCATATGATTTCTGCCCACCTCCTAGTCCCATGCTATGTATTAGGCAGCTCTCCAGGTCTAGACATCAAAAAGTCTGTAGCAGCTATACTGCATTAGGACAAACCATCCCAGAATGATGATCTGAAAACAATAACACTTATTTATTTAGCTCACAGATCTGGGGGTTGCCTGGGACTAACTCAGTTCTCTCAGAATCTTTCAGGAGTTTCTAGTCAGTCGGTGCCTGGGGCTGAGACCAACTCAAATGCTTCTTTATTTACATGCCTGGGACATAAGCTGCTGCTGCTGCTAAGTCACTTCAGTCGTGTCTGACTCTGTGCAACCCCATAAATGGTAGCCCACCAGGCTCCCCCATCCCTGGGATTCTCCAGGCAAGAACACTGGAGTGGGTTGCCATTTCCTTCTCCAATGCATGAAAGTGATAAGTGAAAGTGAAGTTGCTCAGTCATGTCCGACTCTTTGGATTTTCCAGGCAAGAGTACCGGAGTGGAGTGCCATTGCCTTCTCCGGAGACATAAGCTAGGAAGACTCAAATGGCTTGGGGTTAGATGGCTGGGGCGCCTCAGGTGTCTTTGTCTTTGAATGTGATCTCTCTCTACAAGGTAGCCTAGGGTGGCTGGCTAAAGGCTCCCAACATGAGTGACCCCAAAGAAACCACCAGAAACTGCATGGTCTTTCCTAACCATGCCCTGGAAATTATATGGTTACTTCTGCTGCATTCTACTTGTCTGCGCACTCTGAAATCCATACCCAGGTTCAATGGGAAGGGACAGAGACTGTAATTTTTTTTTTTTTTCCCCACTCCAGCGGCTTACAGGATCTTAGTTCCTGATCAGGGATTGAACCTGGTTCCTCCTCAATGAAAGCCCAGAGTCCTAACCAGGGAATTCCCCAAAGACTCCAATTCTTTCTTTCTTTTTTTTAAAATAGCTATTTATTTGGCCGTACTGCGTCTTGGTTGCAGGATTTTCAGCTGAGGCCTGTGGGATCTAGTCCCCTGACCAGGGATTGAATCTCGGTTCCCTGCATTGAGAGCTCAGAGTCTTAGCCAGTGAATCACCAGGGAAGTCCCGACTCGAATTCTGATGAGAGGAGAGTTAAAGGGTTGTGGGCACATTATTAAACCATCACAAGCAGTTAAGTAACATGTCCAAGGTCACACAGCTGGAAAGTGACAGAGTTGAGATTTGAACCCAGCCATTCTGGCTCTTGGCTTCCCAGGTGGCCCTAGTGGTAAAGAACCCGCCTACCAATGCAGGAGACTCAAGAGATGGAGGTTCAGTCCCTGGGTCGCGAAGATCCCCTGGCGAAGGAAATGGCGAAACCCACTCCAGTATTCTTGCCTAGAGAATCCCAGGGACGGAGGAGCCTGGCAGGCTACATACAGTCCATGGGGTCCCAAAGAGTCAGATGTGGCTGAAGAAACTTAGCACAGCACAGTCTGGCTCTTGAGCTTCCCTGGTGGCTCAGAACAGTGAAGAACCTGCCTGCAATGCAGGAGAACCCAGACCGAACCCCAGGGTCAAGAAGGTCCTCTGGAAAAGGGAATGGCTGCCCACTCCAGTATTCTTGCCTAGAGAATCCTATGGACAGAGGAGCCTGGCAGGCTACAGTCCTTGGGGTCACAAAGAGTCAAATACAACTAAGTGAAACACTTTCATTTTTCATTCTGGCTCTAGACTCACATCCTTAACTGCTTACTAGTCTACACTGCCTCCTATATTTATGGACACAGGGGCAGATGGTTCATGATGTAAGGGCAAGTGGGTCCTCTGTCTTGGGAAAGCTCCTGACTTGATTTTCCGTACTCAGCTTTCAGAAGGGTATCGAGACTCATATAAGCTGCAAGAAACTTATTGAGTGAATTGGAATTGGTGTAGCCATCTCTAAGACGGTAAAACATCTGCCTACAATGCAGGAGACCCGGGTTTGATCCCTGGTTCGGGAAGTTCCTCTGGAGAAGGAAATGGCAACCCACTCCAGTATTCTTGCCTGGAAAGAGGAAGCTGGTAGGCTATAGTCCATGGGGTCACAAAGAGTCGGACACGACTAAGCGACTTCACTTTCACTTTTCTCCCAAGGCATTTTCTCCTCCCTGAGATCATTTTCTTCCCTGTGGCCATCCGTGCCTTCATTGTGGTTTCCATGTTATTCTCATCACGGCCTGAGACACCTTGTCGCCTCACTCCTGCGCACCCACTCTCACCTTCTCAATGTGTTCACACAGGGGAAAGAGTCATGTCCCTCGACATTTCAAGAGTGTCTGCCAGACCATTTGATGGAGAGCTTCCACAAAAGCCTGCAGATTACGTATCAGAAAATGAAACTTTTTTTTAACCAGGCCCTGGAGTTTTCCTAAATTTTCTTTAAGTCTTGACTTTTAACTGATTTCAGAGATTGAAAATGACATCTTTGTCATAAAGTCCTGAATAGAGTTTGCATAATAGACCAACACTTCTAGCAACTCCTAACGGAAATAAAATTTCGTATTCTGGATGGCACCTTAATAGAAAGGACGAATCAGCCAGAACACAAATGGTGGTCAGGCAAGGTCGCCACGGATGGCTATGCAGTGTGTGCACCGCACAAAGGGGCCTGGCCAAGGCAGTGAGTGGAACGAGGCTTGAAACCCAACCCCGCATTCCACTGGCCAGACCTTCCACTCGGGTGATGAACTGTGTCTGCCTGGAGGTAAAAAACAGCTTTTTCTAATTTGTCCGCCCAGAGAGGCACATTCTTCTAACCCAACAAAAACACCACATGTACCAGTGGCAGCACCAGGGGAAGTATGGAAGATAAATGAAACATTGCATGTACCTACTCCACAGGATGAGTAACAGAAATCAACACTGGCACATGATAATAATAGTTTTTAAATTTTAAGAAAAGGATGAACAAATGAATTTCAAGAAAGGCCAAACCCAGGGCAATGCGAAGGACTTAAGCACCTAAAGTCAATGAACCTCCTCCCTAGAGCGCTTGCTTTACAGCAGCCCCATTCCAATGGCTTCCTCCAAACCCAGAATCTTCAGAGAAAGAATCTGATCAGCCCAGTTTAGTTCAGTTACTCCCTCCATACCCACCAATTATGGTGGGGGAGTCACCTAGTACAGAACCTATACTGTAGTGATCTTGTTTCCTGGCAGTCCAGTGGTTTAAAGTGAAAAGTGAAAGTGTAAGTTGCTCAGTCATGTCTGACTCTTTGTGACCCCATGGACTGTAGCCTGCCAGGCTTCTCTGTCCATGGAAGTCTCCAGACAAGAATACTGGAGTGGGTAGCCGTTCCCTTCTCCAAGGGATCTTCCCAACCCAGGGATCGAACCCAGATCTGCATTGCAGGTGGGTTCTTTACCATCTGAGCCACCAGGGAAGCCCTGCATTTCCAAAGCAGGGGACAAGAGTTCGATCCTTGGCCCAGGATCTAAGGCCCCACATGCACCACAGTGCAGTCAAAAAAATTTTTTTAATTAAAAAAAAAATCTAGACAGTAGATTAAACTGCTGAGCCCCTCACCATGAGGCCCTAAGTGAGAGCTGTGCAGCCCTCCAAGAGTTGTCTACAGCAGTTCTGTAAAACTGTCTAGTATTGGTCATCCCCAGGAAGGCCAATAGCTAATTGAAGTCCTTCCCACAAAGTCCTGAGAGGCTGATCTGATCCAATCAGTCAAAAAAAAAAAAAAAAGATTTTTTGACTGTTCAGCCATTTGGTTTCACTCTATATGCAGTTGGCAATGACATTTTCCATTTACCAAAGATCTTATTTATGAGTGCTTTTATCATCAACAGAAAGTCAGTTCTTTATATTCTGTTTCTTATTGGGACTTATGACTCTGACAGACCTGCAGTCACTTCAGTTCCATAAACTACTCAGAGGCCAATCTACGACCAGAAATGAATTCTGGCAAAATCACAAAACTAGGTTGCAGTGTCTTGAAGAGCAACCTCTACTTTTTAAATGATGACACAGTTAGAATAATCTAACAGAACCCTATGTAGCCGCTCCCCAGATACAACAGATGTCAACAGTTTGCCATCTTGCTTCAGATTTCCTTTTTTTTTTTTTTTTGGTTGTGCTGGGTCTTCATTGCTGTGTGTGGGCTTTCTCTAGTTTCAGAGAGTGGGGGCTATCCTTCCCTTCAGTGCACAGGCTTTTCATTGCAGTGGGCTCTAGAACCATGGGTGGGCTTCAGTAGTTGTAGAGTGTGGGCTCATTAGCTGTGGCTTGTGGGCTCTTGAACAGCTTCCCAGGTGGCTCAGTGGGTAAAGAATCCGTCTGGAATGCAGAAGACGCAGGAAACACAGATTCAATCCCTGGATCAGGAATCCCTGGAGAAGGGCATGGCAACCCACTCCAGTACTCTTGCCTAGAGAATCCCCATGAACAGAGGAGCCTGGTAGGCTACAGTCCATGGGGTCACAAAGAGTCAGACACGACTGAAGCAACTCAGCATGCATGCACGGGATCTAAATCGTGGGCTCAGTAACTATGGCACAGGGGCTTAGATACTCTGCAGAATGTGGAATCTTCCTGGACCAGGGATTGAACCCAAATCCCTTGCATTGCAAGATGGATTCTTATCCACTGTGACACCAGAAAAGTCCAAAAAGTTCTTTAATTTTTAGAGAAAGAAAACTTTACAGAGCTATAGCTACATCTCCGCCCCATATCCTTCTTCCCCTTTGCCTACAGATAAGTGCTATCCTCAAGTCCGCAGTATCTTCAATTTTGTATCTATATGAGAAGATGTACGTTAACTAAACTTACTGTGCTCATCATTTCATGATCTATGTAAGTCAAATCATTGTCCTGTGCTTACACAAACATTTTATTCAGACTTATACAGTGCTATATGTCAATTATGGCTCAATAAAATTGGAAGAAAATGAAAAAGGAGGAATAGAGGAAAATATTGAAACTCAGCACATCTGTCCTCAGAGAATGGTCTGTCACAGACATGGGTTCCCTTCAATAAAACATTTCCTTTGAACTCTTCCTATCAGTTGAATCTGAATGTGCTGTTTTGTAATTAGACAAAACAAGTGTTACATACTTCTGGAAAAAAATATTCAAAAATTAAAATAATTATTGATAGGGAAAAAATAAAGTCAGTAGTATCACTTCCAAAAGGGATTTTGATTTTCATTTGGACCTCAGGTGCAGGTGTTGAGTCAATTATTTTCCATGGCACCCCATCACTGTTCTTTCCATGAAGGCCTCTCTTGTTTTGTTTATTTGTTCCTCTGATTTTGTTCACCACCCCAGTCTCTCCTAGGCTAGGTTCCTAGGGGGAGCATCCCAAAAAAGTGAAAAAGCCATGTGGAAGTTATATCCTTTATATTACTTAGCTTCCAGAATCACCACTTCTGCTAAACTCTATCAGCCAGAGCAGTAACAAGCCCCTGCCTAGATTCAATGAGAGGAAAGATAGACTCCCATTTCTCAGCAGGAAGACTGTAAGTTTTACTGCAAGAACAGTTATGGCAGGTGGGCTATCTATTTTGGTGGGCCATCCTTGGATAATACAATCCCCAATCCTTCCTACATTGATAGGTAGGAGAAAGAATGGACAAGTGTCCATTATTGCTGGAGTACAATATGCAAGGTGGAGGCAACCAGATACAAGGCTGCAAGGACAGATCAGGCCAGGTTCTGGAGGGTCTTGAAAACCTATTTAGGAGAGTGCTTGTAGGCAAACGAGGGCTTTGGAAGCCCCAGGATCCCTGTCCCCTCATTTCCATCACCCAACACCTCCTTTGTGCTTGATGAGAGAATATCTAAGACCCTCCCTCTATAAGTGGCTGAGCAAAGGGACTCTCAGAATTGGCCTGTGCCCTCTGAGTAAGGGTCAAAGGTCACCAGACACCAGCCCCTACCCTTGTCTCTGTGGGTGCACGTGTCCACATCTACCTGGTCAAGAACAGTCTCTTGACCCCAGAGAGACGTGGATGCTGCTGCTTGGGTGGCAGACAGGGACTCTTCAGAAGTGGCCTTCCAGGTCTATTCTGAATGGTCTTGTGCAGAGGAAGACCCACACTTCACACACATGCAACCTGTAGCATTTCACATTAAGGATATCCAGGAGACAGCACTTATTTGATAGTCAGGAGTCCTATGTTGTAATCCCATCTCTGTCCAACCAGCTGTCAGACGCCATTCACCCTGCTGGACCGTGCAGACAAACGCAAGAATTACACTAGATGGGTGTTTTCTCCAAGTAGAGTCACTGGAGCTCAGCTATGAAAATCACCTACCTGGAAAACTGCAGTGAGATACCACCTAACACCCATGAGAATAGCTAAAATAAAAAAGATTGACAACGCTAAATGCTAACAAAGAAGAGCAACTGGAACTCTCCTACATTGCTGGTAGGGATGCAAGATTGTAAACTCACTTTGGAAAAGTTTGGCAGTAGCCAGTAAAGCTAAATACCTCCTTAGCAGTTCTACCCCTAAAAGATATTAAAACAAATGTTTGGAAAAAAGGCTTGCACAAAATGATCGTAGCAGCTTTATTTATAACAGCCAAAAATTGGAAATAGTCCTAGTGCCCATCAACAGGTAAACAGATAAACCATTAATAAAAAGAAAGAAACATGGGTGATACGTGCATGGATCTCAGACACATCCCGCTGAATGACGGAAATCAGAAACAAGAGTGGATAGGGTATGACTCCACTTATTATGAAGTCCAAAACAGGTGAAACTGAACAGATGATGACAGAAGTCAGAACAGTGTTTGCCTGGGGGCTGGAGGGGGGAGTGGGGAGACTGGAAAGAAGATCCAGGGAAACTTCTGGAGAGAGAATTGTTCTAAATCTGCGGTTCAGCATGCTAAGTCCCATCGATCCTGACCCTTCTAGATCCTATGGACTGTAGCCCTCCAGGCCCCTCTGTCCATGGGATTCTCCAGGCAAGAATAACTGGAATGGTTTGCCATTTCCTCCTCCAAGGGATCTTCCCTACCCAGGGATCCAACCGCAGGTTCTTTACCAGTAGTGGCACCTGGGAAGCCCCTCGAAATCTGGATGGAATGAAGGTAACACAGATGTATGTATATACATTTGTCAAAGTGCATGGAACTGTACACTTAACATCTACGCATGTACAACACTTTCATACTACAGTTTTTAAAAAATAAACCATATTGCAAAAAAAAATCTGCATGCCACTATTCTACTTAAATTTTTTTAAAAATATAATCATCCAGACTACCTGTTCAAATACAGCTTCCTGGGCATCCCAGACCTACTGAGTCAACTGGTCCTCTGGAACAGGGCCCCAGGGATCGGCATTCTGAACCGGTCCCTGCTTTGGCAAGAGCGTGAGATATGAGACCCACGTTACGGAGAAGGGCGGGGCGGGGGCGGGGATCCCCACAGGCTGGTCCGCCGCCCACGACCCCACAGCACACGATCCCGCCGCACACTTGGCGCCTCACACTCTTCCCAAGCCCCCCAGTCCAGTCTCCCCTGGTAACCGAGAAAGAGCAGGAAAACCCTCAAAGTGCAGCCGCCCGGGAAGGGGCCGTCCACAGTGTCAGCGAGACAAGGGCAAATACAAAATGCGGGGTAATTGGCGGTTTTCTAATTCGCGGCCCTTTGTGCGGCGGCGCGGAGCCGGCGGCCGCGCTCCCAAGCCCCGGCCTTTCAGTCGCCGGGGGCCCGGGCCGCCGCGCTCCCCGCGCTCCGCAGCGCATAATTAATCGGGCTTCACAGGGCCCTGGACAAAGGCGCCCATTCCCCCCGCCGCTCCTCCCCCCGGGGATATTGTTATTTCTAAAAACTGCAGCCAGCTGGGCCGCAGAGAAACGTCAGCTCTGTGGGAGAATGAGAGGCCAGGCCGCGAAGGAGAGAGGGAGCTCTGTGTCCGCGCTCCGAGCAGGATTAGAGGGCCGGGGGGTGGGGGGGGGGGGGGTGTGGGGCCGCGGTGGGCAGGGGACCCGGGGTAGGCAGGGGCCCGGGGCCTTTTCTCAAGTCTGCACGACTCCTCAGAAAGCCTTGTGATTTCCATGGGGCCCTGGAGGCGACTGCCATGGAGATGGTAATGGGAGGCTTAGAGGCTGGTTCTTAGGGAAGGAGAGAGCGGATACATTCAGGAACCCGGCTCAGCTCCCGGGTGGGGGGCGGAGAGGGGATGGAGGTGCCGGATCGCCAGGTGGGAAGGCCAGGGTGCCCCCACCTGTACCCACCTCTGTTGACACCAGGGAAAATACTGCAAAGAATAAAGGGCGGAGTCTGGATCCCGGCCGCCTGCGGTTGAGTCAGGGGCTGAGAATGCGAAGACCCCACGGTTCCCTGGCCCCACGGTTACCTGGCCTCGGCTCTAAGGACCACCTGGGGAACCTGTTCAAAAGGAAACCTATACAGGCCTGGGCCTCACTCCCAGAGAATCAGCTCCCAAGGTCTGGGCTAGGGCTCATGTATCTGTATTTTCATAAGCTCTCCAAGCTCTGCTGCAGCCCCCTGACCTGGCTGGATTATCTCTTAGTACTCACTGCCCCCGGCAGATGGCTCAGATGCCCCATTTCTTATTTCAAAGAGGAGAAAACAGGTTCAGGGATGTAAATCCACCTACCCTAGGTGATAGAACAGAGCTAGAACAGGACCCTGGGAGGCTGTGTGCAAGAACAGAGGGCGAGGCTGCTGAAAAGGAGTCTTCCCCTCCTCCCCAGGGCACTTCTTGACTGCCCAGGCCTGCTCTGGGCTCCCTCTTCTATGCCCTGTATTTGCATGAGATCAATCTGTCTAGTTGTTCCAGTATGTTCTGTCTCATAGGTTCACTGGGGTTTTCTCCTACCCACTCCATCAGAGGCACCCTTGAGTGGAACCTGAAGATCATTTTGGGTTTGTGTCCTGCCCAGTGCTGGGAGAGCTCTGGCCAAGGCTCAGTGTATGTGAACAGCATCTCATGATCCCAAGTGCCAGTCCTCCAGGCAGTGTTCCCCTTCAAAGCCCAGCACCCTCCCTGGGCCCAGCAGAGGGCGTTGTCCAGGGCCAACAGTCCTGGGCTTCACCTCTGCCACTGAACCCAGGGAAATGCGCACCCATTCATTCCTCCTTCCCAAACTGGGAGCAGTCATGAACAACCACCATGGAGCTCCAAAACCTCAGCCTCCTGAACACCTCCCAGAACAAGCAGGGGCCTTTCCAAAACCCTGCCCATCCCAAAGCATTTCATGGAGACGTTCTGTCCCTCAGCTGTACTCTGGAAAATGTTCCCTCAGCCTAAGACTGCCAGTCCTGAGCAGGACCACAGGCCTGGGAGCCAGAGCATGCCATAGCACCTCACTCCTGCAAGTCAGAGAAAGGAAGCCTCCTCTGTTTTCAGAGAGCCCGGGCTGGCCTCTAAGGCCCAGAGAGAAAGTCCAAACAAGCTCACTCTGCTTCTACCAGGCCATGTCAGACACTGGAAAGTCAACATCATGCGACATTCGTATCTGTGGGCAGGAGAATGTGCAGAAAAACTTAAGAACAAAGTGGAAAGAAAGAGAACAAGAGTTCAGCCAAGGCCTGGCCAGGCCTCAGAGGGGGCAATATGGCTGTCCAGCAGGAAGCCAATTCAGGCACAGCCACTGAAACCAGCAGAGATTCCCAGGGGACCCTGTGACCCAGCAGTCCCAGTGGCCAGGCCACCAGCATAGCCTCAAGCAGAAAATCAAGCTAGCTGTCTCCTATTAAATAAACTTTATTTAGGGTATAGAGTGATCCAACACTTCCTGAAAGTGAGAGGAAGAAGGTTCAACTATAAGGAAACCAGACTACGTAAAACAATGTCCTTGAAATACACACTAAAGTGTTTACAGGTAAAAAAGCAAAATGTCTCTAATTTGTTCTCAAATGATTCCATAAAATGTAAAAAAAATTGGTGAATCTTGGAAAAGGGCTTTCAGAAATTGCCTGTAACATTCTCATAATTCTTCTGAAGTTTGAGATAAAAATGAACAAGAAACAGAAAGCAGCATACCACACACACAAATAACACAGAATCAATATTCCAAATCCTATGCCGGGGATCGGGCTCAACTTTCTTGTTGTCTGCATGCTTGTACACATCTTTCACTATCTCCTATTATATCAATCTGTGAACCCAAGTTGCTTTGAAGATCCTTAGGGATAGGTCTGTGTGGTTTATCTCTATAATCCTATTGCAGCTAGCACCGTGCTTTGTAAACAGAAGACATTTAACCAAACCTGGCATCCAGTCATTGGCCATGGAAGGTTTCCTGTTCTAGGTGAGACGCAGGAAGAAGGAGGAGAAGGAGGAAATGGGAAAAAGGAATCAAGAAAGATGGAAGAATCTATAGAGATTTTCCAGTCAAATATACTCATGGCAGAACTGATGCCTTTTTTCAAGGTTAATAATCAGGCCCACCTAATCAGATTCTTCCAAGAAGCCTGAAAAAAGTAACTCAGGCCCAGTGGGGCTGCCCCGTCAGGTCCACCGACAGCACTTACAGACCTTCATAGCCTGAACCCTCAACCTGGTCATGTTCACTTGAGCGTGTGGTTACCAGAGTCAGTCGTGTGTTTATTTCACCTTTGTCTCATTCTGAGTGTCTCATGTGTGTGTATCTTTTCTCCCCGGTGAGACCATGGGAGGAAGGGTCTTGCCTCCTTCTGTCCCGGCACCATGGCCACCCTCATGGGTATGGTGCAGACACAGATGCACAATAAGCCCTCAAGTTCCCCCACCAGGGACACTATATCTGGTTTGCTCCCTTCTACATCCCTGGCACTTAGCACAACAGCTGGCACATAGTTGGGACTCAGTAAAGACTTACTGAATAACAATGTGAGTGGAAGTCTTGTGAGTTGAGTCCAGTGGCCTTCTTTGCCAGGACACACTAAGCAGGCTCTTGAGAGGTGCACTTCTGGCCTCAGATGCTCAGCCACAGAGATACAACCAGTGCAGGCCCCCTTCTCTGCCCATCCTCAGAGCGGTCCCTCTGGATGCCAATTCTACGACATTCCTAAGATGGCAGCACCATCTCTGCACCTAGGGTGGCATGGTCAGTATTGGGACAGAGGGGCCCTCCTGCCTCTTAGTGTCTCCTCTCGTGGTCCTCTGGGGTGAGGCCGCCTTGGGCAGAGAAGCTTTGCTCAGCGCATTTCTGGTGGGGGCAGGATCTCCCGTGAGAGAGCTCATGGTGAAGGTTACAGTGCCCCCCCCACCTCCACCCCTCACTCCGCCTTCACATACACAAGCACGGGCAAGCCTGGGTCTGGGGGCGGCACAGTGCAGCACCCAGCAGGTGCCACCTTTGGCAGGGCGGCAGGCTTGGTGGAGGCGGTGACCACATGGTCACCAGGAACACCATTGTCCTCCCTGAGCCGGGGCACATGGTACAGGGCAGTGGGACAGCTCCCCCTGGGTGCCAGCAAGAACAGGAAACTGGGCCATGAGGATCTTCAATCAGGCCCTCGGAAACCGTCCAGGCCTCTGGAGACTTGTGCGGGATTCCTCCTGCGGCCACCTTGGAGCCTGGGCCCCACGTCAGTCCAGGAGGAGAAGGACACCTTCCTGGCCGTAAAGGAAGGGACATTTCAGGCTGCCCAGAGAAACCTCTCTGCATCTTGGGAAGAGGGGAAGTTCCTCCTTTAACATCAGCCGACCTTGGGCTGCGCCATCTTGACAAAGCTCTCCCTCTCTCTGCACCTCTCGCCGTGTCCCTGCGCCTCTCTAAAGGAAACCACTGGCTGGGCCTTGGAGGCAGAACTGGCATGCTCCCAGCACTCTCCACGTTAGCTCTCAATCCAAGAAAAAGCCAGGCTCCCGGGCTGGAAACTCCTACCATCCCCCCTTTCTTTTCTTTCCTTTTCTTTTCCCCTCCCCCTCACTTTCCCTCACCACCATCCCCCAACCCCAAGAGCTTCCAAAGTGACAACATGTGGGCCCAAATCAAACCCTTGTCCTCAGGCCCTTGCTGGCATGTCTCCCGGCTCGCCCACCTTCCTCCTCCAGCTTCGCAACTCGGCCACCCTCCTCACCCCTGCCCCCGCCATTCCTCTTTGTGGACAGCTTGCTAAATGCAGCCAAACTTCCCCTTTCAGTTCACAGGCTTCATAAAACAGCTGCAAAAAGTCAGCAGCTCTGCAAGTTCTCTTGCAAAGGTTGGCTGAGAGCAACGTCCGCTGGTTCTAGTCATTGCCTCCCCCTCCTCCGCCAGGCTCGGAAGGCCCGTGTCCTCCTCCAGGAAACAGTGGGGAGACCTGATGCCCCTCCATATCTGCTCGCAGAGACACAATCTCCTCAGCAATCTAATCTAGAGAGAACTCCCCAAGAGGGGCCTGGCTGAGTGTAGCCAGGGAGAGGAGACTGCCCACATGCTGGGCTGGTTTCCTGACCCTGCCCAAGTCCTCTGGGACCCCGGGTGTTCCACAGAGTCCCTCCAGCCATAGTCCTCTCGTCTGGAGGACGAGGGATGGGTGGATTGGTTGACCTTCAGGGTCCCTTCCAAGTCTGAAATTCCACAGATTGGTAAATTTCTCCTTAGGGTCCCCACGGACAGCAGACAGTAGGGACTATGCCCAGGGACAGGCCTCTCGCTGAGGGTGGTCTGACTCAAGCACAGGCTTTCTAAACTGCATCCCATGTTCTCTCTGTGACACGCAGCCCTCAGTGAAAAAGAGGCACCACTCTCGATTCCTGACTGGACTCACCTGGGGCGACTGCACAGTAAACATCCTGGTCTACCTGCGTACATGCATGCTAAGTTGCTTCAGTCATGTCAGACTCTTCACAACCCTATGGACGGTATAGCCTGCCAGGCTCCTCTGTCCATGGGAGTCTCCAGGCAAGAATACTGGAGTGGGTTGCCATGCCCTTCTCCAGGGGATCTTTCCTACCCAGGTATCAAACCCGTGCCTCGTCTCCTGCTTTGGTACGTAGGTCCTTTACCACTAGCACCACCTGGGAAACCCATCCCAGGTTAACCTCAAGACCAGAGAAACTAGAGTCTCGGCTTGGGGCCTGCTTATCAGTCTGTTTGGGAAGTTACCTAGGTAATTCTGAATGAGCAGATAGGGTTCAGAAGCATTGTGGGAGAAGATTCTAGAAACTAAAGATGAAGCTCTAAGCCCAAGGTGCCCCATCTGCCCCTTCTCTGCTGAGAAGGACTTGAGGCCAGTGGGATGAGCCCTGTGATGAGAGAGGCCTGTCTGTCATGGATGGGGTGAGGGCCTGCACCACGATTGCCATCAGACACTGAGGCTTGCTACCTCTGCAGCCCAGAAGGACACGTGGTACAAGACCAGCCTCTGGATGCTGGCTCCTTGACCTTGCCTGCCCCCCGCTAACTGGCCTCAAGGCCTCCTGTGCACCCCCTGGGGCAGATGGCCCCCAGGCTGCAGTCCAAGAACTGGCAACCAACTTCACAAGAGACAGGAGGCCCCAGGGCAACTCCAGGGCTTTGTGCGGATTAAGAAAAGGAAAATAGAGAAGGGAAACTGAAACTGGGCTGGAGGCAGTGAAGGAGAAAAAGACAAGAGAAAGGGGAAGGACTCTGAGGTCAGAGAGTCATGTGAATGGCATTTAGGGAACAAAGCCCCCAATGCTGTCCCCCTGCTCCCCCTTCATCAGTAACCCCCTGGGCCTGGTAAAAGCACTCTTTTGCTGGGGCCCCAGGCACAGACAGCACTGCTGCCCATACAGAAGCCCAGGTCCAGAAACCTGCCAATTCTGAGTCCGCAGCCTGGTCCATCTGCCCTCTAGGCCAAGCTAGCAAAGAGCCCTCTCTGCCCAGCACTCTCAGATTTCCACCGCCTCTGCCCTCCAGCGCCAGGGTCTCTTGTCACACACTGGCCATCAAACTTGACCATTCCTAGAGCAAAGCATAGGCTAAATCCAACTCCCAATATGATTGGCACCATATCAGGGAGACCCAAGTGATGCTGTTGACTAGCTGTGTGACCTTGAGCCAGCCACCTCCTTCCCTCCCCGGGTCTCAGTGCCTGGTCTCGGCTGCTTTCCTGTGAAGACTTGTTTGGAAGGAAGGGATGTCACTGTGCCCCAGAGATCCAGTGCCTAGGCTCTGAGGACAGAGACCTGGGCTCGTGTCCTAGGCTCCGCCATTTACTAGAGTCGTGAGCTCTGTGCCCCTGTGTCCTCACCTGTAAGGTGAGAATTAATACATGGATAGCAGAAAAAGAGAAGACAACACAGGTCCAAACCAACATGGGACCAAGATCTAAACTATACAAGGACCACCCTTTGCAAATCAAAAGAAGAAAATGGCAACCAGAATAGAAAACTGGGCAAACGATATGAGCAGGCAGTTGACAGAGCTGCAAGATCATACACAAAAGAAATACCTGTTAACATGTCAGATAGGTTCTATCAGAGAGGGCTGGGGCAATAGGGGTGATTTTACCCCCTCTCACCAGGGGATAACTGGCAATATCTGGAGACTTTTTTGGTTGTCATGGAGTGGAGGGGGGTTGCTATTTGTCATTTAGTAGGTAGGGACCAGGGATGCTGCTAAACATCCTATAATGCCCAGAACAGCCCCTACAACAAAGAAGAATCTGGCCACAAATGGTCATCAGTGTTGAAACTGAGACTCCTGGGGCTAAATAGGTGGGTAAACCGATGGATGAATGGGCCTGACTGGGACAATGAGCTGCTGAAGCATACAACTCATTAAAAGGAATCCAATAAAAGGGTGATGTTAATGGTTCCTGAATGTTTGGCAGACAGTAACAAGTTCAATCAGTGGTCACTACTATGTTACTCTTCCCTTGAGGGGTCTGGACTCCTCATCGCCCTTATGTTTGCTCCAGCCAGCAAAGCAATGGGCTTTAGACCAGAGGGGCTCCTCTGTCACCCAGAGATGGGTGTACAGCCACAGCGGGCAGCCCAGCTCTTGCCCCTGTGCCCAGCGGGTGGTGGAATGGCAGGAAATGCAGAAGGGCAAAGAAGGAAAAAGAGAAAGGTGGGTGGGACTGCCTGGGCCACAGAGTGAAGAGGAAGAGAAAGGAGACACTGCAAGCTTCGGGGTTTCACAACACGACAAAAATACCCAGAAAGGCAGGGGGCAGGGAGGGCCACAGGGAGAAGTTCAAGTTGAGTAATGGCTGTGGTTCTCTTCACAAATTCATGGAAAATCCTCTTTTCACACCCTCTGGTTCAGTTAAACTAGACCCTGAGCCACCTCCACTGTGGCCTAGAAAGAGATGCATCCCACGGCCACCACGGCTGGCACCATCTGCTCCTTGTTGCTTCTTCCTTCTCCACTCCCCCTGGCCAGTTCTCCATCCCTGTTTCCAGAATGGAAATTCCCACTCTGGTCCCCCTAGAGCCCTAAAGCAATTGACAAGATACATACAATATAATCATCATCATCATCGCTACCATCATCTCATCTCTTAGCAGCCAGCATCTGGGAAGAAATCACCTTCCTTACATAGAAGGCCCAGAGGCCTTCTAAGATTCTTCAAGCTGAGCCCCAAATTTGGCTCTGAGCTTCCTGGTAGTTCAAATGAAATGAGAATGGGGGCCAGTTTCATGAGTTGGATTGCCCATAATCAGAAGCCGACCAGTTCCTCTGAGGATGCAGAGCTTCACCGGAAACTGGATCCTGAAATACATTCAGCTCCCAGGTCTTATAGCCAGCACTGGCTGAGGCAGTGACTGCTGGAGACAACGGCATCCCAAAATAAATGCAATAGCAGACTCCTCCGGCCATTTTTCCAGAAAGCCCCACCATAAAGGAGGAACATAAGAAAGATTTTGTGGTGGCTAAATAACGTGGTCCAAGAGGCACTTGGCTCCATGAGAGCCCAAGTCAGTTCAGGGATAAGTCTCATCTGGAAGAATGGATGGAATGTGTGGCCTTTAAATAACCCCCATGAACTTTATTTCTCTCAACTGAGCTTTTGATAAAACTAGGGCAGCGGGAGGCAGTTGGAGGTTGTAACCGCTGACAAGGGTCTGGCAGGCAGTGCTCTGGCGCTGGGTGAGGGTGGGGCCAGGCGTCCCTGGCACCTTCAGAGGCATCATTCATGGATTCGGCTGTTCTCAGTCTCCCCCAAGGGCCCAGAACACTCAGAGCTTTCTCATTTCGCTCTGACCTAAAGTGGAACTTGCCTGAGAGGCTGGAGGAAGTAAGAAACAGGGCTCAGAGCAAGACTCGGGGTAGGACTGCTGGCCTGCCCCATAGCCTGGCCTCTCTTTTGGGTTGTTATTAAAAGTAATAATAACCTGCATCCATTGTGGGTCTAAGCATTCTGTCACTAGGTCAGTTTAATCTTCACAACCAGGCTCTGATATTCCTAGTTTACAGATGAATAAACTGAGTCTCAGAGGGCTTCGCTGCTCTAACAGCTGAGGGTAGAAGCTACGGTGCCCACTCAAATCTGTCCGATTCCAGAGTTCACACGCGTGTGACCGCTGCGCCGTCACACCCCTCACATAGAAGGAGAGATAAAAACTGTGGGGAAAGTGAAAAGGCAGTTAAGTTGTGGCATCAGAGCACAGGAAACACACGACTCTCAGAATGTGATCCCGGAGAAAGCCGGAAGCCGGCAGCCTTGTTTTGAACTGAAGGCCCAGGGGCTCTGAGAAGCCCTCTAGGAGGTCCAGAGCCGGCTGGGCTATAAACAGCAGTCGCATCCAAGTGTCTGTAAATATCAGGGGCGGGGGGGTGTTGTGGGAAGGGTGCTACAGGACAGTGGATAAAGGACCCTGAGACCACGCTCACGAGGCTGCTCAGCGGCTGCTGGGGATCCCTCCGCCCGCCAGTGATCGAGCGGAGCCAGCCCAACACTCCGCCCTGGAGCACAGCACCAGGCGGGTTTGGGCCGGGGTCCCTCCTGGGGACAGGCGATTCCTGTCGCTTGCTGACACCGGCAGGTGGGCACCTCCGAAACGAAACAAAACCTGTGAAGCTGTCCTCCCAGTAGGTGTTCCAGGGACGCCCTCATGACTCCGCGCCCCACCTCTTTGATTCTGTACGCTGACCTCCTTTAGAAGGGCTCTTTAGAACGGGGATGGGAGTGTCTAGACGGCAGGAAAGCTTTCCAGATCAGTGAGCAATATGCTGACAAACAGGGCCCGGGCTCAGCCCCAGGAAACTGATGACTCAGGGGGACGTGCCTTCTCTCCACAGACGTGTTCATCGGGACTGGCCAGGGCCCTCCCTGTGCCAGGTGTGAGGGTGAAGAGAGGACTTCCACCCAGTCCTTGCCTTCATGGGGTTTTCTGTCCAGAAAAGGGCACAGAAGTGGACCCAACTGAGTGTGTCCTAATTAGGAAAATTGAGAAAGGAGGGAAGTGAGCAAAGGAGGGATCCAGAATCTAACCGCGTCTCCCCTCTCCCCTTCCCCCAGCCTCCATGCACACTGCTACTACCCTGCTCTCTGGCCTAGATTATTACACTTGGGTCCTGCACACAGTGAGCTTGCTCCTACCACACAGCCTTTGCACTTGCCGTTCCCTTTGCCCATCCACAAGCGTCCCCCTGGGTCAGTGTCTTCACGTGTTACCTCAAATGTGCCTTATCACCCAATTAAAGGTCACAACAATGCCCCCTCTTCTGCCAGGCCACAGATGCTTCAGTAGGTACAATACATGAGGGCTGCTGCTGCTGCTGAGTCGCTTCAGTCGTGTCCGACTCTGTGTGACCCCATAGACAGCAGCCCACCACGCTTCCCTGTCCCTGGGATTTTCCAGGCAAGAGTACTGGAGTGGGGTGCCATTGCCTTCTCCGATACATGAGGGCATTGCTGACTAATTCCTCACAGCCTGTTCTCTTGTGGAACTTGGGGTAGATTTCCCATTGGCCTTGGCCCATGAGAGTGTACCAGAAGGAGCCTCCCTGCCAACCATCATCAGCCAGTATACTGGAATCGAGCCAGCTTCTTATACCCACTGACCC
The DNA here is from genome assembly GCF_001704415.2 of Capra hircus. NCBI lineage: Eukaryota > Metazoa > Chordata > Mammalia > Artiodactyla > Bovidae > Capra > Capra hircus. Next base: position 25,291,373 of record NC_030818.1, read on the forward strand.
CAGGATCAGTCCTCTCCCATTCTGGGGAAATTTCTTGCAGGTCTTGGGCATTCTTCCCCCTCCCCACCCCCCACCCTATCAAGCAAGTGGTCACTCTGACCCTTTGTAGTAGGACTGGGTATCTGGTCACCAAACTCATCTCCTCTTCCCAGCTAGCCATCTGGACTCCAGCTCCAGCTCCTCTGCCATCAAGCTGGAGGCGCATGAGCAGAGACAGTCTGTCTCTCTTCTGGGCTGAGGATGTTAAGAAGCAGACAGGTGTCCCTTCCACCTCTCTTTTCCCTGTAACCACGGCCTCATGATCTAGGTGATGGCAGAGCCGCAAGATGGAAAGCACCTCTGCTGGGAGGAAGGCTTCCTGCCAGTCAGGGCACTCATCTTGGACTTTATGTGAATAAAAAATAAACCTGGTGAGGATCCTTCATTTGGGTGGTTGGCTATTCGGTATTTAACTTTCTGCCTTTTTAAGGACTTGGGCCCTGCCCTCAGGTCAACATGCCTCTGTCCCCTCCCCCAACTGCATTTCCCACCTGAACTTTGTCCTCTCTTCCCCACCCCACACTCAGCCTGTGGGGATGACTGAGCAGCTGATGAATGAATCACTGCTTCTCTCAGGACCTGCAAGCTGATACAAAACTCAGCCTGGCAGAGAGGGAAGGTGCTTCTGACTACCTCTCTCTAAGCTTGGCTCCAGCAGTACAGCAGTATGGGACTTCCCGAGACTCAGCTTCCTCATCTTTAAAATGGGAACAATAGAATCTGCCCATTCCACCATCCAGAGGGAAAGATGGGGGGTAGGGGTAGAGGGTGTTGATATGCAGGAGCAGTTGCTCTGAGCCGGACTCTCCAAACATCATCTCAAAGCACTTAGATAGGGAATCGAGGTACACAGAGTTTTAGAAGTGCCTGCCAAGTCCACCTGGTCAGTAAGTGGCTGCCCCACCCTTGACTTGGTCTTCCCCATCTTCTCTCTCTCACTGAATGGCACCAACCCCTGCCCAAGAGCTCAACTCGGTGACCTCGGGTTATGCCTAACTCCTTCACCTTCACCTCCTGCACACACTTTAGCACCAAAGCCCAGTTACTCTATCTTATTACAGGACTAGCTCTCCAGTCTAGCCTTTCCCTGCACCCCTGCTGCCACCACTCTGGCCCAATCCCCTGCTCATCTCTTCTGGACCCTGCAGTGGCTTCCTTGTTGGTCTCCACGTAGCTCCACCTCCACACAGCAGTCCTGGGGCTGGTCAATGCCAATCTGACCGTGTCAACTCCAAGGTTAGGAAGCTCAGTGGCTTCCTGCTGCTTATATGAGAAAGTCTTGCCATGGTCTTGCCCAGTGTGAGAGACTCACCTCTTCCCTGCCCCTCCTCTCTCCACTAGAACATCGGTACCGTGAATGCCCTCCAACTCCCTTTTTGGTGGGAGCACATGCTGCTCCTTCTGTAAGGAATACCCATCCTTCCCTTCTTGGCCTGGTTTACTCTTAATCAACCTTCCTATCTCAGTTCTGGTGTCACTTCTCCAAGAACTTTCCCTGACCTTCTTGACTAGGGGACATCCCTTTATAGCAGTCATCTCTGTTATTATCTTATGCCTATTTGAGTAATTACTTGATGAAGGTCATCTCCCTCCCATGACTTTAGGCTCTGCAAGGACAGGAACTGTGACCATGTTGTGTACCATTGAAACCCAGTGTCTGACAGTGTCTGACTCATAGCAGGACTTAAATATTGGCAGAGTAATTGAATCAGTAAATGCTAGAATTAAACTCCAAGTCCGCATGAACCCCTCAGTCATCAGTTGTTGTGGGGAATTGATTTGTCTGCTTAGGCTACCTAAGCAGAGGTATCACAGACTGAGTAGCTTGAACAGTAGAAGTTTATCTTCTCATAGTTCTGGAGGTTGGAAGTCCAGGATCAGGGTGCTGCCAGTTTGGTTTCTGGTGAGACCTCTCTCCTCAGCTTGCAGATGCAACTTTTTGGCCTTTTCTCTGTGCACACGAGGGTAGAGCTCGCCGGTGTCTCTTCCTATAAAGACATCAGTACTGTTAGATTAGGGCCCAACCCTTATCACCTCATTGAACTTTAATTATTAATTACCTTTTTAAAGGCCCCATCTCCAAATACAGTTGCACTGGTTAGGGTTTCAACGTGTAAATTTTGGGGAAAAAAATTCAGTCCCATAACATTCTGCCCTCTGCCCCCTCAAATTCATATCCTTCTCACATGCAAAATGCATTCACCCCCATCCCAACAGCCCCAAAAGCCTTAACTCATTCCAGCATCAGTTCCAAGTTCAAAATATCACTAAATGTCATCTAAACCAGATATGAGTAAGGCTAGAGGTATGATTCATCCTCAGGTAAAATTTCTTTCCAGCTGTGAATCTGTGAAACCAGACAAGTTATGAATTCCAAAACACAATGATGGGGGAAGTCCCTAGTGATCCAGTGGTTAAGACTCTGAGCTTCCAATGCAGGGGGATGGGGTTTGACCCCTGGTCAGGGAACTAAGATCCCACATACTACCCAGGGCAACAAAAAAAAAAATTTTTTTTAATTTTTAAATTACATTTTAAAATTAAAATAAGTTGGAGGAAAAAAAAAAAAAACCCACACACAATAGTGAGATAGGTATAGAATAGACATTCTTATCCCCAAAGGGAGAAATTTTTAAAAAAGAAAGGGGTAACAGGTCCCAAGCCAGTCCAAAATTAGCAAGGCAATTCCAGTTGATGTTAAGTCTCCAGATTGATCCTCTTTAGATCAATGCCTTACCCTCTGTGCCCACTGGAGCATAACCCCATGACCTAGGCAGTGGTCCTGTCCACTCAGATGCGCTGGGCAGGCTTGCCCCCGAGGCACTAGCTGAGGACATCCTGGCCCTCTGAAACCAAGGAAGTGGCCCCACCCTTTGAAGGGCCTTGCAGCGGGAGCAGCAGCCCTGTGATCTCTGAATCATCTCACCGTCATTTTCCCCTTTCCTTGAAAGATAGCGATATCGAAGCTGGCTATTCTATTGCCCTGCTCTGTAGATTCCAAAAATCTGACAGCCTTCCTCCACTCTTTTCTCTCTCCCTTTAGTCCCTGCTGGCAGTGATTCTGCAGGTATAATCCCACCTCTATTCCTGGCCTCAGCTGAGATGGCTGATTCAATTCATGGATAATCTCATTACAGAATGATCATCCATCCACACCCTTGATATTTTCCTCCAGAACGCTGCTTTCTTATTTTTTTGAAATATGGATAACCTGCGAATTTTCTAAATCTTCGAATTCTGGTTCCTTTCGCTTAACCATCTCGCCCCTCTCACATTTTACTATTAGCAGTAAGGGGAAGCCAGGCCACTTTCTCGATACTTTGCTTAGAAATTTTCTCTGGTAAATATCCAAGGCTGTCACACACAATTTCTACCTTCCACAAGACACAGCAACACAACTGAGACAAGCTCCGTGCTCATTGGTAATGAGGATCACCTTGCTGTCAGCTTCCAGTACCACGTTCCTCATGAGACCCCATCAGAAGCAGCCTTATTGTTCATAGTCCAGCAGCATTCTCTTTCAGATGATGTATCTATTCTCTACAGCTTTCCCTGTGGCTCTCGCCTTTTCTTTCTACGTCTTCACCAGAATCACTTTTAATGTTCATATTTCCGCCAACAGTCCCTTTAGGGCAATCTAGGATTTTTCCAGCTCAAAACTCTTCAAGCCTCTACCCATTACCCAGTTCAAAAGCCACTTCTGGGACTCCCCTAGTGGTCCAGTGGTTACTGCCTTCCAACGCAGGGGACGCAGGTTGGGGAACTAAGATCCTGCATGTCATGGGGCAACTAAGCCGCAACTGGAGAGAAGTACACACACTGCAATGAAAGGTCCTTTGTGCTAAAACTAAGACCTGATGCAGCCAAAAATTAAATAAATGAATAATTTTTTAAAAGAAAAGCCACTTCCACGTTTTTAAGTATGTGTTACAGCAGCAACCCTATGCTTTGTACCCTAATCTGTATTATTCAGGCATCTCTAAAGAAACAAAATGACAAGCATAAACAAAAATGAAAAAGGAAATTTATTATAAGGAATTGACTTATACGATTATGATGGCTGGAAGTCCAAAATCTGCAGAGCCAACGTCCCAGTTCAAGTCCGGAGGCTGGCAGGTGGTTATAGAAGCAGGAACAATCGACGTCTCGCTTTGAAAACTGTCAGGCAGGAGAATTCTCTCTTACTCAGGAGAGGGTCAACATTTTGTTCTATTCAGGCCTTTGGCTGTTTGGATGAGGCCCACCCACACAACGGAAGACAATTTACTTTTATTAGTCTACCAATTTAAATACTAATCTCATTCAAAAATATATTTGCAGAAACACCCAGAATAGTATTTGACCAATTATCTGGGCACTCCATGGCTTAGTCAAGTTGATGGATAAAATTAACCATCACAGGAATCACATAAGAGAGTGTATGTAATCAAAGCTTAATGAGTATCAGGGCCAGTGTCAGCAAAGGATCAACCCTAAAGCCTCCACTGTGATTTGCCATCCACTCATTTCTCACACACCTACTATAAATGTCTCAGTTATCGCTACATAACCAGCTATCCCAGAACTTATTAGCTCACAATAGCAACAGTTTATTCTTTCTCATGAGTTTGTGGATCAGGATTTGGGGCAGAGCTCAGCTGGGTGGTTCTTCTGCTCCAGACAACATCAGCTGTGCCACTCATTCAACTGGGCTAGGCTAGAAAGTTGGGTCCAAGAAGACCCAACTGAACTGCTTGGCACCTCATGACCTCTCATCTCCAAGTGCTGTCTCATCAGTCTCCAGTCTGCCTCATTTCTTTACAGCTTACGGCTTGCTTCCCCAAGAGTGTTTCAAGAGGAGAAGCAAGCACTTGTCAGGTCAATGCTTGAATTGTGCTTCTGATGGCACGTTGTCCAGAGCCAGTCACATGCCCAAACCCACCTGTGGGAGAGGGCTATACACGGGCATGAAGGCCAGAATGTGCACGGTTCCTTGGATTACACAGTCTCCAGTGTAACAGGCAACCAACATACGAGGGGACACCAGTCCTGACTCTTGTCCTCAAGGATCTGACAGTCCAGCACAGCATTTCCAAGTAGTACTGGGCCACAGGATCTCAACACCATTTATGCAAACACAAGCCCCAGTATGAATTCTTGTCATCTTTGGATAAAGCATCTCATTTTGTAAAAGCAGATTTATCATAGAATAATAAGTGTATGCACATATCTGTCACTTTCCATACATATATTTTTTCAAAATAATTTTAAAGGAAAATATTGCTAGTTTTGCATACTTGTGGGAGTATATAGTTGACCCCTGAACAACATGGGTTTTAACTGTGTGGGTCCACCTACATTCTGATTTTTTTCTGCAGTAAATGCTACAGTGCTACACAATCAGCAGTTGACGGAACTGAGGATGCACAACCACCAAAACAAAGAGTCAACTATAAGCTATACACCAGATTTTTGACAGTGCAAGTGTTGGCACTGCTAATCCTCCATGTTGTTCAAGGGTCAACTGTATTTTATCACATTCCACAACATGCTGGGGAATGCCAGCCTAGTGACCCCTCGTAGGAATAGAAAGTTTGGTGGAAAAGGCTTTTTGCCTCTTAGGGTCACAGACACAGGTGGCCCATGGTGTGTCAGAGACATCTCGTCCCACCAGGTTAGAAGGCCCAGGGTGTCTGTGGGACTCTCTGTTTTGCCTCCATGAGTGATAGGAGGTCAAGGAGCATCATTCCTACACCACTGGAGGAGGGGCTGAGACAACGCATGCCAGGGGACCTTGACACATCATTTGTGTCACCCTGCACCCCCTCTGCACCTGGCTCATGGTCACACACTGAACACCACCCATCCCACCACATCTGACCCAACTTCAGAGTGACTGAGAACATTAGGAGGTGCTTTTCAAGGGCTTGAAATGTTCATCCCAAAGCTCAGACTCCAAGCGCTGCAGAAAGAGAGGCCTCAGCTCTGAGCAGAGTGAGCAGGGCTGCTGGCCAGCAGGCCAAGGTTGCTCAAAGTAGTACTGTCTACAGCAGAATCTCCAGTGGCAACCAGGAGATCCAAAGTGTTAGCCTGGAAGGGGGCCCAGGAATCTGCATTCCTAGCCTCCCCCATGGGTCCCAGGGTGCTAGTCCCTTCCCAGGGTTTCCATGTGGCTATTTTAGAAAGGTCCCACTGGGGTGGGGGTAGCAGAGGGACACCAAACCTGAAGTGCGGCCCCAGGTTATATTCACTGCAGGCAGGGCACAGGTGGCCAGTAGCCAGAGATGCAAGAAGCTTCACACGTCAAAGGGATTTTTTAAAAGATTCATTTTTGTTGTTATCATTTTGGCTGTGCTGGGTCTTCATTGCTGCGTGTGCGCTTCCTCTAGTTGCAATGAGTGGGGGCTAGCCTCTAGTTGTGGTGCATGGGCTTCTCACTGCAGTGCTTCTCGTTGCAGAGCATGGGCACAAGGGCACACAGGCTTCAACAGGTGCAGCAAGTGGGCTCAGTAGCTGCAGCTCGTGAGCTCTAGAGCAAAGGCTTAGTTGTGGCACACGGGCTTAGTTGCTTCAAGGCAACAGGAACCTTCCCAGACCAGGGATGGAACCTGTGTCCCCTGCATTGGCAAGCAGAATCTTAACAATTAGACCACCAGGGAAGTCTCAAATGAACTTTTTGTTTTCAGACTCTTGATAAATATATATATATATATATATATGTACCCACACATATATGTATGTATGTATGTATTTCTCTTACAACTGCAGAAACAACTAGCCTCTAGTTTCCCTCCACAGAAAAATCCCCAGAGATTAAATTTTTTTGAGTTGCATTTTGAAAAAGAAAAAAAAGAGAGAGAGAAAATTGGATCCTGGTTCTGGGTGGGAGGAAGGCTCAGAAGAGGGGAAGGGAAATTAAGAAAGGAGGCGAAAGGCACAGAATTCCAGAAACTTCCTTATGGTTTCCTACCCGCTGCGTCTTATCTACTGTGTATTCCCACCCCACCAGGGGAAAACCCAGGCTGGACCTGCCCACCCTCCCTGCCTCACTCCCCCTCATTGCAAATGTACCCATAATCCTTTCGGAACCAGGACCTAGTGGAAGAAGTCAGAAGGAGTTGTAGAATACCACAATCACACTTGTTGTAGAATCTGAAAAAAACAGATCTCATAGAATCAGAGAACAAATTGGTGGGGTTTTTTGCCACTAGAGGCAGAGGTGGAGGATGGGGACAATGAGTGAAGGTGGTCAAAAAGTAAAACTTCCAATTATAAGATTAATACATTCTTGGATGTGATATACAGCAGGGCGACTACAGTTAACGTGACTGTGTTGTATATTTAAAAGTTTCAAAGAGAGTAGATCTCCAAAATTTTTATCACAAGAAAAAAATTATAGTTATGTGAGATGATTGATAGATGTTGGCTAATCTTATCATGATTATTATTTCACAGTATATGCATTTATCAAATCACTGTTGCTCACCTTAAACTTATACAATGTTATGTGTCAATTATATCTCAGTAAGCCTGGAAAAAATTAAAATTCATACATAAAAGTCCTCAATCCACAGCCAGCTCAAGATTAATTCCAATGCAGAATATTTGGAATGCAGATATTCTTGATTAGCTCAACCTGAGGCTTTAACATGCAGTCACACTGGGGTGAGAGTTGACATCCTTCAAGAGGGCAGTATTTATGAACTCTGAACATCCTTATCTTAAGTCCTAATTCCTGTGAAAATATGCTTATCAAGTTGCCCAGGTACTTTCATGTCTGCATTTATGGTTTGTTTTTTTTTTAATGAAATAATTTTTTTTTTCCTGTGGTTGCAAGACGGGTTTCTCTTTTAGTTGCTCTGCAGCATGTGGGATTTTAGTTCCTTGACCAGGGATGGATGTCCCCTGCATTGAAAGTTGGATGCTTAACCACTGGACCACCGGGGAAGTCCTGCATTTGTGTTTGTATTGTGTGAGTTCTTCTACCACTTAAATTAAAAAAAAAAAAAAAAAAATATATATATATATATATATATAAAAACCAGGGCCTCCTTCTCACTGAGTTATCAGCATTGCCTAAAGCCCTTCCCTCAGGCCTTGTCTCCAGAATGTCCAGGTCCCAATGCCTATTGGGCCCTACCCTAAAAGGTTTGTGGATAGAATTCAGGGATCCATGACTTCAGATGAGAAAAATATATGTATTTGCACAAGCCTCAAACTGAAATTTAGCATTTCCTTTATTGTAAATGCAGGGAACAATCTACAGTAGTATTTGCAGAAACTGTGACATTGTCACCAGTAGAAATCAGATATTTTGAGATCACATTGGAATTATTGCCCATCTTTTGAAATACCTACCCATCTCTACTTTCAAATGACCACCGCCAAAGTGTCAGTAAAGAAGCCTGTTACTCTTTCATAAAGCTATTTCCTTCATGGTTTGATCTCTGTATTTTTGCACCACTGGTTTCTTTTGTAGACCTGTGGATTTGATTGTGTATGTTTGAAAACACCAAGAAAAAGTCCATAGGCTTCAGCAGATGTCCACTGTGTCCATTGTCCATGAAAAGTCATGTCCTAGAGTTCTAAGTCCTAACAGTCCTTAGATTTTTTTCCAGTATGAAAACTCCAAAAGTCCTCTACCCTAGTAATTACATTTTTGGTATTTTTTTGAGAGAAAGCTCTAAGAGCCAAAAGCTGTTATGTAATGCTTGCCTTTAAACAAATGTGCATTTTATTCATCACAATGGTATCTCTTGACTTTTGGAAAACAGCGGCCACATCTGCAGGAGAGCTCCCATTGATCAGTCTGGTTTCCAGACCCTGTGCAGTAACCCGCTCCCACATGCAGGCCCACTGAGACAAGCATGTGGATCTAGGCAGAGCCGTGGGACCCAGAGCATGTCACTCCCACTACTCTCAGCTTGAGGCTGGTACCAGGAACTACTCAACAGGTACAAGCTGGCTTGGGTGGACCTGAGGCAGCTGTCCTTGGGTGGAATATGACCCCCCACCACCCCGACTTCTCCACCAGCCCCCAGCCTCCTGGCCCTGAAATAGAGTTGTCACAGCCAACAAATGGAAATATAACATGTCTGGTTAAATCTGAACTTCAGACTAATAGCGAATCATTTTTACTATAAATATGTCCCATGTAATATTTGGGATATACTTCCAGTAGTCATGTATGGATGTGAGAGTTGGACTGTGAAGAAAGCTGAGTGCCAAAGAATTGATGCTTTTGAACTGTGGTGTTGGAGAAGACTCTTGAGAGTCCCTTGGATGGCAAGGAGATCCAACCAGTCCATTCTGAAGGAGATCAGTCCTGGGTGTTCTTTGGAAGGAATGATGCTAAAGCTGAAACTCCAGTACTTTGGCCACCTCATGTGAAGAGTTGACTTATTGGAAAAGACTCTGATGCTGGGAGGGATTGGGGGCAGGAGGAGAAGGGGACGACAGAGGATGAGATGGCTGGATGGCATCACTGACTCAATGGATGTGAGTTTGAGTGAACTCCGGGAGTTGGTGATGGACAGGGAGGCCTGGCATGCTACAATTCATGGGGTTGCAAAGAGTCGGACATGACTGAGCAACTGAACTGAACTGAATACTTTAAAAGATTCTTTGCTTGTTGAGGAACCCCTGTCTCCTCTAGGAGCCTGTTCCCAGGAAGGTCCCTACCCAGGTCTGGCTAAAGGCTATGCCGGATCCCAGGTTCTCAGCTGAGACTCCTGCCTCTACACAGGGTCCTTTCTGAGACCACTGGACAAAAGGAGTGGGGCCAGGGAAAAGCCCAATTGTGGCCCACAGCCCTAGCAATCCGCCTCTCAGCCACTTCCAGTCACCGGCTAGTCTCAGGACACCCCTCCCCTCGTCAGTAAGAGGAGAGCATTGGTCCAGGCAGGAATTCTAAGCTCTCGCCAAGCTCAGAGTTAGATTTAGTAATACTTACTTTCAGAAAGAATCTTTAACCTCTGCCTGCATGAAAAGGACATTTCCAAGCCCAAGCACCCTATCCCCCTCCATTTACCTCAGCCTCAGAGCTCCTCACTCAACCACGGCTCCTGCAAATAAACCTACCAGGACACCATGGGAAAGGCCCCAATGACCAGAAGTACCCACACAGAAAAACACATGGCAGCTAAAGTAAAAGCACGGAGAGGTACACAGATGTGTTCACTCAAGAAACAGTGAGGCACCATCTGGGCTTCCCTGGTGGCTCGGTGGCAAAGAATCTGCCTGCCAGCGCAGGAGACACAGGTTCTATCCCTGGTCCAGGAAGATCCCACATACTTTGGAGCAATTAAGCTTGTGCACCACAACTATTGAGCTTGTGCTCTAGAGCCCAGGAACCACAACTGTTGAGCCCACGTACTACAGCTACTGGGGCCCACACTCTGGAGCCCTTGAGCCACAACAAGAGAAACCACCACAATAAGAAGCCGAATTGTGCAGTGAGGACCAAGCCCAACCATAAACAAATAAATTAAATATTTTTTAAAATAGAAGAAACAGTGAGGTACCACCAACAGATTAACTGATAAAGATGTTTTATACACACACACACACACACACATGCACACGATGGAATACTACTCTGACATAAAAATAGATGAAGCTTGCAACATGAATGGAGCATGAGGGTATCATGCTAAGGGTATTACGCTAAATGAGTCAGATGGAGAAAGACAAATACCATATGATTTCACTCCTGTGTGGACTCTAAAAACAAATTAACAAAACAAAAATGAATAAACAATCAAAATAACACTTAGATGCAGAGAACAGAGTAGCAATTATCAGAGAGGAAGGGGTGAGGGGTGGGGAGAGTGAAACAGGTAAAAGGGCTCAGTTCAGATGAACGGTGACAGATGGAAATTATATTTTTGGTTGTGAGCACACTGTATGGTATATAGATGTAGGAAAACAATGTTGTATACAGTAAAACTTACATAATCGTATAAACCAATGTTACTTCAATTAAAAAAAAAAATCTAAAACGTAAAAACAAAAGAAAGGGGACTTTCTTGACAGTCGAGTGGTTAAGACTCCACGCTTCCAATGCAGGGGGTGTGGGTTTGATCCCTGGTCGGGTTAATTAAGATCCCACATGCCTTGAGGTGCAGCCAAAAAAAGAAATGAGAGGAAGAAAGATGAGAGAGAGAAAGTGAGAAAGAGAGAGAGAAAGGAGAAAAGGAAGGAAGAAAAGAAGGAAGGAGAAAGAAAGATGGAAACAGTGAGGCTGATAAACCCAGAGGATCAGTCACAGCGAGAAAGCCTCACAGGTATAGAGGCTGGGAAAAGTTCCCACTTAGCAAACACCCAGAACACACATGCCCCCCAGTTTCATCCCCATCTGGGTCGTCATACTGAACCAGAGATATCCAAGATGGTACTGGAGTCCAAGGCTTTCCCAACTATGCCTCCTGAAGAAGCTAAAACACAAGCAACTCATCCTTGAAAGTGTCAATTGTTTCATCAGGCTGAAGTAATAGATTGCATTGAAACTGGAACCTGGAAAGATGTTACCCCAAATAGTGATGATGATGGCGATAACAGCAACCACAATTGCCAGCATTTCCTGGCTGGTAGCTCTAACCTAGGAACTGTGTTCTGTGCTCTGCATACATTATTTCATGCAACCTTGGTGACAGCATGTAAGGGAGGAGCTGATACTAGGCCCATTTAGTTCAGTTCAGTTCAGTTCAGTCGCTCAGTCATGTCCGACTCATTGCGACCCCATGGACTGCAGCATGCCAGGCCTCCTTGTCCATCACCAACTTCTGGAGTTTACTCAAACTCATGTCCATTGAGTCGGTGATGCCATCCAACCGTCTCATCCTCTGTTGTCCCCTTCTCCTCCCGCCTTCAATGTTTCTCAGCATCAGGGTTTTTTCAAATGAGTCAGTTCTTCTCATCAGGTGGCCAAAGTATTGGAGCTTCAGCTTCAACATCAGTCCTTCCAGTCAATATTCAGGACTGATTTCCTTTAGGATGGACTGGTTCAATCTCCTTGCAGTCCAAGGGACTCTCAAGAGTCTTCTCCAACACCACAGTTCAAAAGCATCAATACTTTGGTGCTCAGCTTTCTTTATAGTCCAACTCTCACATCCATACATGACTACTGCAAAAACCATAGCTTTGACTAGACAGACCTTTGTTGGCAAAGTAATGCCTCTGCTTTTTAATATGCTGTCTAGATTGGTCATAACTTTTCTTCCAAAGAGCAAGCATCTTTTAATTTCCTGGCTGCAGTCACCATCTGCAGTGATTTTGGTGCCCCCAAAACTAATGTCTGCCACTGTTTCCATTGGTTCCCCATCTATTTGCCATGAAGTGATGGGACCAGATGCCATGATCTTAGTTTTCTGAAAGTTGAGCTTTAAGCCAACTTTTTCACTCTCCTCTTTCACTTTCATCAAGAGGCTCTTTAGTTCTTCACTTTCTGCCATAAGTCTGGTATCATCTGCATATCTGAGGTTATTGATATTTCTCCAGGCAATCTTGATTCCAGCTTGTGCTTCTTCCAGCCCAGCATTTCTCATGATGTACTCTGCATATAAGTTAAATAAGCAGGGTGACAATATACAGCCTTGACGTACTCCTTTTCCTATTTGGAACCAGTCTGTTGTTCCATGTTCAGTTCTAACTGTTGCTTCCTGACCTGCATACAGATTTCTCAAGAGGCAGGTCAGGTGGTCTGGTATTCCCATCTCTTTCAGAATTTTCCAAAGTTTATTGTGATCCACACAGTCAAAGGCTTTGGCATAGTCAATAAAGCAGAAATAGATGTTTTTCTGGAACTCTCTTGCTTTTTTGATGATCCAGTGGATGTTGGCAATTTGATCTCTGGTTCCTCTGCCTTTTCTAAAACCAGCTTGAACATCAGGAAGTTCACAGTTCACATATTGCTGAAGCCTGGCTTGGAGAATTTTGAGCATTACTTTACTAGCGTGTGAGATGAGTACAATTGTGTAGTAGTTTGAGCATTCTTTGGCATTGCCTTTCTTTGGGATTGAAATGAAAACTGACCTTTTCCAGTCCTGTGGCCACTGCTGAGTTTTCCAAATTTGCTGGCATATTGAGTGCAGCACTTTCACAGCATCATCTTTTAGGATTTGAAATAACTCAACTGGAATTCCATCACCTCCACTAGTTTTGTTTGTAGTGATGCTTCCTAAGGCCCACTTGACTTCACATTCCAGGATGTCTGGCTCTAGGTGAGTGATCACACCATCGTGATTATCTGAGTGATCACACCACCATGATTATCTGGGTCATGAAGATCTTTTCTGTACAGTTCTTCTGTGTATTCTTGCCACCTCTTAATATCTTCTGCTTCTGTTACGTCCATACCATTTCTGTTCTTTTTTGAGCCCATCTTTGCATGAAATGTTACCTTGGCATCTCTGATTTTCTTGAAGAGATCTCTAGTCTTTTCCATTCTATTATTTTCCTCTATTTCTTTGCACTGATCACTGAAGAAGGCTTTCTTATCTCTCCTTCCTAGTCTTTGGAACTCAGCATTCAAATAGGTATATCTTTCCTTTTCTCCTTCACTTTTCACTTCTCTTCTTTTCACAGCTATTTGTAAGGCCTCCTCAGACAGCCATTTTGCTTTTTTGAATTTTTTTTTTCCTTGGGGATGGTCTTGATCCCTGTCTCCTGTACAATGTCACGAACCTCTGTCTATCAGATATAGTCCCTTAAATCTATTTCTCACTTCCACTGTATAACCATAAGGGATTTGATTTAGGTCATACCTGAATGGTCTAGTGGTTTTCCCCACTTTCTTCAATTTAAGTCTGAATTTGGCAATAAGGAGTTCTTGATCTGAGCCACAGTCAGCTCCCAGTCTTATTTTTGCTGACTGTACAGAGCTTCTCCATCTTTGGCTGCAAAGAATATAATCAATCTGATTTCGGTGTTGGCCATCTGGTGATGTCCATGTGTAGAGTCTTCTCTTGTGTTGTTGGAAGAAAGTATTTGCTATGACCAGTGCGTTCTCTTGGCAAAACTCTATTAGCCTTTGCCTTGTTTCATTCTGTACTCTAAGGCCAAATTTGCCTGTTACTCCAAGTGTTTCTTGACTTCCTACTTTTGCATTCCAGTCCCCTGTAATGAAAAGGACATCTTTTTGGGGTG